>NC_046204.1:7574433-7877411 GCF_011004875.1 Balearica regulorum gibbericeps | reverse complement strand
CTTGAAATGTGGGGGGGGAAAAAAAAAAAAAAAAAAAGGAAGCCCCCCCCAAGACACCTCCCCCAGCCCAAAATGAGCTTGAAATTTAATTTTCATAATTTTTTTTGGGGGGGAGGGAAGATGGGGGTGACACCTGTTTCATCCCCAACCTCGGGGATAATAATACTATTTAAAAAAACCCTTAATAATAATAATAGAAATAATAAATAAACCCCTCGGGGAGGAGGGGGGGGGGGTCTTCATTTGGTTGCTTTCAAGTATTTTGTGGGGTGCAGGGGGGTGGGTGTTAAATGGGGATCCCCCCGGCGCCGACCTGCTCCTGCAGCCCCAGCAGGCTGTAAGCGATGCGCTTCTGGTGCCCCGGCAAACGCACCCCGATTTTCTTGATGTCGCTGGAAATAAGAAGGGGGGGGGGGGGGAAATAATAATTAAAAAAAAAAAAAAAAAAAAAGGGTTATTGGGGTGGGAAGAACCTGAAAAGGGTCTGGGGGGGGGGGGAGAGGGGATTTGGGGGGGTGGGGAGGATTCTGTGGGCATGGGGCCAGCGTTGAGCATCCCCCCGGAGCCGGATCCAGCCCGGAGCATCCCGGGGGGAATGGATCCAGCCCGGAGCACCCCCTGTTTTTTTGGGGACCCACCACTGCCCCCCCCCCGAACCGGGCCATTCCCAGGGGACAGCCAGCCGGACACGGCTCATCCCCACCTCTCCGCCCGCATCCTCGGCCAGGGAAGGGTTTAATTTTATCCCATCCCTCGGGTCAACAACGCCACCGCCACGGAAGCCGATTCCTTTCCCAGCACGTCCCCGTCCCCATGGGAGCTGGGAGGGGACAGGCTGGGGACACGGCGGGGACACGGCGGGGACTCACTCGCTGGTCATCTGCAGGACCTTCTCGATGGTGCTGTAGCCCGAAGCCATGAAGTGCTCCGTGTACTGGGGCATCCTGATGGATTCCAGCCACTCCGGGACGGAGCGGAAGGGGACGCCCTCCGAGCCGCTGGTGCTGGGCAGGCGGATGGAGACCCTGGCGCAGAAATGAAAAGGTAAAAAAAAAATTAATAAAAAAAAAGAAGTGAAAATGGAAGGATGCAAAAATACCCCAAAAAACCCAAAATAAAAAAACCCACACAAAACCAAACCCCAAACCCCAAAAAACCACCAAACCCCAAAACAAAACACCGAACAACCAGCGCAGAAATGGAAGGATGCAAAAAAATGATGGGGAAATGCAAAGGGGGGGGGGGGGGGGAATGATGCAGAAGTGCAAAGATGCAAAAAACTAATGTGAAAATGAAAGGATGCAAAAAAATGATGGGGAAATGCAAAGGGGGGGGGGGGAAATGATGCAGAAGTGCAAAGATGCAAAAAACCAATGTGAAAATGAAAGGATGCAAAAAAATGATGGGGAAATGCAAAGGTGGGGGGAAAAAGCTAAATGGAAGGATGCAAAAAATGATGCAGAAATGAAAGGATGCAAAAAAATGATGCAGAAGTGCAAAGATGCAAAAAAAAAAAAAAAAAAAGTAAAAATGGAAGGATGCAACTCCCCCCCCCAAAAAAAACCAACAAAAGAAACGGTGCAGACATGAAAGGATGGAAAAATTGATGCAGAAATGGAAGGATGCAAAAAAAAAAAAAAAAAGGATGTAGAAATGAAACAATGCGAAAAATGCCGCGGAAATGCAAAGATGCAAAAAGTTGTGCGAAAATGGAAGAGTGCAAGAAGGAAGGCAGAAAAGGAAGGGTGCAAAAAAAATGATGCAGAAATAGAGAAAAAAACCCACCCCAATGACAACGCAGAAATGCAAAAAAGCAACAGTTAGATGTCAGGATGTGGAGAGGCACAAACCGATGTAAAGATGCAAAAAGTAACGGCAAAAGCCCAGGGCAAAACAGGATGCAGGAAAGCAAGAGGATAATGCGAATAGTGCAATAAAAAGCGAGAGGCGATGCAAAAGCGCCCGGACGCAAAAAGTAATGCAAAAAGCGGAAATGCAAAAAAAAAAAAAAAATAGAGGCAAGAATGCTAAAAAGCAAGAAACAACGTGAAAATGCCAAAAGGGGGGGAAAAAAAAAAAAAAAAAGAGCTAAAATGCACAGATGCAAAGCAGCAGGGAGGAAGGCAAGAACGCAAAATGATTCGAAAAACGCGAAGGGGGTCGGAAAGAATTCCAAAAATATTAAAACGGCAAAAATCAATTTAAAACCAAGCGCGGGTGCAAAGAAGCGTGCGAAGGTGCAGAGGTGCAAAACGCAACGCAGGGGTGCGGAGGTGCAAAAAAGCGCAAGAACGCCAAGATGCAACAACAAAAAAAAAAAAAAAAAAAAAAAGTAAAGCAAAACCGCAGAGATGAAGGAAAAACCCGAGCGCAAGAACGCGGGGATGCAAAAGATCACGGAAAAACGCAACGCTGGACGTCGCCCCCCCCTTCCTTCCCCCCCCCTCCTCGCTCCTCGCCCCCGTCCTGTAGCTCACCGGGGGTCGAAGTCCGCCAACGCCTTGAGGGACTCGGGGGCGCGGATGAGTTTGTCGAGGATGCTGACGATATCGGCGAATTTGGGGCGCCGGCTGCGCTCCTGCTGCCAGCATTGCATCATCAGCTGGTAGACGGCGGAGGGACAATCCAGGGGAGCGGGGAGACGGAAGCCCTCGTTGATGGCCTTCATCACCTACGAGGAGGAGGAGGAGGTTGAGTGGTGCTTCCTCACCCCCCCCAAAAAAAAGCCGTCTGTTTGCAAGAATGCCCCCCCCCCCCAAAAAAAAAAAATTGGTGGTGGAGGAGGGTGGGTGCTCACCTCGTGGTTTGAGAGCTCCCAGTACGGCCGCTCGCCGTAGGACATCACCTCCCACATGACGATGCCGTAGCTCCAGACGTCGCTGGCGGAGGTGAACTTGCGGTAGGAGATGGCTTCGGGTGCTGTCCACCGGATGGGGATCTTCCCACCCTATGGCAACACTGGGGTCAACCCTACGTCCCCCAAAAAAGAACCCCCCCCACTGTGGCCAACCATACCACCTTGGTGGCACTTACGCTGGTGGTGTAGGTGGCTTCAGGGTCATCTTCCAACACCCTTGAAAGCCCAAAATCGGACACTTTGCACACCAGGTTGCTGTTCACCAAGATGTTCCGGGCGGCCAGATCCCGGTGGACGTAATTCATGTTGGCC
This sequence comes from Balearica regulorum gibbericeps, assembly GCF_011004875.1. Classification (NCBI taxonomy): domain Eukaryota; kingdom Metazoa; phylum Chordata; class Aves; order Gruiformes; family Gruidae; genus Balearica; species Balearica regulorum. The sequence continues at coordinate 7,874,242 of NC_046204.1, read as the reverse complement.
AAGTACTTCATGCCGGCGGCGATGCCCCTCAACATCCCCACCAGCTGGATGGCGCCAAATTCCCCTTCTTTTTCCTGGGAAAAAGGGGAGAATCCGACTTCGAATCCATCTCTCGTCCCACCTCCCGTGGTGTGTTTTGGTGGTTCCATCACCCCAGTAATCCTTGCCCGGGGGTGGGACGTTGCCACCACGCTTCACCTACCCGCAGGAATTTATCCAGCGCGCCGTTCTCCATGTACTCCGTGATGATCATGAAGGGCTTGTCTGTACAAAAAAAAGACCCAAAGTGGGTCAAAAAAGCCCCCCAACCCCCCCCAAAACAAAAAATATCCCAATTTCCCCCCAAATCACCCAAAACCCCACCCAAAACACCCAACCCCCCTCGACGAACCCCCTAATAAAAACCCCCTAAAAACCCCAAACCCAACAACTCCAAAACCAAAAAAGATACCCCCAAAAGCCAACTTCGCCCCCCAAACCCCACCCGTTGTTGCTCAAAACACCCTATTTTTACACAGTGGGGTTTTTTGGGGTGTTTTGCAGGGAAATTGGGTGGGGGACGCACACACTTACACTTGGAGACGACCCCTTCCAGGCGGATGATGTTGTGGTGGCAGAACTGGCCCATGATGGTGGCTTCGCTCAAGAAGTCCACCCGTTGCTTCTCCGTGTAGCCCACCTTCAAGGTCTTGATGGCCACCGGCACCTCCTTCTTACCACGCTTCAGGGTGCCCTTGTAGACCTCCCCAAATTCACCTGCTCGAAGGAATGGAGGGGGGAGACATTTAACCCCCCCCGGTCCAATTTTGGAGTGTCTTTGGGGCGATGAAGCCACCTGAGAACCTACCGGCGCCGATGACCTTCTGGCGGGTGATGGAGGATGGAGGGATCTCGGTGGTGAACTTGAGCATGGCTTGGTTGGGGTCTTCGTAGGTGTGTGGGTCAACGTAGGTCTTGAGGGGCTTCAGCTGGTCTGGGGGGGGGGGGGTGGTGGTCAGCACCCACGTCACCCCCACCCGTCCCTCTTGACCCCACCATCCCATTGCTCACCTGACTTAGAGAAGTAGACGTCCTCAGCGGACTGGCGTGGCCGTGACCTCCTCCTCCTCCTGCAGGAAAGCAGAGTTTTGGCCCCAAAAATCACCCTTTGCCCATCTTTGCTGGTGGAAAAATGGTATTTTGGGGGTTTTTTTTTTGGATTTTTGGGTTGGGATTTTTATCTCCTTACCGCCGGAGGATGTAGAGAGCGGTCAAGAGGAGGATGACGAAGATGACACCGGCGACGGAGCCGCTGATGACGGCAGCAGATGCCACGGCCTCGGCGCCTGCGGGGACAATTGAGGGAGGTTTTGGGGTGACCCGTGCACCCCTCCCCTGGACCCCCCACCCCAAAATCCCGCCTCCCTCCGTGGTCCTCACCCTCGGGCAGGGTCTCGAACTCGTGCTGGGGGCTGTAGGCGCCGTGGCCGTCCGGGGTGAGCGCCTGGACCCGCACCACGTAGGCGGTGGCAGGGGACAACTTGGGGAGGGTGACGGAGGTGCCCTCGCAGCGCAGCACCGAGTAGCTGTTCTCGTCCACCTGGGGACACGGCGGGGGGGGGGACGGGGGACATGGGTGGGGGGCAAGGATGGAGGTGACACGGGTGACACGGGTGGAGGTGAGGAGGGAGCGGTGACGTGGAGGGAGGGAGGACACGGACGGAGGGGTGATGTGGACGGGAGGCAAGGAAGGAGGTGACAGGTGGAGGTGACGTGGGTGGAGGGGTGGCATGGATTGGGGGGGCAAGGAGGGAGGGGTGACGTGGGTGGAGAGGTGACAAGGGTGGGGGCAAGGATGGGGGGGTGACGTGGATCGAGGGGTGACGTGGGTGGGGGCAAGGATGGAGGTGACACGGACGGAGGGGTGACATGGAGGGAGGCAAGGATGGGGGTGACACAGACAGAGGCAAGGATGGGGGGGGATGACGTGGCGGGGGGGTGTGACGTGGCGGGGGGGGTGTGACAGATTTGGGGGTCGTTAGCTGAAGCCGTGACACGGGACGGACCTTCTTGCTGTAGGTGACCTCGTACTTCCAGACCCGACTCTGCTGCCGCGGCGGCACCGTCCAGGAGAGGACCAAGCTGGTGGCCGTCCGTCCGTCCAGGCTCACCGACGTCACCCGGGGTGGCTCTGCCACGGGGACAGGGACATCACGGAGGTGTCCCCACGGGGTAGGGAAGGTGTGGGAGATGCTGGTGGCCCCTTACCCGTCTGGTTGACGCTGATGGTGGCGGTGGCCGCGCTACGGCGGTGGCTGTAGGGTGACACCCCATTGCGGGCTTCGACCGTGAAGGTGTAGTTGACGTGCGGCTCCAGGTCGGTGACGGTGACTTCCGTCCCCGTCAGTTCCTGGGGGGGTTGCGAATAGCGGACCCCCCCGTCGCAGGGACGGCACTCCCCGCTCTCCGGCCAGCACTGCTCGCAGGTGACGCTGTAGGTGACGTCCCCGCGGCCACCCAGGTCGGCGGGGGGGGACCAACGCAGCTGCACCTTAGCCCCCAGCCCCACGGCCGTGACGCCTTGGGGGGGCGAAGGGGGACCTGGAGAGGGGGGACAGAGAGCAGAGAGGGGGGTCAGGGGGGGATGGCCACGCCGTGCCTCAGTTTCCCCCCCCAAAAAAGGTCACTTACGGGTGCAGGGGTCATCGGGGGGGTCGTTGGGGGCGCGGAAGAAGTCGTCCTGGCAGGGACAGGCAGCGGCAGCGGCAGGGGAGGGCAGGGTGTGGGGCGGGCAGGGCTGGCAGCCCCCCAGGGACACCGCGGCCTTGAAGGAGCCGGGGGGGCAAGCTGGGGGGACAGGGACACAGACACACAAACGGTGACACCGGTGAGACCCCAAATCCCCTCCCACAGCACCTTCACCCAGGCGGGTTTGGGTGGGCATCACCCCCCGGCAAGCACCCAGAGTGGGGATTTTGGGGTATTTCACCTTATTTTGCAGCTTCTGTTATTCTTGGGACCCTGCCCCCCCCCCACCCCAGCTGAGCCCTCCCGCACTCGCTGCACTAGTGAGGCTCAAGAGTGAGGATCCAGGGTCGGGGGGAGGTTCGGTGCTGCCACCTCATTCCTCCACCCCAGATTGGCGATTTTAGGGTATTTTTGCCTTATTTTGCAGCTTTGTGCCCCAGAAGGGGGGACGAAACACCCCCCCACCCCCCTCCCCTCCTGGCTGAGCCCTCCCGCACTCGCTGCACTAGTGATGCTCAAGGGTGAAGATCCAGGGTGGAGAATTTTGGGGCCAACACCTCGTTTCTCCTATCCCCTGGCATGCACCGAGCTGGGGCGTCCTCAGCCCCCCCAGATCCTGCTCCTCACCCCCACCCCCCCCCAATCCCAATTCCCCCCCCCCCCCAAGCACTACCTTGGCATTTCTCTCCCACTTTCTCGTAGCCGGCCCGGCACAGGCACTCCCCGATGGGCACCAACCACTCGCCGTCGGCGTTACAATGCAGCGCCGGCGCTTGGTCGGCCACCGCATCCTCCACACACGTTCCCTGCACCTTGGCCAAGGTCTGCGAATCGACGCCGGCCACCGTTTCGGGGAAACGAGCCATACCCCGTAACACAGCCGGGCATCTCTTGTAATAAATCCGAACGGAAAGCAACGCCACACAAGCTCCCAAATCCTGGAAAGCCAAGTAGAAACCTTTCCGTCGGAGAGGTCCCACCGATCGGATCTCAACGTTGAGTTTAACGTTCCGGGAAGCAAAATCATCCTGGACGGTGATTTCATCCGGAGCGATGGTGTCGATCTTCTTGAATTGTCTCTTCTGGAAGTTGGTGCCGTAATCCACGTCGGATTCGGCGTAGTAGAGGTTGAAGGTCTCCTTGCAGGAGCCGCCGCCGGCGGTGGGGAAGCTGTTGCAGTCGCGGACGGTGAATTGGAGCTCGATGAAGATGCGCTGGGCCACCCCGCGGTAGATCCAGTTGGTGCGCAGCCAGTTCTCCTGCTCGCCCTCCAGCACGTTGCACACCGAGTAGATGTAGATCAAGGAGTCGTTCAGGACGTTCTGCAGCAGGTCCCACTGCACCCCCCGAGAGAGAGACACGGGGGCTATGGCGGGGAAACTGAGGCAGGGTGGGTGGTGGCCCCGGCCCCCATGGCTGCACTTGTCCCCATCCCCACGGAGGTCCCAGTCTCGATTTCCACGGACGTCCCCACGGGTGCCCCTGTCCCCATCCCCATGGGTGTCCCTGTCACTATGGGTGCCCCTGTCACCATCCCCATGGGTGTCCCTGTCACTATGGGTGCCCCTGTCCCCATCCCCATGGGTGTTGCCGTCCCCATGGCCACAGGTGTCTCCATCTCCTCGGGTGCCTCTGTCACTAGGGGTGCCCCTGTCCCATGGGTGCCCCCGTCCCCATTCCCATGGGTGCCCCTGTCACCATCCCTATGGGTGTCCCCATCCCCATGGGCGCCACCATCCCCATCGCCATGGGTGTCTCCATCTCCATGGCTGTCCCTGTCACCATCCCTATGGGTGTCCCCATTCCCATCGGTGCCCCTGGCACCGTCCTCACGGGTGCCCCCATCCCCATCCCCATGGGCGCCCCCATCCCCATGGGTGCCCCCATCCCCATGGGCGCCCCCATCCCCATCCCCATGGGCGCCCCCATCCCCATGGGTGCCCCCATCCCCATCCCCATGGGTGCCCCCATCCCCATCCCCATGAGCGCCCCCATCCCCATGGGTGCCCCCATCCCCATCCCCATGAGCATCCCCATCCCCATGGGTGCCCCCATCCCCATCCCCATCCCCATCCCCATGGGTGCCCCCATCCCCATCCCCATGGGTGCCCCCATCCCCATGGGTGCCCCCATCCCCATCCCGGGCTCTCAGGGAGCTGCTGGCCGGCGGGGCCGGACGCGGGGGTCCCCGGGTGCTCACCCCTTTGCCGTAGGGCTGGGTGAGCCAGCCCAGCTCGCCCTGCGCCTTGGCGAAGTCCAGCAGGACCACTGCGGGGACAGGAGAGGAGCAGAGGGGACGTTAGTGGGGTGGACGCGAAGCTGGGGAGATGCCACCAGGACCCACGGGTGGCCCAGGACACGCAGATCCCGCCAACACACCCAGATGCCTCTCGGACCTCTGGACGTCCCTGGGACCCACGGGCGTCCCCATGACCCATGGATGTCCCCAGACCCCGCAAACACTCCCAGGACCCAGAGATGTCCCTGGGACCCCCGCGAGAAGACCCCCAGGGACGCCCTCCCCAACCGAGGGGAAACCGAGGCAGGGCTCCCGCACCGTGCCGAGGCCGCGCAGACTTGCCGCGACACGCCGGCTGCCCCGGTGAGGGCGGTGGCCGGATCCAGTGCCCGGGAGAGGAAGAGGAGGCTGCCGAGGGCCGGGAGGGAAGCGCTGACGGGTGGCCCCCCCCTCGGTGAATCACCCCCCAGGAATGCGCCCGGATGCCTGGGTTCACGCCAGCGGGATGGGGCCCAACGGGGTGGGGGAGTTTCAGGGACGGACGACCCCCCCCCCCCCCCCCCAAAAAAAACCCCCGCTGCTGAGAACGGGCAAACTCGTGACATGCCCCCAGAGGGTAAAGTCTGGGGGGGGAGAACCCCAAGAACCTGGGTGGGGGGGTGGGGGGGGGCACACGTGGCCCCGTGTGTTCCCCCCCCCAGCCCATGCCCGGGGTCAGGAAGGATGCCGGGGCGGATATCCCGGTTTTCCTGCGGCTAGAAATCCCCCCGCAGGTCTCCGGAGAGCGGAAAGCCGGCGGGACGCTGCGCGCGAGCCGAGTTGGTGGGTTCTCTGCAGGGTGTCCCCAGCCCGTCACCCCCCAGGCTGCGGCGGGGGTGAGTCAGGGGAGAAACCCCGGGCTGCGGCCGTTGAGTCAAGGGGTGCAGCACCCAAGGGCGCACCCACACTCGGGGCCACCGGCGCTGTTGGTGCCCCCGGTGCCATCGGCATCGGCACCCCCTCTACCATCATCATCATCACCATCACCAGCAGCATCTCCACTGCCATCGTCACCATGGCCACCACCACGGCCATCACAGTGGCCACCACCACCACCGCGGCCCCTGCCCCATGGCTGGCACCGGCGCTGCTGTTGCCATCACCATCGTCCCCGCCGTCACCACACCTGCACCCCGGCCGCGTTTTCATCCCCATCCCCATCCCAGCGCTACCCCCTCCCATCCCAGTCCCGTCCCCGTTCTGTTCCCAGCCCCAGCCCAATCCCAATCCCAATCCCAATCCCAATCCCAATCCCCCATTAACCCCCTCCCCACCCTCAGGGACACCCCAAACCTCCGGGCAGGATCCGGCCGGGACACTCAGCACCCCCCAACCTCCCCCTTCCCACGGGATTTTGCCCTTTCCAAGCAACAGGAAGCAAAATCCCTCCACCCCCCCCAATCCCGCTGCTCTCCCAACACCTCCCCCCCCCCCCCCTTTTTTTTTTTTTTGCACTTTTTTAACCCCAAAATCCCAATATCCCCAAGGATCCCTCCCGGGAATCGGCACTTTGGGAAGGCGCCCCAAATCCTGCGGTCACACTGGGGGTCCCCACCACGGGGTCACCCCGCTCCGCCTTCCCCCCCCCCCAGCACTAAAACCCCCCTTATTTGAGGTTTTTTACCCCATTTTTATATTTTAGGGGGGTATTTTCCATCCCAAACCACCCGCCAGCCTCCGACTTCGTTGCATCAGGTGCCGGATCCTTCCACCTTCCCCTCAAAACCCGACGGATTAAACCCTTCGGACGGAGTTTTTAGAAACCTCAACTTTTAAAAAAAATTAAATAGATCTTTTTAAAAAGTAACTTTCCCCTTTTATTTTCCCCAAAACCCTCCAAATTGAACCCAAAAATCAGCCGGGGAAGGGGCGCGAGGTGGAGGCCAGCACGCCGCTTGTTTTTCCCAGCACTTTTTGGGGTTTTCCTGACATTGTTTTCCAGCTCTCCAGGCCGGATCCCGCCCGGCCCATCGCCGGCCACGGGAAACGCTCCGCTTTAGGGTGATTTTCCTCTTTTTTGGGGCTTTTTTTTTTTTTTTTTTTTTGGTTGAATCCCCTCTGCCCTAAACTGCTCAGTCGGACTTTTTGGGGGGGGTGGGATCCAGCAGGATCCGGCCCCGCTGCACCAGCCGGACGCTCTGCATGGGAAGAGTTGCCCAAAACTCTTGGTTCTCCCCCCATTTCAGCTTTTTCCCCCTATTTTAAGTCTCTCCCCCCTATTTTAGACCGTTTTAGCTTTTCCTCCCCATTTTAGCTCCCCCCCCCCATATTAAACTTTTCACCTCCATTTTTAACTCCCCCCCCCCCCATTTTTAACTTCCCCCTCTCCCTTTTTAACTTTTTCCTCCTAATTTTTAACTTTCCCCCCCAAAACACACCCCGGCAGCCGGCGATTCACCCCCGCACCCATGGGCGCCCCTTTTATTTTGGGGGGTGGGGGTACCTCCATCATCCTTTATTTTGAGGGGGCTCCCCCAGCCACCCCCCCCCAACCTCTCAGCTCCCAAAACCTCCCAAACTCACCCCAAAACCACCCCATCCCTTTGGGTGCGCCCCCCTCCCCCCCAGCACCCCAATAAGTGGGTTCCGGGGTGCCCCCAAAACCTGGAGCTCACCTTCCTCGGCTGCCAGGGGGGTGACGGCGGTGAGGAAGAGGAGGGTGAAGGCCGGGGGGGTGCCCACCATGGCGGTGGGGGTTTAGGGGGGGGCCCTTGGGTGCACCCCACGACCGGCAGCACCCAGAGCTGTAGGGCGTGTGGGGCTGAGCACCCCGCTCCTGTTCATTCATGTCCCGAGTGATGTCACCCGGCCACGCCCGCTCTTAAAGGGACAGGAGCTGCTCCCAGTACGCACCAGTATGGGACTGGGAGGGATCGAGCTGGAGGATGGGATGCGGGCAGGTTTGGGGCTGGGTTCCCCCCGCGGGGGGGGGGGGGAGCACACCTGCAGAGGGGGGTTTTGGGGGGGGGGGGGGGGGGCGTGGGTGCGGGTCGGGCCCGTGGCACCGTGTGTCCCCCACGGAAGGGGTTACAGCCCCCCCCGCCCCCCGGCAGCCCCTTCCCCTTTCATTCATAAAGCGGCGTGGGAAGGGAGGGGGGCGGCAGCCAATGGCGGCAGGGGGGCGGGGCCAGCTGGTACTACCGGCTCCTCCCCCCGCCCACCAGTGGGGAACTGGGGGGGGAACTGGGGGGGGGGGGGGGGGGGTGTCCCCGTCTGTCCACCCACCCGGACACGGGGGGGGGGGTGTGTGTGGCTGGTTTGGGGGGGCGATGCCCCCCCCCCCCCCCCCCCCCCACTTCCCACATCCTCAGGGGTGGAAAAAGGCCGGACCAGAAATCGGCTTTTTCTGGCCTAAAAATAATGCCGGTTTTCTGCAGCGCTGGGGAGTTTGGGGGGGGGGTGTGTGTGCTGGGTCGGGCTCCTGCACCCCAAATCCCGCAGCACCCCCAACCCCCCCATAGAGCCCCCAATCCCCAGCACCCCAAATCCCCCCAAATCAGCACCCAGGCATCTTTTTAGTGGAGAAACAGTACATTTTGGACAAACCCCACCTTTTCCCCTCCCGTCCCCCCAACGGGGAGGCCAGAGGCCATGGTGAGGGCCCCCCCCCCCCCCCCAACCCCACCCCGTAAAAGGGGGTTCAGGTCGGGGGGGACCCCTCGTCCCCAGGGGCGACACCGGCGGCGATTTGGTCTCGCAGCCAGAGTCTCTCGACCAGGGCGTCGAGGAGGGGGGCGACCCGGGCCAGCCCCCCGCGGCCCCCCCCGGCCCCCGGCCCGCTGCCCGCCCGCAGCACCGGCAGCCCCCAGGTCTCCTCAAAGGCCGTCACGTCCCCCTCCGTCACGTCCGCCTGCGGGCACAGGTCAAATCTGGGGTGGGGGGGGTACACATGGTCAAGGGAGACACCAAAACACTGAAAAATCCCCCCAAAACCCTGTAAAAATAAGTGGGAGCTGCCCATCCATCGGTGTCATGAAGTCTGCACGTTCTCAGCCTACTGAGATGCCAAATGGTGGCGAAATACGGGGGTGCAAACCCACTTATAGGGGGATGCACCCCCCCCTCCCAAATGCCCCCCCCCCAAGAAGGATACTTGGTGCCGATGACCACCCTAACGAGGTTTTCTTCGTCAGGACCGACCACCCGGCTCATCTGGGCCGGCAGCTCCTCGAAGGACGAGCGGTCGATGAAGGAGAAGAGGAAGAGGATGGCATCCGCCTCCTCCTTACAAGCCTGGAGGGGTGGGGGGGGTACAACCAGACACGGCCGCCATCACGGGGGGGTGTCCTCTGTGTGTGTGCGTGTCCCCCAAAACTCGTGTGTCGTCCCCCCCCCCGACTCACGGGCAGGAGATGCTCAAATTTTTTCAGCGCTCCGTCCCCGCAATCCCAAAAATGAAGCTGGAAGATGACGGGGCGGCCGCCGGCCCGCGGCTTGGCCGGCCAGTACACGGTGGTGGCTTCTATGCCTGGGGGGGACACACACACACGCGACACACGGTCACCCCCAGGGGATGTCGGGGTGCCGTGTCCCCCCCAACCTGGGACGTACCCAGGGTCTCGTGGTGGACGGGGGGCACGGGGGTCCCCGCCAGCGCGGCCACCAAGGCCGTCTTGCCGACGCCGCTCTTGCCGGAGAGGAAGAGTTTGTAGGTGACGGTGGGGGCGGCCAAGGCGGGGGGCAGCGCCGGGCGCTCCAGCAGACCTGTGGGGGTGGGTGAGGTTTTTTGGGGTGCTGGCACCCCATTATTATTTTTTTTTGGGGGTGGTGGTGGAGGGGGGGAAGGCAGGGTGCGGGGCTCACCGAACACTCTCCGCTGGTTCCTCTGGAGGATGGAGTCCAGGTAGGGGCGGCCGGCGGGGGAGAGCAGCCAGCCCGGCTCCAGCACCGGGCCCCCCCGCGCCGCCATGCGCCCCCCGACACCTGGGGGTGCAGGGGAGATCCCCCCCCCCCTTCACCCGTGGGGTCACTGCACCCCGCGGCCTGAGGGAGAGCAGGGTGTCCCCTCCTGACCCCCCACCCCGGGGTCCCAGGCTGCTCCCAGGGGGTCCCCGCACCCCCCCGGGTCCCTGACCCCCCCCCAGGGTCCCTGACCCCCCCAATGGGGTCCCCGCAGCCCCTCGGGTCCCTGACTCCCCCCCGGGGTCCCTGTGCCCCCCCCGGGGTCCCAGCACCCTCCCATGGGGCCCCTGACCCCCCCCATGGGGTCCCTGCACCCCAAACCCTGCAGGGGGGTGTAACGCAGCCCCCCCCCCAAGGGGGCTCTGCACCCCCCAATTGGCTCCTTGTTCCCCCCCCCAAACATGCAAAAGGGGACGCAACCCCCCCGGGGCCCCTGCACCCCCCCCCGGGGCCCCTGCACCCCAAACCCCGCACCGGGGAGGCAAGGCCCCCCCCCCCGCCCCCCCCCTTTCCCCCCCCCCCGCGGTCCCTTTAAGGCGCGGCCCCTCCGCCTCACCTGCGGCCGCTTCCGCCTCGGGGTGACGTCACGCAGGAGGGCGTGGCCTCGCCTCCGCCCCGCCCCATTGTCCCTGCGCATGCGCGGGAGGCGGGAGCGGGGAGGCACGTGGAGCGGAGGGGCCCCCCCAGACCCTGTAGGTGTAGGGAACCCTATAGGTGTAGGGAACCCTATAGGTGTAGGGATCCCCTATAGGTGTAGGGAACCCCTATAGGTGTAGGGATCCCTATAGGTGTAGGGAACCCCTGTAGGTGTAGGGATCCCCTATAGGTGTAGGGAACCCTATAGGTGTAGGGATCCCCTGTAGGTGTAGGGATCCCCTATAGGTGTAGGGAACCCTATAGGTGTAGGGATCCCTATAGGTGTAGGGATCCCTATAGGTGTAGGGAACCCTATAGGTGTAGGGATCCCTATAGGTGTAGGGAACCCCTATAGGTGTAGGGAACCCTATAGGTGTAGGGATCCCCTGTAGGTGTAGGGATCCCCTATAGGTGTAGGGAACCCTATAGGTGTAGGGATCCCCTGTAGGTGTAGGGATCCCCTATAGGTGTAGGGAACCCTATAGGTGTAGGGATCCCCTGTAGGTGTAGGGAACCCTATAGGTGTAGGGAACCCTATAGGTGTAGGGATCCCTATAGGTGTAGGGAACCCTATAGGTGTAGGGATCCCCTGTAGGTGTAGGGATCCCCTATAGGTGTAGGGAACCCTATAGGTGTAGGGATCCCCTATAGGTGTAGGGAACCCTATAGGTGTAGGGATCCCCTGTAGGTGTAGGGATCCCCTATAGGTGTAGGGAACCCTATAGGTGTAGGGAACCCTATAGGTGTAGGGATCCCCTATAGGTGTAGGGAACCCTATAGGTGTAGGGAACCCTATAGGTGTAGGGATCCCCTATAGGTGTAGGGAACCCTATAGGTGTAGGGAACCCTATAGGTGTAGGGATCCCCTGTAGGTGTAGGGAACCCTATAGGTGTAGGGATCCCTATAGGTGTAGGGAACCCTATAGGTGTAGGGATCCCCTATAGGTGTAGGGATCCCCTGTAGGTGTAGGGAACCCTATAGGTGTAGGGATCCCCTGTAGGTGTAGGGATCCCTATAGGTGTAGGGAACCCTATAGGTGTAGGGATCCCCTGTAGGTGTAGGGAACCCTATAGGTGTAGGGAACCCTATAGGTGTAGGGATCCCCTATAGGTGTAGGGAACCCTATAGGTGTAGGGATCCCCTATAGGTGTAGGGATCCCTATAGGTGTAGGGAACCCTATAGGTGTAGGGATCCCCTGTAGGTGTAGGGATCCCCTATAGGTGTAGGGATCCCCTGTAGGTGTAGGGAACCCTATAGGTGTAGGGATCCCCTATAGGTGTAGGGATCCCCTATAGGTGTAGGGATCCCCTATAGGTGACAGGGGGTCCCAGGCGGTGGCAGAGCCCAGCCCGCAGGGCATGGGGGGGGCAGCCCCATGGCTTACGGGAGACCCCAACCCTCCAGCTGACGGGGGGGGCAGCGCTATAGGAGACCCCAACCCTATAGGATAGGGGGGACACACGCCCCAGCTTTACTCTGCGCCACACTTTGGGGCCCCCCATTCCAAACCCCCCCCGTCATCCCCCAACCTCGTGTCCCCCGTTTTTCCCTGTTGCTCTAACATTCCCTGGTAGAAACGGCGCCCTTTTCCCCCCGATACTGCCTTCTTTTCACCCAATGAGACCCCAAATCCCCCCCTTTCACCCCCAAACTCGCGGGGAGCGCAGGCGGGGCTTTCCCTCCGCGACATTTCCACCCCCCTCCCCAAAAGGACCAACCATCCGTTTCTTTTCCTTTTTATTTGTTAAACTGCTAAAAATTCATCGGGACGGGGAAGGGGGGGGGGGGGGGAAGGGAACCCATTAACCCCCTCCCCGCCCCCCCAAAAAAAATGTACACAAGATTTTAAATATCACCAAAAATCGCTTTTCATTCCTACGCTCGGCCGAGCCGGGGACGACGACGACGACGACGAGGGGGGTGCGCGTGTGTGTGACACCTCGCTCACAGCACCAGCGGCTCACAGAGAGCGGGGGAGATGCGGCATTTGTCAAAATTTGGGATGAATTTCTCGTTAACGGCGCAGAACATGCCTTTCCGCGACCGACGGGGAAGGAGGAGGGATGGCCCCGGCCGCTCGGCGCTTTTGGGGACATTTAGGGGGATTTTGGGACCAGTTGAGGATAGAGACTACGTAAACGTTGGGAAAACCGCCCCTCGAGGGATGCTCCGCTCAAGAAGGATGATGTCAACCCAACGCCGAGCCACCGTCCATCCCTTTTTAGACTTTTTTTTTTTTCGTTCCCCCTCCCCGAGGTGGATGATGAGACACATGCAGAGGGGAGGAGGGAATCGACGCCGAAGCCCCGACCGCCTTCCTCGCGGCAAAGAAATACTATTTCATAGGTCACCCTAGGTGCTCCTGAGGTTTTTGGGGGTAAAAATGGCATTTTGCTTTCTTTTAGGATAAATCAAAGAGGTTTGGGATTGGAGCGGGAGAGGCTGGATTTAACGAGGGATTTATTTACAGAGGTGGAAACGCCGCAGAAGAAGCAAAACCCTCCCCATCCCCACGCGGCTGGGATGCGATTTAAGGCTCCGACCGGCAAAAAAGCTCAGTGGGGACAGAGGGGAGAAAAAAAAACCCGACCAAAAAAAAAAAAAAAAAAAAGAGGGGAAAAGGGGCCACATCATGGCACTGCCGGTTTGGGGAGGGTGCTGGAGGTTGTTAACCAAAACCTGGAGGAATCCACCCGTATTTCCCGCCCCTCCCATCAGCTGGAGGGGAAAAGGGAGGTTGTCCCAGAAGGACACACGGGTTCAATCCCTTCGGATTTTGTTTGAATCTTTGCAGAAGGAGGCACGGGAGCAGTTACTGCCATCGAGGCTGTTCACCCCCTCAAATTTACCAATATTCAGCCTTTTGGCTGGCAAAAAAGCCCGTTTCCCAAGCTACGAGGTGCTGAACCGAAACCGTCAAGTCTGGAAAGGAAGTGGCTGCCTAATTTCTCAGTTTTAGGGGAATAACGGGATTTTTAAAGTAAAAGGTGTGGGGTTTTTTGCTGATCAGGGCTGATCCCAAGGGCTGATCCAGCACAGGGCAGGGAGAGGACACTAAAGGCCGGCTAATTTTTAGTATTTTTGGCATTTTGACGCAAAAAAACCTGTCCTTTCTTCCTTCTCAAGGTCCTGCGCAGAGGACAGGAACGAGAGTGTCAGGCCGACGGGGTGAGAGGCAAAAAGAACAAAGGCATCGTGTTTGTGTCGAGCAAAGGTTCGTGGCGCTGGAAGATTCCTGGTGGGGTATTGCTGTTGTTTTCCTTACGGAGTCAAGCATGGAAATAATCAGTGCGCGCAAGCCAACAGCCTCCTGCCTGCCGGTATTTGGTTTGTTCGTCTAAAACCACTTCTGCTCACATCCCGCGAGGAGTTTCGGAGAGATCTGAAGCCTCTCAAACCCCTGGAAAATAAAACCAACCTCAAGAGGATACTGGAGGGCAGATTTCCCTACCTGCTCACCCCAAATCCTCGGCTTGGATCGCAGCGGCGCGGATCCTTCCCCGCCTGTAACCACGATTCACTTAACCGGGGTCTTACTGGGAACCGGTGGGGCAGCGCTGGAGGTTTTGCTTGGACTTTATTGGTTTCTTGCTCCCTAATTCACAGTTTGAACGCCTGCGGGACAGAGAAAGGGCTTGGAAGGGAGAGGGAAGAGCCACGGGGAGGGAGGGGAGAAGGTGACGGCGGCGAAGGGCTGGGGCCGCATTATCTTTTTGCTCGCACAAAGTACAAGGCATTTGTTTTGGGATAGTATTTCACGTTTTGTTTCTTGTCCATGAGGCCACCGAATATGATTAACTCCCCTCTGCCTTGCACCACCGTGTGTAAACTGGTTTCGGGTGGCCCCACCACCGAACTGCTGTTGAACACTTTCCATTTGACTCGTCCTTTTTCCTTCGTGTCTTTAATGTCCAGCACGTACATCTGCATGGGTTTGCAGTTCATGCTCTGGTATAAAGGCTTCCCCACGTTGAGGGATTGGGGAGGGTGGTGGCCCAGGCGACGAGCGATGGGAGGTAAGGAATGGCCGTCGCTTTGGGCAGAGCCCGGACGCGCTGCCGAGCCCGTCTCGGCGCCCGGGGAACCCGGGGAAGAAGCCAGGGGAGGGCTCAACGCCGCAGAAGCCGAGGTGGCTTTGGAAGAGAGGGCTTTGACCGCCTCCAAGCTCCTCCGGAGCGCGCCAGGGGAAACGGCCCCCGGGAGGGAGCCGGCGACGTGGGGCGGCGTGTGGATGCCGTTGGTTTGCTCGGGGGGGTTCCTGATGCTCGCGCCGACTGTCCTGCCCTCCGCACCGTCCATCTGGCAGATGACGGAAGCCGGTTTCTGTTCCCAGCTCAGGTCAACGGAGCCCAAACGCAGATCTTTCTGCTCCGGCAGCGATCCTCGTCGCGGCGCCAGGGCGAGCCCAACTTTGAGGTCGTATCCTTCGGCTGCGGAAGGCGTGCTGGGCGATACGACCTGCACGGGGCTGTCCAAGGAGGCACCGCCGGCCGCCGTGGCTCCAGGTGATAAACTCCCACCGTTGAGTACGGGGGAACTGTCCCCTCTGGCCGGGGAGAGACTGCCTTCCCGGGAACCCGAGGGGGTTTGCCTCTGCGCTCTGGGTCGCAAGGTGCCCCATCGGCCGTTGACGCAGGGAGCTTCATCCGTGTTCTTGACGGGAGATTGAGAACGATATTCCCGTGTTTCGGGGACCAGGGCGGGCGGCGTGGCACTGATAGGAGAGGGGCGAGAGTTCAAGCTGGGACTTAGCGGGGCTCTCCCACTGGGAGCTTGGCTAAAGACCACAACGCACTGTCCCACCTGCAAGAGAAGAAGGAGAGAGAACAGGTTACAAATGGCAGGATGACTTTTCATGCTGTACTGGGGAAAAAAATACGGGGGTTATGGAGCATTCTGGGCAGGCGATAAAGATCAACAGATGTATACGAGAGAGCAGAGACCCCAGTGCGTCCGTACCCTGCAGGCAGGAT
Source organism: Balearica regulorum gibbericeps (assembly GCF_011004875.1). Classification (NCBI taxonomy): domain Eukaryota; kingdom Metazoa; phylum Chordata; class Aves; order Gruiformes; family Gruidae; genus Balearica; species Balearica regulorum. The sequence continues at coordinate 7,858,724 of NC_046204.1, read as the reverse complement.
GGCACCACAGCTCTGGGGCTCCATGGTCTTCGTTCTCCACCTTGAGCGGCTGCCAGGTCCAGGGGTTCGTGTGCATGTGCAGTAACCAGGCATCTTTAAACAGCTGTGAAGAAAAGCGTGACAGATTTAGGAGCCTGGTTTGCTGCTGAGATCATCCCATCAGAGGTAGGAGTGGTGCTTTGCTGCTGCAGACAGAGGCATGGTGACCCAGATCAGGATCTGACCGCCTCGAAGTGACTACACCCTACCACGGCCATGGACAAATCCCTTCATCTCCATCTTCTACCCCAGTATAAAACCAGGGCTAATTCTTCCGAGGCTCAATTAACCTCGTCGAGCTGCTCAGATAGTGCCTGGGGTGCTTTTTTCTTAATTAAAGCAGCTCTAGCAATAGCTAGACAGCTCTCTGGATTATCTGCTGCGTAGGAGCCCAGATTTGCAGGATAAAATGCCACCTGGGTAACGTGCAGCGTACTCCCTCTCCCCAGCCCAGCACCCCCAGCTTACAGTTACAGCGAGACGCGTGCAGTTCACGCCCGTGTTCCCCTGAGGACACTTACTGCATTGGGACCACCGCAGCCACCGAGGATTAAAATGGTTTCGTTGTCTATTACGATCTGGAGGGAGCAAAGAACAGCATTTCAGACTGGGAAGGACGCAAAACCATCCCCGGCACTTTCAGCAAAGCCTCCAAGCACAGGCAGAGCCAGGTTACGGCTTCTCAGCCGCACAGACGCTGCCGAATTTTGTCCGCCCCGGGATGAGGAGTGGAGCTGGGACGGAGAGCAGCTGGGACGGAGAGCCGGTTTTGCTAGGCCTGAGGCAAAGCGGGATGCAGGGTTGACCCCGCTGCGTTGTCTCAAACACCTCACAGACCAGTTCCTCTTACAGAGGAGAGCAATTCCCCTTCCTGAAGCCGAGCCAGGGGACTCAACACCCCTCTTCACTAAAGGGCAGAAGGTAAAAGGACCTCCTGGGAGGCCAGGGGCTTGCAGCGGTATTTGTTAGATGCTGGCGGTGGGTGAGCTAGTCAGTCCCTTTGTCTCCTTTTCCAGTGGACAGAGAGAAAGGCACTATCGAGCATGACCCACCCCGACCTCTTTTGGGTGCGCCGCTAGGCTGAGATGAACCGCACTCTGGGAAGCGTCGACCGTCCTCCTGGGGACCAGAAAGGGAAGGCAGGGATGCCAGCTGTGACGGAGACACCTGCATCGAGCCGGGTGACTCCCACGAGCTCCCTGCCTCGGGCAGGCAATAAAACAGGCGCTGCCAGACCCGTGCTTTGAGCGGGTACAATCCTGAGCCGCTCGAACCGAGAATCAGGAGAGCAAAGCAATCAAAAGGGCGCCAAGCCAAACCAACTTGTGATAACACTGCATTGATCTTAAATGCCACAGGGAACGATCACTGGGTGAAAATAACTATTTGTTTTCTAGAAATGCTCATTAGAGTTCTGAGTCATGTGCAAGACACGGCACAGTACCTGCCTGAGCGTTAGAGAGATTAAAAGTGCACCCTCACCGAACAGACGGATAGAGGAAACAAGGGCCTGGCGGGCAAAGGCTGCAAAGATAACTTGGAAATCAGGTGCTAGCTTTCAGGTGACCTGCTGAGAGCTGCCTGGAAGCTGGAAATTAAGCCACGTCTGGTTTATCTGTGGCAGCGTGTGCTGATGCTGGGGAGCTGAAGTAGAGCAGCAGGGCTCACCTGAGACTGGCCACCTCGTGGGTGAGGGCTGGGCCCAGAGATGTTGGGCTTGGACCAAGCCCACTGCTCGAGATCCAGCACCCAGACGTCGTTGCTCCTGCAAGGACGAGAAAACAGGCGTTGACGATACCGTTGGTACGACCACACCCTCTGGGCATTTGAAACATGGGGTCAGGGCAGAGTTTTGTGGCAAAATTGGATTTTTCATGGGCTGGAGCCTCGAGGGGATTCACAGACCCCAAAACCCTGCACAGATTCCCTTCCGAAACGCTATGAGCTACCCTGGGACCACCACAACACGCTCCTCGCTTGCAGGAGCAGTTGTTCCTCGCCCCGAACTTACATTTGCCGAGATCCTAACGAACCCCCGAAGACAATCATCTTGTCTTCGACGACACAGGAGGAGTGTCCTGCCATAGGAGGGGGGCCATGGGTGGTCACGATGCAGTTCCACCTGGGGGGAGAGGGAGGAAGACTTTCACCATCGGGTAGGAAAGTGCTGGGATGAACGGCAAAATGAAAAATCCCAGGGGCCCGGCAAACTCTTCAAGAACAAGTTTCAGAGGAAAACCTCCAAAGATCCAAATAATAATGAAACTAATTAGAAATACTAATGCGCTAAACATTTTTAAAGCATGACAAAGTCACAAGGCCAAGTTGGAAATATCGCCCTTTTCAATTAAGTTCGCCCTGAATTATTTCAAACGTGGTTTAATTACAGTGTTCTAACGACACTGCCCAAAAGTGCACTGGCTAATTGACACTTTTGATGATGAAAAGTTCTCAATGAAAGAGGAGCAGGAACCATTGCTGCTTTGATACAGCATTTGCTCCTTTCTCACACAGAAGCATCAGTGAGAAAGCCTGGTCTAAAACCAGCCGAAAGGTGTTTTAAAGGGGAAAGGAAAATTCCTGCCACCTCCGCGGTTGCTGCTGGATGATTTCTTAAGAGCCCAGGAGCTGTAAAGGCAGAGAGCTTACTAAACCGGTGCAGATATCTGCTTTATCACATCTCCCTTGGAGGGCCACAGGAGCTTTGAGTTCTGGACCATGGCTAAAAGCAAGACCTCCAGGAGTTAAGGCTTTATCTCTTCCTTCCCTCAAAGACCTCACTGTCTTGCAGCCAAATCAATTATGTGTTTTAAATATTCACATCCAGATTTCCCGCTTGGCTGGATGGGAACATTTGGGGAGTCTAGCATATTTTAGGTCCGAGTTGACAGCAACCACCACCCAAGAGGTGCCAGACAGCAGCGTGCCCGCATCTCCGGTGTGTTCTTGTGGGGTTTGTTTGTGTTTTTTTTTCTTTTTTCTTTTTTGTTGTTTCAGTAAGAGCATCACAGACACACCAGGATTAGACACACCTAGGAAACCAAGTTTCCCTACGAGCCAGTCCCAGGCAAGCCTGGAGACACCCTCCGGCATTCCTCCAGCTGCAGTACAGACACATTTTTACAGGATCAAAGCCTAGGCTTCGAATCCAGATGTGCTCTTACCAGTTTTTGGAGGGCGAGTACGTATGGATTTCATCAAAGAACCTCTCTGGCTGGTGCAGAGGGTAAGGGCTCGGCCGTGTCCACCCACCGAACAGCACAAGTAAATCCTTGTAGACCACCAGCGTGGCCCCAGCCTTGGGCGAGGGGTACGAACCTGGGCAGGGATAGAGAAAGGGAAGGTTAAGAAACCACGACTGAACGCAAGCACCGAACTCTGTGTGAGTTTTACTCAAGTGTGACAACACAGAGACTCCACCTTTAAAAAAAAAATAGCAGAAAAGAAGGCAAAATTAGAGTTGGGAGCCTGGGAAGAAAACTACTGCCAATTTGTGTCATCGTAATTAGTAGGAGCCTGAAAGCACATCTCATGGATGGCAAAACATCTGTCACTCACTGGCAGGAAATTGCTAGCTTTCTAATGTATCCCTTGAAATCATTGCTTTAGCACTGAATAAAAGCAATAATTACCTCCGAATACCTAGTAACTTCTCCCCAAAGAAGGCGGGAGAGCAAATACCAATTCTAACGCATCCGGCGCTGCTTGTGGCAGATCGTATGGGTACTCACACACCAAATCCTTTTTTTTTTTTTTTTAAGCAAAGCACCATGATTAAACCCTAAACGCTTTGCTGCGTACATTAAGTTGCTCCTTGAGTCTGCAGAATGAAGTGCTCCTTTAAAAATTAAAAGGCTTTTTGCTTCGCTTGTTTGAGGTTCAAAAGACTCCGCAGGGGACAGGGACCTCCCGAGCAGGACGGCACGAGCAGGATGACACGGCCTCTTGGGCTCAGTGCTGTCGCGACATGCTGCGCTTGGAAAATGCTGTATATCCCCAAGATTTTCCTGCAGCACAGCAAAGTGCCAAGCTCGCCTCTCAACCTACTGCTGTGAGTGCTGCGTCACTACCTCGCATCGATGGGTTAGGTGCTGAATTGCTTCCCAGGAAAAGCCGAAGCCTCTCTAGCCAGGACTGATGTGTCTGAGCATCCTCCTTCCCACAACCATCACCAGGCAGATTCCTCCACCTCTGCAGTCAAGCTTTCAAAATAATCATAAATACATCACCCAAAAAAAACCCAGCTGCGTGTGCCCAGCTGCGGGAACCGGGGGCAGCTCAAGGGCAAGGCTGCAAACGTGACCACGGGAGCATCATCACCCTCTCCAAAAAGACCGATACACCAAACCGACCTCTCTCCTTCGCTGTCCTAATAGGACTTTGAGAAACATTTTTAGCAGGTAACGACATACAGAACAGAGACGACTATTTTTAAAAGAAACCAGAGCAGCTATTTTAAGATGCTGTAGCTTAGAAAAGCAATTCGATTGCGATGGCTTCCAGGTGGTGGGTGGTAAGAGCCCAGCCAAAAAGCAACCCCTGGCCAGACGCAGAGGAGACGGCCGCAGGGTGCCCGAGCCTTTCTCCAGGGACAAAGCGCATTCCGTTGCTGCTCTCAGGTATACGGCTACGGGGGGAAAAAAGGGAATAAAGTTGTGTAGGAAACAATTCTGGTGCTGAGGCACATATATAGCGTGGCCAGAGCTATACCCGAGGTCTCCTTAAAGATGAGAGTGCCGGAAGAGGGTCACATTTGATCACTCTTTGTTCCCAATTCCAGTTTTCCTGGCTGTGAGCAATTCATTAATCCACATCAGCCAGTTTCCAGCCTAAATATTTCCCCAGCAGAGCATAAAGTTGCTCTCCCAAGCTTGGTATCGCAAACTAGATTGCTAGAAACATTTCTACGTGACTTGCAGAGAATCGGCTGGCTGGGCTTCTCCATCGAGGATACCACAAGGCAGAAAGAGGTGAAAGGTGCTGGGTTTAAATTAAGTTATTTTTAAAGAAAAAGGGTTAACTGGAGTTGCCCTAGGATGGAGAAACAGATGGGCACTTTGCTCTGAAAGGTCTGGGATGGTGCAGACTGAGAAAAGCCACCCTCCTACTGCTGTAACCTGCAGGTCAACCCCAGCCTCAGACACAGAGATGGTTCCCAAATGAGTCAACAAGATGTAAACAGCCCAGGGCAGAGGCTAGCCCTGGTTTTTCAGGAAGCTTTCCCTGTTATTGGATGTAGTACGGGTGTAAATGAGCGGAGTTTCATTCTGCTACACAGAAAAAAAAAAAAAAAAATCTGAATTTTACAAGAGACGCACCGCAAGCTTGTTGTACCGGACAGGGCTTCAGCAATCTTGTGTTTGAGCAGAAATACGTGGGCAAAGAGGGGTTGAAACCTGGAGAACAAATACCACTTATCTCTAAAGCAGGGGAGAGCTGCCGGGTACTGCTGCCGCCGTCCCCGGGAAGAGCAGAAGCATCTGGAGGGAGGCAGAGCAACGCCTGCCCTGCCCAGGCGAAGGGGGAAGGCAACCAGCAGCCTTTGTGACTTCAGGTCTCAAGTATGCAGAGGAGTGCAGGGACATCAAAGGGACACGACTCAATTACGTGGGGCCCCGTAACAACCTGCTCAAAGTCCAAGCTCTTTAGAGGATGTGCCGGCATTTCAAAGGCTTGCAGGAACATACTTGACATTGGAGGGCTTCTTCCTCTCTGGGATTACGTTTGCAAATGAAATGGCTTCTGTTCCTCGCCAGGGACTGAAGTGTCTGCAGAAGAACATCCTTAGCTAATTGCACTGGTTTCCACTGCTCCCCTGGTCAGGATGACGAGAAGCGCAGAGAGGACTCTTCTGGCTGGGTTTCCAAGCTCCACACCCTGATAACACCATCCAGCCCAATATCAGATTATCTCTCCTTGGGGATAAAAATTCAAGCAAGCAGAGGGTGTAGCACAGTTAACTACTCCTAAACATAGAAGGCAACATCTCTTTACAGCTGACGCTGTTTATTCTGTCAGGATGAGTAGCTAAAAGCTGGTCCAAGCTATTTTTTTTTTTTTTTTCCAGTTGATGGATTTTCCTGGCTCTCAAAGCAGATACATACTTTTCAAAAAAAAAACAAACAAACAAAGATCTCTGGCTTCCGCAGATGTTTGGAAGAGAAATGCCAGCATCTGATCGCTTCTGACATAAGCTCTGGATGCTATCTATTTAGGATCTGTCCTTATAAGCATTTTTTAAAGCCCATTTATTCAGCCCCCTAATGCAACCGGAGCAGCACGTGCACAGATCAGCGACCACAAAAGAAAAGCCTGGCTGTGAGGGCACACGTAACATGAATTTCCAGACCAGCCTTTTACCTATGATAGGTGCAGCTCCAAGTGACTCCAAAAATGAATACTAAGTGGAGCTTAAAATAAAAAACAAAGTGTGTGTGTGTGGGAAATAAAATAAAATTACATCAAAACACCACAGTGCCTGATTTGAAGGGATTACCAAGATGAAAGGATCAGTTCAGATCGACATGATTTGGGGAAATAATCGTAAAAGAGATGCACTGGAGCAGAGCCAAAGGTTTGCACTGTTTTGGGGGGGAAGGTTAAGATGTGGAAAGAGTTCTGGGGTTGCATCAAGGGGATAAATTTGGGGGATTTTACTAAGGCAGATTTCTGGAGATAGAGGAGGTGAGAGCTAGCAGTAACAGCCAGGGGCTGTTCTTGCTGGATCCGATGGATTTCTCAAGCCACCTTAGCTCCAGAGAGACGATGCTATTCTTCCTACGACTCCAATGAGCTGATCACCGTCATTGCCAGCCGATTCGATTCACACGCCAGGATAAACAAAAACAGGCCCACAGCCCCGTTTCCAATTTCAAAGCCGAGAAATTAAAGTCAGCTTGTCCAGCAGCCAGTGGATTTTAATGCGCAAAGGAAGCCAAGCTCCCGAGGTTCAAAAGCTGCCTACAATCTGCACACCAAAGGTGTAGGAAACCATCCTGGGGAAGGGCTCGGGGCTAACAGCTTCTACCTGCACCAGCAAACAAACAAACAAAAAACAAACAAAAAAGAACAGGGGCAAGGCAATGGTCCTGCTCCACTGTGGCTCAAGCCACGCTGGAAACACAGCAGCTGCCTGCCAAAGCCAGCCTCTCCCTGCGAACAAATTACGTTTGTTCAACAAATTATGTCCCATCACAAGAATGCGCTTAATTTGGTGGGTACATTATCGGCGAAGCATAGTATAATTCCAAAGAAAAAGCCAGAGGGAGATGCTGAACCTTAGTCAGGTATGAAAACAACATTTGCTGGTGACCAGCGCTGGCGTTTCCTAAATGGTTTGTATCTCGTCAGAGTGTTTCAATATAACCCATCTGCAGAAGAACAAAAAGTTTTGAGGGGGTTTCACCCAAAGGAACTTGTATTGCTTAGGGCAAGTCAAAAAGAAGCAGTAAAAAGCAAATTCCTTTTAAGAATGGAAAAAAAACCCCTGACCCAGCTGTCGGATGTCACAGCAGAAATGAGGCTTTTAAAAGGATGGCTGGGACCTACTGCACTCCACCTCCGACTTACAAAAACCTCACCTCAGACCTTTCCTTGTGGGAAGAGACGGTTGCCTCACTGCTGTTTTAAACCGTGTACCTCCCTCGGGGAGCTGCCGGTGAAACGGAGAGCATGTGCTCACCCCCCATGTGCTTGGCAGAGGGTAAAATGTGCTGCGCTGCCTCTGACTGACTGGCACAGCCAGCCTGATGCTCAGTCTGGATTTATTAGCCCGGCTTTTAGGCTGGCAGAGACTTAGAGACGCCAAATCATGGGGCCTAATCTGGAAACCTCATCCACCCCAGCACGCGAAGGTCCATCCCAAACTTGCATGACAGAGTGAAATTCCCAAATCTTTCCTCTTTAATGGGAAGGGAAACCAGAGAATAAATCCCTCTGTTTCCCAGGCCAGCCAGGATTTTTCCGCAGCAGTCTGCAGATTTGTCCAAAAGCTTTTCCCTTGCCAGAGGTTTGCGAGGTTTCACACAGGGAAGATGAAGCAAGATGGGGAGCAGCAGTCCAGAGGCCGGAATACAGCATGACTGGCAGAGGATGAGCATCCCGGGAATCCCAGCATCAGATCTGGGAGATGCCAAAGGAGAGCTTCTACAAGAAAAGTGGACATGTCCACGGCACGTTGCACACTAGCTCTTTCCTTAAGTCAAGCCTCAACATTTAGGACTCGATGGCCAGCTACCTTTGATCTAGCATCAGAAAGTCACCTTTTTTACCCCTGAGATGTTCAAAATGGGGTATTGAGATTACAAATGTTTTCAAGACCGGCTTTGATTGGGTCTGCCTAACCCTTAAAGCTTTTAAGAGCCAGGAAAGTATCATTTTCCCTTACCAAAGCCACATGCGATTTAGTGTTCCCTCAAATCTGGCTTTAAAAAAAAAAAATAATTCCTTGGTCGGAAGTAGACAAGAATTCAGCTTTGCAAGATTTTAAAGAAAAACCGAACAAGATCTAATTTGTCTTCCCAATAGAGACACAAAACTTTTGCAGGCACACGCATCCCCTGTCTGCAAAATACCTCTTGGGTAGCGCGAGAAAAATATCCATGCACCATCGCAGAGGATTTTTTTGCAAGGTTAGAGGGTATGTAACCAAACCACAGCAGCCCCCCTGACGTTTACACACAGAAAAAGTTTCCACCACACTCTCGGTGTTGAATTTCCACCCTACAATGACACAAGCTCATGGTACAAGCCCAGTCAAACCAACGGCGTCGAACAAGAGGTCTGGTTTCTTGCAATCTTTACAAAGTTGAGGCAGAAATCCCCGCCGGGCAGGATAAGTCACCTCCAAGCTTTTGCAATGTCACAGTCATTATTTTACCCAGGAAATTCTTACATGCCACAACTCCAAGCCCAATAAAGCTGTTGAAAAGGAGAGGCAGTGCCCTCTGAACCCTGTGCAACAGGATTATTGAGTCACTCCGTGCTAACGCTTGGCAAAAATGTCCTAACGCAGCAAGTTGAGCAAACAACAAGCAGATAAGAGTGCCAGAACGCCCCGGGGCTTTGCCCCCCTTATCTCTTAATAGCTGCAAAAAGAGGATGGCTGCAACTCATGCACCTTGATGCTGCAGGAGAGGTTTTATTAGGGTTCATCCCAAGCGGTTCTCACCAGCAGCATCACTCCAAGGTGGTGAGTTACGGCGAGGTCACCCCATGTTCCCCTTCGCAATCATCTCGCCTGGTTTTGGGAAATGCAAATTTGGCCTTGCGGTAAAGGGTGCCGCTGTTGCAAAAGCTGCTTTTCCCTCTGGGTGGGTGGAATCAAAACGCCAGGCAGCGATCCACCTCTCTGCTTTAATACTCATTTTCCACCCCCCCTTAAGTGATGCCGTACCCTGTAGACTTTCAAGTGATTTGAGTAACAGTCTGACATCCTACACAAAGCAGCTCTGATGCTAATTAAAGAGCTCAACACTTGGAGAGAAAGGGTTGATCGGCTCCTGCGACTTGTCTTCCCTCCAGGAGGCAAACGGAGGGATGGAAATTGCTGTATCAGACTACACAACGCTGTAATAACCAGCTAATTGTAGGGAAGGGACCGAGGTATGTGCGGGTTAGCAGAGGAGCGTGCCCCGTCTCTGCTGAGCTCCACAATTTTCACTCAAGTCACGATCCCATTTCGTTTGCCGCAGCACGATGGAGGCGGCAGAGGCACTGCAGACGTCGGAGAACCCCAAAATGACTGGTGTTTCAGGAAACGGCTGCTATGTAATTTGGTGAGGTTATAGCTACCACAGGGCTAAAAACCCTCAACTATCCTTTAAAGAGCATCCTGTGGGCAATCAGAAAAGTCTACTCGAGTAAGTACAAAAAAACCTCAGCGTTGGGAAGAGCTGAGACTACGCTGGTCTCAAAACCTGCTGCAGAGAAAAATGCAGCTACTTACCGAAAACCCGACACCTACCTACTGAAAGCCCCAGTACAACACACAAAGGGATATTCAGTCCAGCTCTTCCTCCCCCTCGATCCGGTAAATCCGGCATTTAATGCCAAACTTGCTAAATATTTTATGTCAGGAATAAATATTCACCTTTTGGACTCCAGACAAGCATGAGCTAGTGCTTCGTCATTCTGCATGCCTACCAGATTTAAGGAGATTTTACAACAGATGCTTTTGTGAAGGATATAAAAATGAGGCTGAGAGCATTTAAAGAGTCTTTGAAGGCACATCGTGCCGGCTAAGATATATATTGTAAAGGGAATATTGCGTACTCAATCTTGAGTATTACATACATAATCTTGGTGGAGAGGGTCCTTAAGGCAAAGGCACAAACAGCAGCATCAGCTTAAAGAGGGAAAAACCTTGAGTCGGGACGCGCGCCTGCTGGCTGGGATGCCTTGGCAGGAGCTCTTGCCGATAGGTGTCAGCACAGCCTGCCTGAAGCCTGTGAGCAGGACCTTTCCGGAGGCTCCTCAAAGCTCCATCCCCGCTAACGAGACTTATCTAGCCACGGGATAGCGGGATTTTACTTCACTGGGCCCAAACCGGACCTTCCCCCCAAGGTGAATGTACCTGTCAAGGATGGAAGGCTTTGTGACAGACCTGAGAGAGGATTAATTCAATATAAAACGACCAGGGAGCTCACGGTCAGAGAAACCTCCATCGCACCTCGGCACCTCCCGTGCCTCTTGCTGAGGGGAGCGCCCAGGCTGACGGCAGGAGCCAGTTCAGGCTATCAGCTTCCTCTCTGGTGCAATGCATTAATTATATCTGAGACAACACCAATGTAAACAACCAGTATGTGTGGCTGGGGCGCCCGTTTGCATATTTTTAAGCCTTCTTTCCTGAAAAGGAAATAAAATAGCAAGGTTTCACAGATGCCTTGGCTGGTCTCTCAGCCTCCCGACAGCTTGCAAATACCTTGGCTCCAGTCAGCCAAACTCGGACGAGCAGATAACTGCAAGAAATTAAATTCTCCACAGGGCTGTCAAAGCAAGCATTGGGGAAGAAAAGTCAGACCCCTGAAAGGAAAAAAAATCCTTATAGAAAACCAAAAAACCATCTTGCAAAGTCAATCCTAACTTCTGCTTAAGGAAGTACTGGTTGGAAAGATTACAGGTCTACACTTTGAGACCGTTCAAAAGCAAATCGTTCTCCAAGTGCTGGCAATCCGAGGCAGAGGAAGGAGTACTGCAGGAGAGAGATTTCTACTCATCGTTTCAACAGCAGGTGCTCCAAGTTTCACCCAAATCTCAGGTGTACGAGACATTCACCTTTCCAAACTCAATGGGAGCTACTGGATGCTCAGCACCATCGAGACACAACTATTTATTTGTCTATATAAGGACACCCAACCCCAGGAACCTATTTTTGCAGATCATGGACTTCTTATTTACCAACAGGGCTCCAAATAGTTTTCCCCAATTTTGGTACAGCATGCTTGTCAGCAGTATTTTCAGATGGCCCAGAGTCACGTTTAAAATGAGCACGTACCACCCGCAACACTGAAGAGTGGCGTGCATCAGCCAGCCCTCGACAGCTGGCCACACCATCCTTGCTTGAGGCTACCTTCGGACATTGCAAACCAGGCTAGAAATTCTCCGCATCCATCCCGGAAGCCGATAAAGGCGACAGTGGGAAAAATTCCTCCATTAATCTCTGGAGGGATCTGCACTCAGGGAACTTCTCACTGAGGATCTAAATCCGACAAGGTTAAAGCAACAAGCTATTTTTCATGCCTTTCTACTCAATCCATGCCGATAGTGTTTTAAGAAGGGCTGCTCCATGCAGGGAGACACGAGAAAGCTTCTACAGCGATGAATGCCTTGCAGGCAGATTTAAAATCCTGAATAAATTCCTCTCATCATCCAGGAGACAAAAGTATTACCAAAACCATTCCTTATCAAACCTCTCGCTCTATTAGATGCATAGGCTTGCTGGTTTTCCCGTGGTGAGGTCGCCAGCTCCCGTTTGCTCAAATGCTCCTGAAAAACTCCTGACAGCTTTTCTGACCAGCTGGGTGTCTCCTTTTGAACATGAGCAAGAAGAGGTGGCAGCCAGTGAGCTGCAGAGTGCAGCAGGGAAGGGAAAGAAAAACCAGCTCCCCTCTTCTTGATTGCAGCCTACGCTGAGCCCCAGCTCCAATGAAAGAGATCCAGCATCCTACAGACTAAAACAAACCCACATGCTCAAGGATAAACGGATGCATGGGATCTCCTCCTGCCTGACTCCATCTCTGCATCAATGTATAGATGCTCAGCTCTTTCCTTGCCTTAAAGGGAACTGCAAGTCCCTGAACCTGTGCTGAGGCAAGAAGAAAACCAGATCATTGCTTAAAACATCTGTTTTGAGCCACTTCTCTCCCAGCTTCCTCTGCTGCATTTTCCCCTCCGTATTCCCCCCCCCCAACATATTCCTACCACATCAAGCCAAACTATCTGAGGCAGGACAGAAGGGCATCCAAAGGGCAAAACATCTTTCCCTGCAGAAGCACCATGGTCGGAGAGACGTGCCTCACTGACCTGCTGACAAAAGCAGGCAAGCCATCGCTCCAAGGAGCAAGTCTCCCACAGCAGGGACTCCTTCCCCCCTCCAAGTTTCATCTGCAGATAAAAATTTGCTGCACTTCCAACTGTTGTGGCACAGAGAGAGAGAAACTACCAGTTGCTTTGGCCTGCTGATGTAAAACCATCTTTACCAAGTCTCAGCACCACCGTGACAGCTCGTTAGATACACGCTGGCTCTGCTGCCGCCGGCCCTGAGTCTTGGGCCCGTTCCCACCTCCGTGTGCAGGCGGTTCGGCTTCTTCAAAGCAATTCCTGCCCGCCTCCGGCATCGCATTCCTGCAGTGCCATGCACGATGCCCCGGAGAGGCAACGGCAGCAGCATCCCGGCATCCCTGCAGACGAGGTGAGGACCACTCACTCCTTATTTTAACTGCTGAACAAACTTGTCCCCCCCACCCTCAAGCTGTAAGACAGGAATGAAGTTATGGCATGACTTAATTACCTCTGCAGATATTGGGAATATGCGGAAATGCTACGGGAACCTGGCTTGGGTGCATCAATAAGGATAACAGTGTCGGCTGCGGCAAGGGACAGGCTGCAGCCAGGCATGATCAGGGCACGGAGGAACAGAGAAAGCCACACAGCGAGGTGGCTTTTGGATGCAGTGCTCAAGAACAGGAGGCACAGGTATTTATTTTTCAACCCTGGTAGCGGTAGTCCACATCCATTCCCCATCACGGTGATCAGCTAGAATTTAAGGGCTTTACTTCTGTAGCATTTAAACCACCGCCTTCTCCAAGCAGGTGCCTTTTTTTGGTTTGTTTTTTTTTTTTGTAGAGAGCAGATTCCTGGGCAGAAAACCTCCAAGAGCCATACAGACCCCTGGGAAGAAGAGGGGAGTCTTTTGGCTTTTCCTGCCTGGTTTGGCAAAGACATTTGCAGGATCCTTGCAAACAGCAGATCACACGCTCAATTTGCGTGCGTTTTCTACCTCTGCGTTCCTGGCATAATTCACGCCATGCTGCCGGGTCAGCGTGATTCGGAAGACAATGGGTCCAGATGACAAAAAGCTTTCAGAGGTTAAACACAAACAACAAGAGAGGCCACGAGAACGGAGGAGGACAGGGCCTGGCAAATCAAAGGGAAGGTAGACGTGTGTTGTTAACCTAAACCCACTCAGATTAGGCAGCTAATAATATTTAATAACACAAATTTCATTAGAGACATTTTTCAAAACCACCCAAGCGAAGAAAGAAACAAATTAGCATCCCGTCTGCCTCACACAGCCTAACTAAGGGACCAAAAGGCACCGAGAAACGCTCGAGCTCCACGAAACCGCAGCTCAGAGCCTGCCAAACGAGCTCTGGGCTTGCTCTCTGGAAGGGCAGTAAAGAAGTTTAAACCCTATATTCAAGGATGTTGCTTCCTTTGCAAAACAGGGCGTAGCTCACCGTTTCCAAATGCAAACCCAGCTGCCCGCACACTCCCTGCAAGGTTGTGTTTTGCAAGAGAAGCTGTTTAAGGTTTGCACAGTTTTCACCTGAGAGCAGCAGGCTACCGCCCTGCGTACCTGCAACAGGACGACCCTGATGTGCTTTGCAGCGTTTCTGTATGTATCGCCAGCTAGATTTCTTTTAGTTACCAGGCTTCTTCCTCAAAAGATGCACTTGGCCTTTTATTTCCACACCGCAGCTTAACGTTTTAGAAAGGCTTCAGCCTTCAGCGCTCCTAGACCAAGAGGAGAACACCAGGCTGGAGGATATGGCTGTCAAAGACTACTACCACTTTGCTCCTGGTTGTTCATCTCCTTGTAAAGCCCAAAGAGGGGGAGAAAAAACTCACTATATTTAGTTGGAGAAAGCAATTCCAAGCAACCCCTGCTGTGACAGCGTCTATCCCAAAGGATGGCATGGATGAAGCCCAGAAATTTGTGGGTTTGTTTCAGAAGGGCAGAAATCAGTTGCGTGATAAGCAAGCTCCGGTCAGGCAACAGACTCACCGGAATTAAGGCAGAGTTTCTGACGGTGTCAGGTCACTCCAGGCTCGAGGGCTCAAAGAGCATTTTGATTGTGGTGGAAAAGTCAGGGATTTTTCAATGACGACACGGAAAGTTTTAGCTCTGTGAAAGCAGAAATAGACCCTACTGCTGCTAAACTCAAAGGGCAGTAAGGAAGAAACAAAGCAGATCAGGAAAAGAGCTGAAGAAAAGCTTTCCTCTCTTCCAGGCTCATTCAATACTGTGACAGCAGAATGACACTGTACATATTGTGAGGGATTTCCATCCGCTTCACTAACCTGTTCTACTTTGAAGTATCAGGCACCCGCAGCCAGTAGCTGTTATCATAATTAGACACGTTATTCTGTGCCAGGTATCAGCTTTTCGCTCCTTTTGATTCCCGGGAGGCCAGAAGCTGCGACATGGCTTCAGCATGTTCAAGGTGATCCCGTTTCTAATAAACGTTAGGTGTGCCTTCAATTAAAAAGGGCTGTTCAACACTGCACCAAGTTCAGAAACACACGGGGATGTGAAGACCATTTTGCAGCCCTCCCCCTCAAGGGCCGTAAGTGGAAATGAGTTGAGTTAAATTTTGAAAGTTTATTTTCAAAACCTGGTTTCCTTCCTTGCATACATATTTGTTTTGCTAAGAAACATCTTGCAAGCTCTGTTCTGGTGTCTCAGGGACCAGCACCAGTCGACAGACGGAGAAATGCTGCTCTAGAGAGGCTACTGGCACGGTCAGGGTAGGATTTTGTGGGGTTTCTTTTCATCCCCAAAGCAGGGATGTGCCTCAGATCACTCGCTACATTACTGCAAGCCAAGTCAGTCTGCAATGGGAACAGAAGAATTGCAATACGGGGTCAGGGCAGAGGATTTCAGTAACAAGGCTTGGCTGGTTACGGCCATTCAGAAAAAAGGAGATGCAAAACACAACCAAGGACTGAACAACCCGCACAATCTCAGGAGATCTTTGGTTTTAAATCCAAAAGTGAGAAGGTTGCCACTACTCTAACAACTGTTTACTCTTTAGAAACCCCACCGATCGCTTGGACCGCCCTGCAACCACGAGTCCTGCAAGTTATTTACACCGTGCACGAAGGCGTCACGTGGATTTGTGATGCGGAGGGCTGGATGTCTGCTGGCTCTCAGCTGCACGACCACGTCCCTTCCTTGGGAAGCCCAGTCCTTCCCGTGGCTCAGGTCTCCTTTCAGCTCCACAAAGCTCACATCACTGAGGATGCCCCAAACGAAGCAGATCGAGACCAGCCTTATAACACTTCACCAACTGTTTTGAAGACTTGCCACTGTTTTCTAGGAGATGATTTTTTTTTCCCCCCCCTCCTAGGGGCAAGGTTCTCGCACAGCTTTGTCAAGGGCAAACCTCTCCGATGTCTAACGGGCAGGGTTTTTTTCAGCCAAGAGAGCCTCCCACCGCACAGGGACCACATCTGATACAACCACCTGGGGCAGGTGACAGCAGAGTCTCTCCTACCTCCTTTGGGCTGTTAGTTTTGTTGACACAACACCATCAAAGGCACCTTCCCCTCAGCTCACAAGGGGAAACCAGATGCTCAAACTCCAGCAGCTCCCACTCAAAGCAAGGAGGGGACCTGGGGGAAGAACAGAGCCAAGAGGAACAGACGTGGGAGAGGTTATTTCACACACTTAACGCGTCGTGTCAAGGCTACCCAGGAGGTTTTAAGCGCAAACTTCAGGCTGATAGTCTCTATTCATTTTCAGGCTAAAGAAGTAAGACACAAGGAGGATCAGCTGCTCTGCTGTGGCTACGTCTTGATGCTGTGAACATGTACAAAGAGGATCCGAGCATCTAATAGAAGAGTTTTGCCTCCAAGCCTGTTTTTATCCTGAAATCTTGAGAAAGAGCTGGGAAACTTTCCCATCTCCCCAGCAAAAGTTAATTCAGCATCACTGCAGGGAGACAAAAACACCAGGAAACAAGTCCTGGAGAGCTCTACCCACCCCCCTGGCGGAAGGGTGGACGTGGGGCCAGCCGCTCAGGCTGCAGACAGGAAAAGCGGAGCCGTGAGTCTCCTGAACTCCCCTGATATCAGAGTGGGATATCACGGCCCAGCAGTGGGAAAACACACTGTGTCAAGGGGGGGGACCGAGGTCTTTCCAGCTCTCTCGCCTTCCCAGGCAGTTGTAGGGAAGATGGTAGCAAAGGGGGAGGGATCACGCTTGGCTGAGGGTGATAAAGCAGATACAACAGGGAGAACGCACAGATCCCATAGGATTTCAGCTAGTGTTCCTCTCCCTGCAAAGACCTCATCTTTGTATTGTCATTCCTTACTTTATAAGCACAGTAAAAGGCTCAGGTTTAAAAAGAAAAGCTTTCTACCTCTGTCTCGTAAGCCTCATGGAAGCACGGGCAAAACTACCGGCATATTTCTCTCAGATTTAAAAAAAGGTATTTCCCAGTTTCATGTATGGTTCTGGCAGACTGAGGCCAAGTGCAGGAGTCCTGAGGAATATGAACTAACGAACACAGGAAGGGAGAAAGTCTGCAGAAACACAGAGTCTGAAATAGCACAGGCCAGAAGGATAACTGCCCGGGGATAAGCTCTCAGTTCTGCTATAAATTATCCGCTGCAGCCTGAGGGAGACACGGACAGGAGATACAGACGACGGTAAAGGGCCAAAGCCCTCACCATGGGAACCCCTGCAGCTCCCGCGTCACCCATTGCATCAAATCCTGGGAGTCTCCATTTCAAACGGGTTTTGATTTCTTTCCTGGCCGTTTCAGCTGCACGAGAGCTCATTTCTGGGGAGCACCAGAGGACTATTGCCGCCAAAGTCATCCTGCCTGCACTCTCGCTGCAAGAGCGGCGTGCTGCAGCTTGAGTTACGGAGGAGTCCAGACTAACCCTTGCCTCTAGCTGGATAAACAAGACTCCAGCATAAACCACCTCCAGCCCTCCATCAGGTTCTTCTATGTGCAGATAGGCTAAAAGTCAAAGAAATGCCCAGATTAATTATGCAAATAAAGGCAAAGAAAGCATCCCCGAAACATGGAGAAAGACACCTGCCTCCCAGGGACCACCTACCCTGGGATAACATTGCAAGCTTCCCACATAATACAAGCCATTAATTAGCACTCCCCTCCTGCTCCAGTATGTGGAGGTGGAAAGTAGCTCCAAAGTGGCCAAAAAAGCTCGAGGGAGAAGAGTTTAGAAGCATTCCTGTTCGCATTCCTCAAATAGAGATCCTGCTGCCTTACACCCTCCTTTGTAGGGTATTAAGCCCCACCAGTAAAAAGCACTACATAAAAGCTAGGCATTAACTCTCTTGTTCGGCTCCAGCCTAATAAAGTAGAAAGTCGATGCCATTGTTTTAGATCTAAGCAAAAAAAATACTTTGAAACCTCAAAAATTAGGGTTTTTTGAAGTAATTATCTCCCTCCGCCGTCTCCGAGACTAAAGAAACATGGGCCAATTATTTCTTTGAAGGCTAACTGTTTACTCCTAGATGAAGTGCAGCAGCTCAGGCTGGAGATGAATTATCCAGCTCTGATGTCATCTAATGCCTGCAAGTAAGAAAACCCAAATGAAAACAAACAACAACAGAAAAAGGGTGTTTTCTCCTGGAAAAGCCCTTCGGAGAAGGGAAAGGGATGAAGCTGTTTCAGCTCACCTGAGCTACATCCAAGGCATTTAGCATGGCCCTGGCACCACGCTCCCATTCCCTTTAGGTAGTCCTACCCGGGTCTCATTAAATCAGATGCCCGTGCTTAATGAGGGCACAAGTAGAGCATGATCAAACCTCTTGAGGCAAAAGCTGGCCTTATGGAAAAGCCACCATCTTATTCTGGAGCAAGACATACCCTATAGAGTCCATACAGCCAGGTGTGGGAACTCCTCCTCAACCTCCACGAGCAATTAGCCTGCACACACATCGAGCATTAATCAATCAGTGTCAGCTTTTTTTTAAAAAAAAAAAAATCCCTCCTGCCTTATTTACGTCTGACTCCCAAGTTTCAAAGCTCTCTGCTTTTGCCCCCTCCAGCCACTATTCTTTCCCAGGCAGCGGGTGCCAACCCTCTGGTTAAGGGCACCAAAAAAAAAAAAACCAAACCCCAAAACCCAAAAAGAGCAGCTATGTGTAAGAAACCACCACCGGCACAAGCGCGAGGTGACTCATCTCCTCTGAAGATGGAGGAACAAGAGCGCTCTCTGTTTGGTGAGACTGCCTGAAGTTTCAGTTGCGATCCCATCTCGCTACACACGCTCATGACAGCATGCAGAAATGTTTCCTCAGGGGATCTTCCCATGGGACTTAACTCTGACACATATTCCCACAGGACTCGTTCTTTTTAAAAGTGTTATTTGTTAGTAAGGCAGTGGGAATTTGACTTTGCGAAATACCAAGAGAGTGACTGAGCAGAGCTGGGTGCCGGCGGCTGGACTTGTTAATGCCACTGCGAGTCGTGCCCCACATTCAATCCAACGGAAGAACTCGCTGGGCTGCAAGAATAGATGTCCTGGGTCAGAGCAGAGGTCTGCATCACCCGGTATCCTGTTTATGCTACCCAGGCCTCTTCTCCACCCCTGAGCAGAGGGAGAACGCTACAGCAGGGAAGGAGGAAGAGCGAGAGCCGGTTTCCACATATGTGTAGGCTGCAGTTTGTTTTCTTCCTCCATTTTAAGTTCACGACTACTTAATTCTCACCTGTAGGCATCATGCAGTGGATGCGTGGACACAAAAATCCAATCAAAATATTAAGAATTGTGCAGACTGATAACAAGCAAGCGGTTATCAAGCACCAAGTTAGGTGTTAACATTTCAAAGTGACATCTGACCAATTCCCAGACAACACCAGGACGCAGAATCATCTGGATTTTGGAGGACTTCATATAAGAAAAAAGTGTCAGACAAGAAAAATATGACTTTAAACAATAATTGAGTAATCTGCAATACTTGGAGCACATGAAGCAGGGTCAGAGGGAGCCCACACCCAAGCTGACAAGTCAGCAAGGAGCACTTGGTAGATGCTGAGCTCCTTTTCTTCTTCCTACTCTTCGTTAAATGTAAAGTTTTTGCTGAAATAGCTAGCTTAATACTAACTACCGCCCTCCCCAAGAGCTTCCCCCTATTCTTCTGCTTTTGTCAAAGTTATTTTAGTCAAATTCAGAAATATAAAGGAAAACAAGCACGCTGTGTGTGACATTCTGAGTACAAAAACCAGTGTGGGAAATCATTTGTGGCATTTTCCTGCCCAGCTCAGAGCATGTGGACTGCAGGAATGTACCTGTTTTCCCACGCTCTCCCGGTTGCTGTGGGTAGCCCGCACGGGCATGTCTCCTCCACTCCTCAAAATACCTGAGGTGGCAGCTACCAAAGTTATTAAAAAAAAAAAAGAAGAAAATCTCAGTTCTGGGACAATTGTTATCAATACAGGCTCTCACGACCGCAGGTAAGCATTGCTCATCCTGCGTGGCACAAACCAGCACCAAGCAGCCGCTCTAGACAAAGAGAAACAACGCAGCACAGTGCTGCAACCACCAGAACACCCATGTTCTGCAGCGAAAAAAATAGGATATAACCTGAAATCCGGTCAGACAATGATAAAAGACATGGGAAAATACAGAATCACACCGGCCAGCTCCAGGGACGAGGTAAGTTTTGATAAAGTGTGTGTGTGGGGGAGTTGAACATCTGCCACTTCTCACCTGATGCCAGGGGCCGGATCCACTCCTTGCTATTCAGGTCGAGTCTCCAGAGGTCGTTGAAGGCAGCGTTACAACTGCTCTGTGTGCAGCCACCGAACACGTACATCGACTGGTTAGCGTCATAGTAACACGCACCTAGAAAACAGCAAACAATCCGATTAGCCAATTCTCTAACCTTTGTGGTTTTGGATTAAAAAAAAAAAAAAAAAAAGGGTAAATTTCTTTCCCCCCCTGGGTTTCAGAGGGGAGAAAAGCAGACAGGCTGCCCCAACTCCAATAAAACCACTGGCCAGCTTAGGGGTATCCCTGACCAGCGCAAACCTCTAGCAAGAACCTTCCGAGCCGATTATCCCCTCAAGCAGACCTGCTCCTGAAAGTGCAAAGCAAGCTGCCTTAGAAGCTTGCAGTTAATTAGATTAGCTATGATTAACACATTCAGCGCACTTACCTTCTCTAAGCTAGTTCGTATGGTTTATAGGGTTGTCAAATTAGACTAAGGAACTGGCCTGTGTACCCAGACCTGGTCACTTATTCTCTTTTTCCAAAGCTGACAGCATTTCACCTTACCTCATCACAGAAAAGGACCACTGAAGCATTCCCTTTGCTCCTTACAGGAAAGGGTTAGGCAGCGAGATGGGGAATGGGGAGGGAAAATGACGCTTGACAACCCCTCAAAGATACCCAGGGAAATAAAGAGCTTTTGGCTCCAAACCAAACTCCACAGCAAAAAAAAGAATAAATGCATATTTTGGCAGTTAGTGTCCTGTGGTACCCAGGCACCTCTGACAAAGAATAAATTAAACATAAGATAGAGCAGACAGGACTTGCTCAGCTTATCTGCTGTGGAAGATAAGCAGGATTCAAGTGTGTTCAAAAAAGTTAAACCCCTACAATTACAAAGAGGATTTCCCAATTTCTGCATTTCCCTCCTCAAACGTAACAAGCCTCATTGACTTCATACAACAGCCCCTCGCTTTTCACATTCTTGACATCCCTGCAAAGTAGCAGCATCTCTTCCGTGTCTTGCCTAACTCATGAGAAGTGAGATGAGTGCCTGACGGTGATGCTGGAAAAGCAAGCTCATCCTTCGGCAGCAGCATTAGTGGATGTATTTGCATCGGCTCGTACATTGGCAAGCGGGAAACTGAGGAGCGAAGGCAACTTCAGCTCCTGGTCTGGGTGATCGGGCAGCAGGATCTTCTGCATCCGCGCCCTCTGATGTGCTGGGTGTTGTTTGCTTTTCAATGTGCTTGAAATTCAAGCCTGAAAATCTCAATTCTTGGGTTTTCTATAAAATTCTTCCCCTTCTTCCTCCAGAGCTTTAGCAAAAAAACCAAAGGTGTACGGTGGGGCTGGCAGGAAGGACAAGCTGAAGCCTTGATCTGTTTGTTGGGGTGTTGCTCTGTTAGTTACTGCATCTCCCAGGACATATTTAATGGTCTCCAGATCCCAGGAATTCAGCACCACACACAGAGAAGGTCCCAAAACACTAAATCCTGCGTGCAGTCCCTCAGCAGCAGGCTCCAACCTGGATACCTACCTGCTTGGCTATATTTAAAACCATAAGTACCTGATTTCCTTCCAAAAAGGGACCACATCCCCCTGGCACTTGTCCCCGTCCCTGAATCCCATTGAGAACCAAGGCATCTCTCTGTAAAGCCCAACTTCATACACAAACACCCTCAAAAAAAGTCATAAAAATCTACTATCGACCCTCTCAACGTGAGCAAGACCTGTGGCACAGGGCAGCATCTGGCCCTGGGTCCGAGATGGAGGTGATCAAAAGCACTAATATTTATTCCGTGCTGAAGTAAAAGCAGCGGTAGACACACGGCAGGGGTGTGAGTTGCACCATTACTCCCCTCTCTCTCCATCACATGTTATACACAACTGTTCATTAGTTCAAAAATAAAAATAGATTCAGATGAGCTGACCTGACGGGACACAAGACTGCTCCGGAGCTTGTACTGACATAAAGGCTTTTTTCTTTTAAACAGCAGCAAGAAGGAAAAAAAAACCCAAAAAACCCTGAAAAAGGAGCATCTGGAGTGAAGGGCTGATAACCTACTTTTGGTAGCAAGAGCAAACGATTCAGACCAAATCCCCACGAGAAGTTGTCCCTGCTTCCAGCTTCGCCCTAGACCAGTACAAGCACGTTCCTGGTTTCAGCCCTAAATTTTGCAGGCTGGAGGTATGTATTTCCAGCGTGAAAGAGCTCTTTTAACGCAGCCCACCCATACATACGCCAGTGATATTCATCTCACCGCTCTGAATGAATCCCAACGCCACAAAGCAGCGCATTCAAGCGCCCGCAGACAATACCGTGGCTCAGCGGGGGACGCGATGATGCCCGGTGGCCTTTGCCGAGGGTCCCATTGTTTGACCTGGGGCTCGTCACGCAGATCCCGTGTTGAAAAGCCAGCAACCTTCGTGCCCTTGGCTTTTACTGACAAGTCCAGAGTGCTTTGCTGACCACACAGCGGGAACGGGGGGGAGCCGGAGACGTGGGGCCTGCTCGTAGGGCGAGACCACCCAGCTCTCCCTCGCGCGCGTCCACACAACACCCTTACGTGCTACTGAACTGTCTTCAGCTCAACCCATGCCTTGCCAAACTAATATAAATACACACCTACATGGCACATTGCTTTGGAGCTCTGTCTGGGGTGGAGGATATAGAAGTAGTGGTGCAGTGGATTTACCTGGGATGGGATTGAGGAAGAAATAATGATTAAGAGTATTTTTTACAGCTTTACCTACTCCTTAAGATTTGACCCTATGTCACTTTGACACGATAAGACCCCTTGTAGGCTGCAATGTCACCTCCACCCGGGAAGGCACCAGCCAGTGCTTCGCACCCTAAGGAAGCGCGATTAAAACCTGATGCAAAGCAATGCCGTGGTTTTTCTACTTTATCTTGAAAGTTGTAGTTTCCTTCGAAATCTAATCACTACCTAAACCATGACAGGTTGGGAGCCTCTTACCTCCTCCCCACGCCAAACCCTTGGCAAGCACGGCTTTCACACGACAGCACAGCTCATTTATTATTTTTGAGGGGAGGTGTCAGCATTCTTCTCCTCTATTTGGATTTAAAAACCAGGCCAGCCAGACAGGCACCATGACGTCCGCACGGCATGTATTTTAATCCTAGACCAAAATAATTCAAACTCTGCCTTCCGGCTTCTCCTTAGCAAGCCATTTACAGCTTCTGAAGCAGAGGAAGACAGATCAGTTTTGGGGGCAAAAAAAATTATGAAAAGAAAGCACAAGTGAAAACTCCAGTTTATACCAGCTTGCAATGGTGTAGAACAAATGAGGGGAGGAAGGTGCGAGTCCCTGGTGCCTTCAGCTCCTTTTTGGGTGGAAAACAAGCAGCTGGAGATCACTGGATAGATTTCTAGGTGTGTTTCTTTTTAAACACATAAGTCCCAGTGAAATTCAGCGTGTCCCAAAGTTTCAGTATTGCAGAGAGGGTATATCTTTGTCACTGGAAACGAAGAGAATAAATATTTCTGAGGTTTGAAGACACCAATACCCAAACAGACCACGGAGCCAGCTCGTTTTGAACGTGTTCCTGTTTCCCCTCTGTGCTGCATAACAAAGCATCAGAGACTTTCACCCGGAGCACGAGATAACCAAAATAAAGATCAACTGGAAAGGGAAAACCGAATGGAAAGCACATGCCCTTTGTGATAATTAAAGGGCACTGACTTTTTAAACTTTGAGTACATCAAATAAAGCAACTTATCCAAGTTCAAAGGTCATATTCTCCATCTGAGAGAGGGGAAAGAGTCAGCTTGGCTACTGAAATCCCATTGCTACCCGGCCCTCAGCTCAAGGCAGCACTGCAGCTTTGTGGCTAAAGGTTGACAGCCCTCGGCGTCGGCGTTCCCAGGAGCGCCCTGCCAAGCCGATGCTGCAAGCGTCGTACCTTGAGCTGCTGGCACCGCTCCCTGCAACGCGGGGTTGGGTTTAGGGGGTAACCTCTCCGCGCCCAACCACGCTTCGGTACGAGAGCCGGCAGGACGGCAGCGCCGAGGAGGGAGGGCTGCAGATGAAAGCGCCCGGTACTGCTGGCTGGCACAGATGTTTACATCAACTACGGCGCAAGTTGCAGCACGATAAAAATGTGCCAGATCTCGGAAAGCTCAGCAACCACCTCCAAGTCTTTGGGGGCAAAAAAAAATCCCACATCTCTCTCCTTATTCTCTAAACCACTATTTTTCTGCTCCTTATGGTACAGGGACTCAGTGCAGCCAAAAGGCAACGATATATTGAGCAAAGCCAGACGATGCGAAGAGCCGTAGCTCTGGTAGGAAAGCAGCCCATCCTGTAAAACAAACAACATTCCAGCTTTTACCTCTCCCGGGAAACCCACAAAATTGTTTTAATTAGTCACCACATCGGTGCCATGCTCCCCAGATGGCATGGAAAAATATAAATAAATCGGTATTTAAAATTAGTCACTCTTCTATCAAAGGATCAATATTTCTGGCACAACGGTCAGCATTCCTCTGCTGCTTTTCCGTTTCTGCATTCCTGCGCCTTCTGACATCGCTTTCTGATTGTGGGCAGTTATTTAACCACATGAGTCATCGCCCTGCTATGGTATTTGTAGGTTCATACTTTAGGGCTAAAAGAGAATTAGATGACTACTACAAACATTATACCTGGTGTTCAGCTCAAAAAACCCCACTTTGCATGAAGGATTTCTTCCTGTACATTTGTATCTAAAAAAAATAGCATCTTTGATATTGTCTGATGTTCTGCAGCTTCCATCAAATCCTTTAGAAAACCTACAGCTCATCCATAAAGTTTGTTATCAGTCGCCGTGTGATCAAAGACCTTGCCAAACTCTCCCTCCCTGTGAGAGGACAGTCGCTTCCATTAATTATTCCTTATCAAACAGTTTTTCTATTACTCCCTTCAGAATTGATAGAAGACACAGTGACCTCTAACTATTTAAAATTCTTTTGCTTGTCCTTTTACGTTCCATATGAGCACTTCTGGGATATTTCTAATAAATCCTGGAAGAGAGATAGCCCTACCCACTTCTTTGATGCCAGCTACCCCTGCCTGTTGACTTCAAACGACTCGTGCTTGGTAGATGACGTCTTCCCACAAAACCTGGCAAATCACTCACCCCTAAAAAGGCAGTTTGTGAGTCCTCCCTCACTCCTTCCCCCCTCCTCAAACCTCCTGTTTTTACTTCACCTCAGCTCACTGCATCTTAGCATTTTATTTTAGGTCATAGGTTTACAGCTTCAGTTTGAATTTTTGCTTTTAATGATTTGTAGCTTCAGTTTCATATTGGAATCCACCCACAAACACACCAAGACTTTGCTGTAGGGAAAACAGATACCACAGATCTGGAGAACTGCTTAAAAAAATCAGTTTAAGTCAGCAAATGAGTTAATCCAGATGAGTTTTCTGTGATAAAATGCATTATTAATAATGCTTCTGTAGCGATCAAGGGCTAAGCAGAGCCAGGACTGCGTCAAATAGTGAGGCTAATACAGATTACATGCTCCGAGGGCAGTGGCTTTAGTAAGACTACTCATTTTGGATCAAGTATAACAGCAGCACGCTCAGAAGAAGCCTCCGGTGGGCTGCAGAATAAATTAAAGAGCACCCAGCACTCTTTGGTGCAATATTTGGGCCTTTTTCAGGTCATTTCTAGCTAGCCTTAAAGCTCTCCAGTTGCAAAAAGGCTTGAAAAATTGAGGGGGAAATACACGCAAATCTGCAAGTCATTCGTAAGTACTTTACTAACACAGCTGCTTAAAAATGAGCTATGAGCCTTTTTTATTCTTTAGGAGGTCAAGGAAATCTTTGAAGAGCACAATGACTTCACCAGAGCTTCCTGCAGCATCTCCTGGACTTGTCTTGGCAGGAGGAATCAGTTGCTTCATAAATTATTACTTGGAAATATGAAAATTTTATGCCTGCTTGCTCTTGGAATGGCGGGGCTTACACTATGTTTATTTACCTTTAGAAAAACAAAATTTGCTCCCCAGAAGAACCGCCTCCCGGAGGGCTCAGACCCAGCAACAAAGCCACAAGGACTGAATTTTTGACTACATCGCCTGGCAGAGCAGGCTGAGGCAGCTCAATTGTACAAATAAGTTTTATTTGAGTATCTTTCCCTCAAGGGAAACGTTTTTTTCTGTTCCATTCCAGAAACTTGGAAGCAGGGCAAAAATTCACCCATACATTAAGCGGCGTTGTCAACCGAATCGCTTGCTTCTATCAGCGAATACGTTTGCCTCAACGCTTCTCACGTGCAGCTCTGTTTTATTTTGAAGCAAGCCACACTCAGCCTCTTCCAAACTGTATTAGTCACAGATGTAGAAGATGATCTGCTGCAAAAGCAGCCAGCGTACACCCTTGAGCACTGCGGGTACGCAAACTCATTGGCTTTGATGCTAATGACTTCAGTCTAGTGGCTAAGTGAGGTTTCTGTCGAAGAGGACACTGTGGGAAGAAGCCTGCGTGTAAAATTTGCAAAACCAGAAAGCAAAAATCCCACCCTAACATTTCCTAGGAGCAACAAGCCAATAACCATGACGAGCAACTACCGAATCCCTATTCTCGTGCAAAGTGCTTATGTTGGCAGAGCTGTGCGTTACACTGACTGGTTGAAACTCCACCGCAGCGACAGGCGTGTGAGATGCAGCTAGATCCCGAGCTGCATTTTGCAGCGCAAACCCCTCGGTTGCAGCTTCCTGTCGCAAATCGGGGCAAGCGAAGATTTTCCCAGCAGCTACTTACTGTGCGAGAAGCGTTGCGTGATGGGGGTGCCAGGGTAGGGGTAAGTGCGACTCTCCCACTGAATATTTCCTTCTTGCACTGCTTTGATAAAGCCGTGATAACACTGATGGGCCACACCTAGGGAAAAACAAGATGTCAGCAAAATTTGGGGCACGTTAGGAACAAACTGTGCCTGCACAGTTGCACAAGCAGCGTGACAGTAATTATAAAGAAACCCTGTATTTAGATTATAAATACACTGGTGGAAATTCAGAGGATTAAAGAGAATAAAGAATAGGGACTCTGCAAACGTGGAAAATCGGCAGCGTTCACTGAACTGATTCACTACATTTCCGATATCTGTCAGCTCTAGCTTGGTAAAACAAAGCCTTTGTGAAAGGTAAGCGCGTGTGATGCCTTCACAGAGCTGCTCTTCAGCCTTCTCTGCTGCAATGCAAGCCTGCTCTCCCCTAATCACACCCCCAGAGGAGCAGCCACCCCTCCCTTAATGTGCCTTTGAGGACAAATAATGTGCAATAATGATTTTTTAAGAGCGTGCATGCAGCAACTGCACAGGAATTAAAATAAATATGAGAGGAGACATCGCTGATAAAAGTCAGTGTGTCTTAGGTGAAAATATTCCTCCTTAGCTGCGCGAGGGAGAAGATCTGGCCGACAACAGCTCCCCTGCGGAGCAGGCCAGCCCCAGAGCTGCAATTAATTCTACGTATGGAGTACATGTGTCTGTGTTTGCACTGAGAGGGGCCAGAGGCTGCTCCCCGTGGAAAAAAAAGACTCTGGTGAAGATTTACGACCGCAGCAGCTCCGCAGATGCTTGGTGGCATCCGCTATGCTATGGCAGCCCTTGCACTGAGGACGCCACAACCTGCCAAGATTTTTTCCCAAGGATTTGCTCGCCGAAAGCCCTGTGTCAGGAATGCCCCCAGAAAGAAATCACGCTCTGGGATATAAAGCGGGAAGTGTGAGGGTTTTTTTGTTTGTTTTGGTTTTGTTTTTTGGGGGATTTTTTGTTTTTTTGTTTAAAAAAAATGAAGCCTGGGGTCCTCAAGCAGCTGGTCCCCGAGAGTCATGCGGGAAATGTAATCCGAACTATAGGATTTCAAAGCAGATGTATCCTGACAAACAGGAAAAATTAACCAGAAGAAAACAAATCAAGCATTTACCTCAAGTGACCTCTCTGCTTTGTGGTGAGCAGGTTAGCAATTACACTCCCCCCCCCCTTTTTTTTTTTTTTTGCTGTAATTGCTGCAAAAATGGCACGGCTGCCCAGCACCCCTCATCCCCTGGGACTTGAGACTCAGACAACTCACTCCAACGCCACATTGCACCTCGGGCTGCTCATCCCTCCCCTCCAGGGATGTTTCCCACAGTCTTTTTTGGGGTGAATCACCAGGTGCTTGTTCATTCCAGCTGCATCCTTTGCATCTCTCAAGGCTGCTTCAGGAACAAGCACGTGTGAGAAAGTGCACCCAAGCAGCAACTCAAGGGCCGCGGACACTTGAGAAAAACCACAGGGGTGCGGGCTGCTGCTGACCCAAAATTATTCAAAAAGGGTAATTTTGTGCTCAATTCTGAATTAGCTGTGTTGTTGGTTTTTTTAACCTCCAGCCTGTCAAATTCTGGGCAAGACAGAAAGTGCCTGGAATGTGAGCAAAGCTTTCACATGTGCAGAGAAGTCCACAAATTAGACATCACCCCACACGCCTGCCAAAGGCATTTCTCACCTGACTCCTGCTCTGCATTTTCCAGAAGAAACAAGTTACCCTCGTGCAGCAGCGTGCCTCATTTCCTACAGATTTAACTGTGGTCTCCTCTTAAACTGCCCGTTTTTTTTAATGAAACTTGCAGTGTGCCCCCAACAGAAATATAACAGAAATCATCCAATGTATTAAAAAAAACCTGAAACAGACAGCTTCGCTCATATCCTTGTCCAAATGTTACCTACTTATTTGTCATATCACATATATCTGGCATTAAAATATCCCCATAAGGCTTTGGAATTAATGCTGCACAGAGGCAAAGTGAGGTATCTGTATCTCAGGGCTACTCTTTCAGGAAGCCTGAATATGTAGATCTACTTTAATGTAGATTTTATATACCACTTATCTTCAGCAGAGCAGTAAGAACCAGACACGGTTTTGTTTCCAGCCAAAAGCATAAGCTTTGGGAATGTTAATTACTGAGCAAGATGCAAACGAAGCACAATTACAGCCACGTTAGACATGGGACGCTGGCAACGGGGGACTGCTGTGTGGTGGAGAGGAAGCCCAAATGCAAGGTGAACAGCGCTGCACGTCAGCAGCACGCGGGGAGCATTCGAAAGCAACGTGAGCGGCTCCGTCGTGGAGGGTTTGGAGTTTCACGCTTTTAAACTACAAAAGAGGCCGAGAGGCTCAATTCCATGCCATTAGCAGCAACGCCTTCAGCAAAGCAAGCGACCCGACGGCTATAACTATTTTTCCAGCATTTTGCAGAAGACAAATTTCTGAGTTTGAGGGGAAAACAACAGGCAAGGCTAAAGCAAAGCAAAGAGCAGCTGGGATACGAATCTGTGTTCCCACAATTGCCAAAACGCACTCTCACTACAGCTGTTTGTACCTTTGATTAGTCGATACCACTGTTTGCAGACAAGGGCAGCAGTTTTGTGCTCCTGATAGGGTGAAAGGAAGGAGAGGATATATTCCAAAACCTCTTCTGGTAGCTCCAACATTGATCTGTTATGCCTGGTCTCCTCCACCTCCAGCTCAGCACGTGGCTCGTCGTCTTGCTCCATTGTCCCTTCGACCACAGCGTCTTCTGGATCCACAGCCATGAAACTGTCATCTTCACTGTCCGAGGAACTGGCCATGGCATTCCACTTCACAGCTTCATGGGGGAAAGTGGGAAAAGACAACAGTAAGGTCACAAAGAAAATTAATAGCATCAGAAATGCATCTGCAAGCCGTGCATATTACACCAACAGTCATCAAGTTCTACCCCCGCAAACTCCAAGTTGAGGACGTGGTTTTTGCAAAGCTTTGAAGCAGGCTGCACATGGGTTAGGAACAAGCCATTCTCTGTCGGTGCAGCATTTTCCCAGGCCACTCCATTTCTCACCACTCTCAGCCCTACCATTGTCTACACAGTACCAGAGAAAGCAAAAAAAAAAAAAAAAACCACCCAAAACAAAAAACCACCAAAATCCCGCTGGAGGAACCGCAGCCTCTCGAATTTCCCAGCTCCTTTGCTGGGCACGAGGAGGTATCACGGTGCCGCACTGGTGGCCCTGGCTGGATTGCACCATGGGGCTGGGCAGTGATGGGGAAAGGGATCCCCACCGAATCAAGAAGAACAACCCAAGGCAAGACAGGATGGAAGCAACAGCTTTCCAGCACCTCCTCCCCTGCAAAACCAGTTT
Organism: Balearica regulorum gibbericeps; assembly: GCF_011004875.1. NCBI lineage: Eukaryota > Metazoa > Chordata > Aves > Gruiformes > Gruidae > Balearica > Balearica regulorum. The sequence continues at coordinate 7,828,327 of NC_046204.1, read as the reverse complement.
TGCCAGCGAGTGTGCTTTACCCCAAGCAATTTCTCAGCAGCACGCAGGGAGGGAAAAAAAAAATAAATTCCTGTCCCATTCTCCCTTAAGACCTCCTTTTTGCCCCCCCCCCCTTTTTTTTTTTTTTTGCTAAATACTTGCACGCAGTTCTCACTGGCAGTAGGTGAGGAAAGAGAAACCCCCACAGGATTTACTGCTGATGAAAGGCTGGAATATCAAAGATTGCATCTCCAGCTTTTCAGAACAGCTAAGTGTAAGGTAACGTACCGATGACAAAAATACATCATGAAATAAATCTATCTTAACAAGCGGCTGCATCCAATGCGGCCAGTTGGCATGGTCTGCAGTTAAACCCATGCCCATCGCTGCAAAACAAATTCCTGGACCCTAGTGCCTAGGAAGCAGCCGACCTGTTTTAGCGAGAGTGGTGATAGTTTTCCTTTCCAACACCACCCAGTGAAGACCCAGGGATGCAACTGCTCCATGATTATACCTGAACCGACAGCTCAAACCAATGGAACAACTCATAAGGATGACACAGGGACTTTCTTTTCCAAACGCTGCAATCCCAAATCCCTTTTTTATCTTTCCCTAGCTCAGCAGGGTGTAAAAAAGAACCCAAAACAGGGCAAACTCTCAGTTCTTATGTCGCTCAGTGGGAGTTTCTCCCAACTCCAGGAGGCAGAGGCTCCCTAGCCACCCCCAGATCGACCGGGATGATGGGACACAGCTCACCACAGTCCATGGGACAAACCCTACCTGCAGTGAGCCCAGGAAGCAAACCTGCTCCTCAAGAGAGGAGACAAGACATGGCTTTTTGCCCAACATACTTAAATACAAGTACCTTGCACCATGTTGGTCATAAAATATAGCCTCTTATTTTTACCAAACTCTTGGTCTCTCAGAAAATATGGCTGGAAGGAATTTAAGTTACTTAGCTGCTGGGAATAAACTAAGCTGTTGTTACAAGCTTCCAGCAATGCAAACTCTACCATCTTCCCCAGCTAAACCCAGGGTTTTCCCATCCCAGCATACACCGAGCCGAAGAGCCATGGGAACAGCAGACGGCGGAGATGTGGAGCAGAAAAGCTTGCCATGACAACTAATTCATGCTCAGAAAAATTACATTCGACAGCATTACTCTCCACTTTTGTCAGGTTCCCCAATGAAGCAGCTTCAGAAAATGCTAGGGGCTGTCAATCTTTGGTAGAAACCACGTCAAAATTAAACTTACAGTTATCATCCTAACAGATGCTCAGCACGTTTTGCCATGTTGGAAATCCTTCTTCAAGTCAATGTTATGACAGAGAAAGGCTGAAACCCAAACGCTTTGACACGAGCGCTGCTGCTGCCAGCAAAATGCATTACGCAGCAGATAATACACAAATTCCCAAAGATTAAGAAATGGAAAGCTAAAAAAGAAAAGCAGAGCTACACTAAAAAAAACCCTCCAACAATTAAAAAAACTAGAGGGTTGGGTCTTTTCCAAGCAAAAGCATCTATCGTCGTGAAGCACATGTGCTGATTTCCATCTTGACACAGCATGGCAGGAAGCCAAAGGCTCCCGGTACTCCAGCCTCGGGATGCTGTTTCGCTCGAGCTGGGGAGGTTGGAGGAATGAGGGTTGGTCCCTGTCTCAGGGCTTGGGAAAACAGAGAGCAGCACATCTACCCAGGCGGAGCAGAAGGCGTTTCACACCCTCAAAATGTGCTAGGAAACCAAACAGAAATGCATTTATATCCAGATCAGGTACAATGGGACACCTGCGGGCGACAACACCAAACAGAAGCCTCGGCTCAACAGGTTCACACGAAACATCTGTTGCGTTATTAAGGTTTATAAGCAAAGATTATGTGTGTTTCCCAACAGCTCTTATTTATCCTTTAAATAATGTCCAAAACCTGCTGGAGGAAGTCAGATGAGAAGGGCAGGAACGAAAGCCCAGCTAGCAAGGTTTTTTTTTCCCCAATTATTAAATCCCAATTTCAATCCTCTGGAGCATGCTTAGGAACAACACAGCAAATTAATCACAGAAGCAAAACAGTGTGGGTGTTAGAAAAGAATCTCTAAGGCCCATTTTAAAGAGGCAGGAGGAGCAGGGAAACCCCTCGATGCTTCCCAATAGCACAGCTTGCGCCGATCTGAGGATGGAGAAGCTGCACCGAGTTTTGTCTGGTCTTACCAGACCACTTGATAATATTATAAATATTCAAACGCATCTACTTTGCTAGATCCTTGTCTTCTAAACATTTGAGCACAAGAAATAACAATCCTCCAAGTTTTTACACCCACGCTGTGTCATTTTTCTTAAGGAAAACAAAACTAGCAATAAACTCAACTCCCAAAAGGCCAGTCGCCGTCAAAATAACCGTTCAAGCTTGACCTGCCACAGATGCAGATTTTGCTCTTATGGCACGGGAACAGCAGGCTGGGAATAACCACCCCCGGACTGCAAACTGGCAAAAGCCCTGTCCTATAACCCTGCTCTGACATCGAAAAAGGAAAAAGAAACCCAGGCAGTTGGTAAGAGAGAGCCAAAGCATCCCAACTAGCTCCTATTACCAATTATTCAGCAGATCCATGGGAGAAAATCCCATGCCAATGTTTTTAGTAGTTGTCTGACAAGCAGAACGGAGTGTTTCTGTCCCATGTGCATTTAAGGGGGGTGCAGTAGGTGCTTTCTCACTCCTCCTGGCTCTCCAGGCGCTCTCTGCTTGCACCAAGCTGGGCTTCAGTTTGTTCACAGACTAAAATTAATCTCCAAGCACTCAAAAAGCCGCAGTAAACAGATTTAAGCACTCGCTCTCGTCCAAAAGTACGCGCAATTCAATTAACTCGCCGCGATGGATCCAGGAGTCCCTTTCTGCTCCAACCAGTCACTGTGAGGGCCAACACGAGCCCCTTGAAGCATCGTATTATATTTTGCACCCTACAGCCTCCCTGCTCCCAGAGACGTCCCTTTATATTCCAGCAGCAGAAACATTTTACAGCACTCAGATATTAGCCTAAAGCCCTACCAAGGAGGGATCGCAGCTGCTTAAAATAACACGTAAAGAAACACTAGAAGGGCAATCGAAACAGCTCTGCCAGCACTGATCAAATTTGCCTGGCCCTTCCTAAAAGCTGTGTGTCTGCCAGTTGGCAAAACATTTTGTAACTCTTCTCCTCCTTTCAGAGCACTTCAATTTTCCCCCCTTTTCCCTCCTGAAATTATTTAAGAACCCACTATTTATTCTGCTAAAGTAATTATTTGCTGCAGCGGAACAAACAGATGAAATATATTAAATGCAGGCAAAAAAACTCACCGGGTTAAAGCACTTCTCAAAGCCTGGTAGCAACATGAGGCAGCCAGCAGCGTGCTCCTGCAAAACCCCTCTCAACCCAAGAAGGTTTATCCTACCTGCAGGCACCTCTCCCGGTCCCACGGACCCCAATTCACAGGCGTGGGTGGCATCAGTGGTTCCCATCCCGAGCTACCCCCTCTTCTGTGCAACTCTCAGCTGTTTTAAGAAGTGCTTGAACCCTGCAGGGTTTTTGACCTGGCTTTTTTTTTTTTTTTAAAAAAAAAGTCAACAGATTTTAGGGGAAAAAAGCCTCCAAGGGAAAGTTCTTGAATGAAAATAAGAGGCTGTGTAATAGTACTGAGTCAGAGTACATTAGTCATAAGGGAATGCTCATTTTCGCATGCCACAAAAAATTCTCTCTCCAAACATAATCGTAGAAGCTATGTGCTCACCCGGGGGGAAAAGAAAAAAAAATAAAATACTAAAGGTGTGTGAAAGGACCTAGCCCTGGCTGGCTGCTTTGGCTGGAAAGAGAAATGGACTCTGCAGAACAGAACAGTTAATTGCACTTGGCAATCAGGAGCTATGGTGTTAATTTAGGGGTGGAAGACAGCAACTGCCTCTAACCCACTCCAGACTCTTCCTCACACTTTGCAACTGCTTATTCTGCTTGTCAACAGCCCCATCAGCACGGCAGGGTAGCATTTATGGAGATATTTAGACCTTTTAGGCATATTCTCTTAACCAGTTCAAAAAAAAAAGCCTATTCCATCAGACAGACACATTAAATAATAAGTCTTATGCTGCTTTCCTTGAAAAAACCCTACCTGTATTGGGAAGGATTATTTTCGCATGATTTTATTGTTTGTCTTGTGCAGCCATGCCATCGAGGACTTCAATGGCAGCTTTGCCCCCTCCAGTTCAGCTTTTGCTACTGTCAGTTGCCCTACAGAAGCCCTGAGCCCTTTCCTAGTGATACAAGAGGAAATATAAAGCATTATTTCCTACGTAGAAGCACACTATTTTATGAAAGCAACAGCACAGGGAGCAGAAGGTCTCCAGGAGCCACGGGATTCGGGGTAGGGAAAAAACACCGTTAAATAAGATGATGTTTCCAGTCCTCCAAAGCTTGCACCAGTTAGAGCCGACTCATTTGAAACTCAACTGCTACACAAGTTCAACAATAGAAGAAAAAAAAAAGCAGCAGATTTTAGTCAAAAAAAGAAAAACAAAGCCTCTGGGAAACCGAATGATGAGCAATATCCTGTGTGTGCTGCTGTCGAGCATCACGCCCAGACCAACCAGCGAGACCTCAGGGAAACCTGCACCGCGTTTTTCTTCTTATCCCTGAAAAACAGGCAATTACAATTTCTTTGAAGCACAGCTTTTCCCTTCAGCTGCCTTTCAACAGGAAATTGGGTTTTATTCTTTCATATAAGACCTAGCTTCACCCATGAAACTAAAGGTTTCCTAAATTCCACCCGCAAGTTTGAAAATTCATATAACTTTCAGTACAGCCTCCCTGCCGCGTTTTGCCTGTTAAACCAGTATTTTTATAGAGACTCCAGAGACAAATTCAAAATTACGTGACTTCATTTTACAGTGCCATATAACCTGCACCATCCTGTAATGAAACAGCATTTCATCTGAATTTTAATTGATATTATTGTAATAATAAGGTTTAGAGAGTTACCAGAAATCCCTCCCACCCTGACAATGACGAGCCAACCCTCAGCTATTCCAGATTCCCGCTCATTTTTGTTCTAAGTCTTCAGAAAACAAAACCCAAAGTAGTAATACAACATTACGCAGCAAGAGTTATCGCACAAATTCAGCCTAATCTATCCTCCAACCACATTAAAACACTGAAAATAAGAAAGAAAAAATGAGTTTTATTCTGGATTTATTGTAGGAATACAGACCTAGGTAGCACACATTGTGCTTGTTGTTAGTGTACGGTTCATGAGAACAAAAGGAAACAGCAGAGTTTAATGATGCCGCACTTCAGGTGTACACAGCAAAATCTGTCATTTGAATTTGCTAATGGAATAAACAGAACAAAACCTCAGAATTGGCCTACAAGCTTCATAAAATATTAAGAAACCAAGAACCAGCCCAAAAAGTGAAGGCATCATCTCCAGGTATCCCTAACGCCGCTAAACAAGCCAAAATCTCCGACATCAAGCAAACCCTCCCAAATGCATCCATGACAAATGGGATTTGGAGACCTAGTTTCTTTTGACAGTGCTATTACCCTCAAAACAGTTGTTTAACACCTGTTGAAATCTGGCTTGATAAGCACCAGCAGCACAAAACAAGTTGTTCTATTACTTACTTAGGTACTGCTTGAGCTCACACGCATGTTGTTGGCCAACGAGTCCCAAATTTAATCACACTGGGCATTAAATACATTTACCCTTAGGTTAAAAAGATGATCTGGCCGGGCCAGGCACCTATACACAGGGCACCGTGCTCTTTGGGTTTCCCTGATAAAGATTCAAGCCTCCAACTCTCAAATCTCAGCAATCACTCAACGACATTACATCCCTCCAACCACGCTGAAAATTAATAAGTCTGGATATCAACCCTAGCTGGGGTTTTCTGGAAGCAGAAAGGGTCATTCTAGTAATTTAGACCCAAATTTGGACTCTATTGAAAACCATTCTGCTCAGGTGCAATAATCAGCTGGGTCTCTATCCAGATTTGCTCTTACAGTCCATCCCTTCTACTGAAATCACCCTAAAATTTGTAGGGCTATAAACTAGGGGTATTTTGCACTCACACACTCCCTCTACTGGCTCCCTGCAAACCGTTAATTAAAATTATTCTCGCCTGAACTTTATCTAGCAAAACAAATAATCATGATTCATTTCAAAAGGAAGGCAAAACTGCATGCTAGTCAGAAGAGAAGAAGGATCCCTAAACAAGCAAATAAAAGGCTTTGAGACTTGAAAATAAAGGTTTTTTACAAGAAAACGTGCAGATGCTTCTCTTGTTATAACATATGCTGTCCGAGGATAAACAGTTTGCACAGCGGCTGCCTGGATAAAAACATCCAATTTTCGGTACCTATCCAAATCTGCCTGTGATGATTCATCAGCAAGAACTCTTGCTCGATAACACCAAGTGAACACAGGACAGCAGATCCTGGAAATACTTGTCACCTCCCTCCTTTGTTAAGATAATACAGCAGATCTGGAGCTCATGGCAGCACTTGGAAAGCTGCAGTTAAATTAATTACTTTGAGGACAGCCTGTAAAAATGACACACTGACATCTCTTAAACCTGCCAAAGCCACTGAAATTGGTTAATCTGTATATAGGTTTCAGGCAAATGAAGGCAAATTTACAGCTGAATTGCAGAGAAAATACATACTACCGATCTAAAAACCCGCCTGGTTTTGACTATGAAAAATAAATCTGAAAACTTATTTCTGTATTTACGTTTCCATACAGCCTAATGCCCATTTCTATGTCCAAACAGTCCAGAAAACCTGCTCAGGCAAAATAATTACATGTAAAGCATGGAAATATCCTGGAAAAGGGTTTACTAGCAAAACTAGGAGGTACCCAAACATGTCCAGTGACTTCATTCCTGATTTTTTAACAGACTGAATTAAACGCTTATTCAGTGCAGTTGGGATATTTTTTAAATAAACTATTTTCTTTGTGCAGTATAACCTGATCAATCCAAACAGCTGCTCCCAGCACAATTCCCACTAAACTGCTGCCCGCGTGCAGGAAACCGCAGTCCCCAAGGTGCCCACGTGTCAAGCAAACACTGCCACAGGAAAGCAGCCCACAGCAAGTGTCAGAGTCCGACCCGGCGCACGACTTCCTTGGCCGGGAAAGCCCTGGATCACATCCATCTCCTCCAGCTCAGCCAGCAAAACAGGCAGTTTGGGAAGCAGCAAAATGTCATTTCCTACCGATGCATTACTTGTGGGTCAGCCTCTGCCACCTGCAGCAATCGGACTGGGGGTGGTGAGGGTGTCAGACCTTTTTCCTTCCTGATAGCTCCTCTGGTCTCCAGGGTTTGGAGCTTTCTTGCCTTTGGCAGGGTCTGTCCTCTCCCTTTCTCATCCTGTGAAACTTGGGGGAACTCAAGATCTTTGAGACCTTTATCCTTTCATTGAATCAGGCAGAAAGGGGCAATGGGATCAGGAATTAGTGTCTCCAAAAAAACTAACCGTGGCAAAAGCCTGTTGAGACAGACACACACACTGCTCCACGCAACTTCCTTCAGAAACTACCAGCACGTCAAGAGGCTTAAATAATCAGCATTAATACCCACACCGCAATGTTGTCCGCATAAATTGGGTAATCTCTTGTTGCTTTAAGCAGCAGGGCAACCAGTCAAGATTTAGGTTTCCAACACCGCTGCAAAATTCAGGCTTAATGTTTCACTGCGGGAACGAAGAATGAAGTTTTAGCGCTCAGGAAAAATAAGTTAAGCAAACGCTAGGTCAAGGTCAGGGTTTACCAGAGGGGCAACTTGTCACGCAAGCGCTCGCATTCAGGGCTCTGGTTCCCCCCCGCGACGTGGTCTTTGGCTTAGCACATGCATGTGAAAGAGGAGGGATGGGGGAGAATTTAATGTTTGCAATAGGGCAAAGTTATTTTGCAGTATAGATTCACAAACTGCAACGTTCCTCTACTGACTAAGAGATGTAAGTCACGAGCAGCCCCGAGACATTTCATTTGAAGACGAGCTCAAGGGTACTGACTTTCAGGCCAAAAAAAACCGATGCACTGGAAAAAGCCATGTATTAGCGTAGGCTCGGTAGCCAAGGTTTAATTTAAATCGATATCCACAGCTTTCAGACAGACTGCTGACTTTGCAGCAGTGTGCTGATGCAATGTTTTTATCTTTGTGAGCAAGCAGGGTACCAAGATATCTAATACCATCTTGACATGGACATTATCAGCGTATTTGTGCTACAAACGATGCTCTCCTCCTGATCTTAACTCCTAGCAGTTGAGCTGCCCGGCCGTAACATGTATTGTGTGTCTAACACAATAAAAGCGTGTTTTTGCAATGTCCACTCGTCTAATCCCATCAAATAAATTCGCATGCCACCTTCAAACTAGTTTGTGTAATTCCCGGTGCAAAGTCTTTGATGAAAGCTGCCAACTATGGAGTTAACCATCTAGCAAATATTGCCCAGGAGCAGGGCTGGATCACACCACAGAGAATTTAAAGGCAGATCTGTTTGCTAAACAGTGATTGCAACAATACAAAAAAGAAAAAAAGGAGTTTACGTCGATAGGCACACACCCGGCCAGAAAATCCTCTCGCCACGCAGCATCAGTGGGTGTCCCAGCGCCTGGCTCGTAAGCACCACAGCAGTAATTAACCCCATTTTATAGGTAAAGGAACAAAAGCACCGAGAACCCAAGGTCAAGCAAGCCCTTGACAGCACTGGGATTACAATACAGGAGGTTTCTGGCTCCCTGTCCTGCGCTGAAGAAATTAGGCCACCGCCTCTCCCGAGTTAAGATGAACATGCAGATAGCACCAAGAGCTCTGTTTTATTTTTGACGGGCGAGCTGGAAACAAAGCTACGCTAATCAAAGCATAAAAGGGTGATGGAAAAGAGTAAGATTTATGAAAAGCAAGCACGGAGCTTAAGTGCTTGTCTCGACAGCCACGAAGAGGGCTTGAGCATAGAAATTCAGAATGTGGCTGAATTCAACAGTGGGGTTTTTTAGCAGATGATGTTAACTACGGAGGGCAAACAGCCACCATCCTCCGCAAATGTAAGACTACGTACCCCCTCGTCGCACTGTGCAATGCGGATGGAGAGAAGAACGGTGCCTAAGGGTCCACGAGCACGAGATGCGGGTGTTGAAGGGCATTGCCAGGGCCCGGGAAAGAGCGGCTTCAAGGCGGGACTCACTTTGAGGCAGCGTGTCTTCTCCTCACTCGACATCCCGTGGAGCTGTTAGCTCGGTGACTGGCAGTCTAGACAGCGTCTCTTTTATTCACTGTCAATATGGCATTGGCAGCGAGCACTGGGAGAGCTCTTCTCCCATAAACCAGCATCTTGGTGGGGGAAAATCCCAACCAGCTCCTAGCAGACAGCAGCGTCATTTAAAGTGAGCAACAGAGGACTCCTTTAAATCTTTCAGGAGGTAGAGCAGATGGGAAGGGAAGGGTAAGTACTTTCCTCTTTGGTGATACCAGTGTGCAAAACAGCCCGCAGGGTGGTGGCGATTGCAACCCTATTATTATAAAACAGGAAGGACTGCTCCGTGTCCCTTCCGACACCAAGGCTTTAAAGGACAAAGAAATAGAGCTAAAGCCACAGGGAAGACCCACGCACCTCGCTGTGAGGGGTTGCAAACAGCACCAGAACACCACCAAGCAGACCTCACGAGAAACTGAGCCACCTCCAGAAAAATACAACCCAGCAATTCAATTTAAAATAGATTTCACGAGAGTTTGACCCACTCAGCAGGCTGGATGAGGATTTACTGCTGTTTCCACACATTTTGAGAATTTGCCTTCCTTTTTATAGGATTGTTTTTATTGCCCAGCTAATGAAAAAGGCAACGCAGTGAGAAGCAAAAGCACCACGAGACAGGGATGCATCATCACTGAGAAAAGCAAGGGTTGTCTTTCTATCCTATATGCCATATCTCACGTCCCATGCGTCCCCTCCCAAGCTGCAACGCGCGTCCTTGTCTGCAAAACGGGTCCAGGAGGTTTATAGGAGTCCCCAGCAGCAGCTGCAATAGGGAAAGAAAACAGCCGGCCTAAAAACAAATGCAGGAAGAGAGTGCATTCAACAGGACAGATTAAAGGTGGCTGCTCGATGGAGGAATTGAACTAAATAACTGCAGAATGGATGCGACAACAATGGTACAGAAGTAGCTGCTATTTAGTTTTCTCATTTAAGGTGTTTTGGGCAGGCGCCTTCGCATGCCGGCAAAAGGATCTGATCCAATACCAGTGACAAGGAAAAACAGATTAACTGAAAATGTTTGACTTTTGCAGAGCTATGCTTTCTGAATAGGCTCAATATCCCGCATACACTCAGCCCCTTCCCCTGGAAGCTCATCACGAGGATAACTGCACTGAAGGGATTTGTGATCCTTTGTTAAAGCACAAATAAATCACTCGTATCACTGCAGGCTCTCCAGCGTGATAAAAAGCCAGTCGTAATGGTTAATACACGCCACAGATTTCCCAATGTAAAAAGTTTTAGGATGGACAGTTTCTTCCTGCAGTCACCCCGACTCAACAGCCAGATTTATCAGCTGCTTTTATCCAGGAAACCCAAAATCGCAGCAAACCAGAGATGATCTTTTGCCAGCTGAAACGTGTCACTTGCAGACAGACCGTACAGTCAGTAACGGCAAGAACAATAATTTCTGCAGCTTCACGGGAAGCTTTGCTTGGGCAGAACGTATATCACAAAATATGGATTTTTCTAAGGTTATCATGTATTTCTGGTAACGATTTGCAGGACTCGGTGACAGCCTCCTGCTTTTACACTTCTGGTACGAGGCAGCCCAGCAGCAGGTCACCTCCTAACATCGTCCCTTCACAACCAATTGAAATAAAAGCATCTTTTCACCAAACACAACTTGCTGTGAAGACCCGAGGTGTCTTTAAACACATCTCAAAGCACTGACAGGGCAGTCACTGCTGATCAGAGGTTTGACAAGATCAGGGGCAAAAGGGAATGTTACCACAGCACAGCAATATTACCCCAACAAGAAGCCCCAAATAAATTCAAGTAGCTCTACCCACTTACTTTAAGCCCTCAAAAATCCCACGTTATTCTGAAACTTGCACAAGCACAGAACAAAATAAGCCAGACAAGTGTTTCAAAATGAGTCTGAAACATATGAAGAGATACAGCATGTTCAAGCCACAAATCACTGTTGCCTGAACTATATTAAGGGGGGGGGAGAATAAGCACTGTATGTCACAGATGTTTCAGTAGGTGTGTAGCTAGTGAAGATAAATATTTAAAAATTGCCATAGAAATGGGGAAGCGAATATAGTCCACAGCTTGGTTCAATGTCAATTAACCAAAGCTCTTTGCAACTCTTGAAGTAGCAAGCTCCTGAAGGCAAGATCCATGTTTTCTGCACGTTGCTCAACACAAGGTACAATTTTCTACGCGCGTGTGTCACCCCGCTCTCCTTTAATCTAAGACACAAGCCAGTTCAAAAGGGATTTTGACCTGAATTTCTAAACTACATCAAAAAGCTGCATTAGCTGCCTGGCAGCACAGCCGGTACCTGGATGCATCTCTCGGGGACATCACCAACTGCAGATGGTCCCACTCAGGTCAGAAAACGCACTCCAAAAGGAGCTCTTACCTGCAGAAAGCACATTATCACAGCCAGCAGAGTCCTCTTGTCACGGGCTTTTATCTAGACCTGTTTTGGTCACTCGAGCTTAGCTCTGGCTCTAAGACCTCGCAGACATCCCCGCGTGATGCAGCATTTCAAAAGCCAAGGGCTTGAAGCTTATTTACGTTCAACCTTAAAAAAATTGTTAGGGCAAAGCCTGAATCAATGTTTTACAACAAAGCCTGCCATGACTAAATACACGGGGAAAAATAACTTCCCCCAGAGGCGCAGCTCTGTTTACACAGAAAGTGGGAAGCCTTTTCCAGCAGCACTCGCTCACATCCTGTGGAAGTGGCTGGAATCGGCAGTGGGCGAAGAAGGCTGCGCCGAAACCCAACGCCTCTTCGAAGCCCTGAAAACAGACCTTTTAAAAAAATCACTCATGTGCTGGAAACGCATAGAGAACCCACCATCCCCATCCTGCCACTCCAAAAATACAGCTGGTGTCACTCCTTCTGTTAAACACAAAGATTATATGCATCACATTTCCTGAGATTAAGGACAGGACAGTCAAACGCGTCCCTGCTACCCTTCAGAACAAACAGCCCCATCCAGAAGGTGCCCAGTGCAGCAGCTAGCAATACCAGTGGCTTGAAATCTCCAAGTCAAAGCTAATACACGTTCAACAGCAGCAATAAACCATCCCGATCTTTATACCGACCACAGGCAGGACAATAACATTTGTTCTGCAGGCAAGATTTCTTCTAGGGTTTCTCCAACAGCCAAACAGAGGAAGTTTGAGTCCCAGACACTAAAGGCTGTAGTAGACTCAAATTAAAATTTAAAATTACACACGCTGCCTTTAAAAGTCCACGAGAGTAAACCAGCGCAATAGTAAAACTGTATGGTGCCTTTCAAACGCAAGTATTTCACTTGCCGCTGTGGAAAAAAATGCTGCTTGGGCGGAGTCACCCGTCAGTTAAAATACCAGGTAACACAGCAGGAAAAACACACACAAACATCTTTGCTATGTGAAAACAACCACTAGATGTGATTCTGCTTCTGCTGGAAGTATGCAGGTACAAAAGCCCTGGTGAACAGGATTGAAACCCACGTGGTAATAACTGTAATTTCTTCCTCTGCAAGAGAGGCATCACCCAGCCTTGGAAATAGCCCATGATCCCGCCTGGAATCTTGCTCTTTCCTCTCCAAATTCCAACCCCAGGGAACGACCTACCCCAGGCAAACCTGAGGAGGACAGCCTCAGGGAAAGCCACCAGTATTCAGCCTTTCTCTGGCATGAGAGTAAGGAAAAGGAAGGAGAGATGGTGGTGGGAACACGCAGGGCTATGGAAATGAGGAAATAACAGCAAGCCTCTCAACTCTGGAATGAACGTCCAGGTCAGCTTTTGCTCTCCAGCAGGTCCAAGCACCCTGGGCTGCAACCACTGTGTTGCGATATAAAGCAGTTCATTAGGACACTGCAGCATCATCACCAATTTGGGGCTTCACCAGGCCACCTGCGAGGCAGCAGATCGGTTCCACCTTTGGGCTCCTTCGCTCTCAAAGGGCAGAGTGGGTAAAGACATTGTTACGCCCAGGCTACGAATTTAGGTCAGCGGCATCTCAAATGTAATTTATTTTAATTCATGTCCCCTTTAGTAAAGGGGAAGACTTCCAGCTGGTGACCTGCAGCATGAGCCAGTCTCACAAGTGATAATTAAAACCATTTTAATACAAACGACATCCCCAGCGATCAGCCGGGTTATCTTACAAACAGAATGCAGTCCCCACGTAACGAACTGATTCGCTGTACTGCAGACAAGCATTTCAGTTTGCACGACTTCTCTTTTGTTCTTCCTCCAAGCATTAATTAGACTTTAGGTTATTAAGAACAAGATACCAAGGCTCTGGCTCCTGCTTTCATGGCTCCTAAGAAATACCCTGCCCGATCTGAAAACCCAAACAGGCTTGAAGCAAGACACTTCACCCCAGAGAGGTTTGGGCAGCATCTTGCAGGCAGCATGAGATAATCCTCCCAAGTGAGACCCGTGCATCGCGGCAAGCCCCTGCAGCGTCTGCTCAGCCCAGCCCCATTGTGACAAAAAAACCCAAAAAACCAACCAAACCAAAAAAAACATTCTCAAATCACTGACAAGAGATTATCAGCAAAGACAATGGGGAGTAACACCCTAAACCCTGTTGGGCTGATAAACACCAAGCTTGCTACCGCTGTTGATTTAATACAATGCTTTTAAGACTAAACCAAGTACATATATACACATATGGTGAGCAGCACGCGAGGCATGAATGTGGATGCGAGTCGAGATGTGGATTCACACGGAGTTATTAGGAGAATAACTGGAGGCTGAGCCTCACCTTTGTTTTTACAGGTAGGAGACTGCGAGCCTTGGGGGCAGCCACAACACCCCACAGCCAGCAACACCCGTCCCCCCCGCGCTGCCAGCCTACGCCTTGGCACTGCCCAACACCAACACTGATGTTTTTGGGGTAAACCTGGGGTTTTTTTAGAGGGCAAGGTTTACCCACCCCCGGCAATGAGGAAGACCCTGGGGCTGCCTTCGCCTTCCCCTCCCAACCGGGGCTGCCGCTGCCCTCAGCGGGCAGGGAAGGACCCCCCCCCCCCCCCGCCCTCAGAGGGAGAAGCAGCTCTTGGGGGGGACTACAACACCCCCGGGGGGCTCTGCCCTCAATAGGGACCCCCCAAAAAGAAATAAGGGGGTAAAAGAGGGACTCCGGCCCCCAAATAGGGGAGTCCTCTCCAGGCGAGGCCTGTCCCGCCCTAAGGGGCCTGGCGGCTCGGGCCCACCGCCGCCCCGCTCCCCAGGGAAGGGGCGCTGCCCACCGCCACCACCTCCCGCCCTTCCCTTCCCCGCCCCAGGGAGCCGCACCGCGAGGTCGCTCACCTGCCGCCGGCCACCGCCCGCCGCGGCTGGGCCAGGCCCTCAGGGCTGCAGGCGCCGGGGCCGCCGCGTCTCCCAGGTGACGGCTCGCACCGGCGCCGCCATCTTCCCTCCCCTCAGCCGCCGCCGCCACCGCTCCGGCCACGGCGGAAAACGCATTGCGCAGGCGCCGGCCGGCCCAGCGTCACATGATCACGGAGGGGCGGGGTGAGCGAGTCACGTGGCGCAGGCTCGCCATGATGGGAAGGTCAATTCTCCACGCCTTCCATAGCACAGAGGTCCTTTTCTGGCGGGAGGAGGACGCCATGTTTGGAGGGTCTGGCCAGGGGCACGCGCACCGCCCCGCCGCCATGTTGGAAGAGGCGGGCGGGCGAGGCCGCCATGTTGGGGAGGTCGGCTCTGAGGAGAAGGTGGCAGGGCGGCTCCCTCTCCTCCCCGGCCGCCTCGCAGGCCTCGGCCGCCGCCCTTCTCCTCACGCCTCACCCTTTCCCGGCCTCCCCTCCTTAGCCACCCCACGGGGAGGCATAGCTGGGGCCCGGGGACCCTCCCTGCCCGCAGGGCCAGGGCCTCCCTCGCCACCTGCCATGGCCCTTCTGTGTCCCTGCCTCTCCCCATGTCGCCAAGGGCTGGCCGCCTCCTGAGGCAGGGGACGAGGCGAGGATGGCCCAGCAGGGAGAGGAGAGGGGACCCATCCCTGAAGGGCAGCGGATGGACATTTTGCCACGGCTGTGAGGAAGGAAGGGAGCCCTCGGTGCTGCTGGAGCATGTCCCCGTGGGGGTATGTATGCCTAGGTCATAGCAGATCCGTGTTTTGACGTGTGGTCATGCTGCCAGATTGTGGGGTGACATTATTCCTCTGGGGAATTGGGCGGAGGAAGTCACCGCCATCCTTTCTGTCTTCCACAGACCTGCATCTACCAGAGAGGTTGCCACTCAGCATCCCGGACGCGTGTCCTGCCGAATCAGATGCCCCAGATGACTGGCAGAGGGCTAGGATTACCCGAAAGGAGATGGGGGATCCATCCTCAAGCGTGTAAGTAACCCAGCGTTCACCCTGGGTATGCGTGTACGACCATTCAGATCACACTCCCAAAAGATCCACAATGCTCCCGCACGGTTTTATGGGACGCTCAGTGCCGCAACCGGGAACGGGATTCCTTACGGCACGAGCAAAACCGGCAGGATGGAGGGAAACGTCCAAAAATAATGCCGCTGGGATGTTGAATATACTGCGGATCGAGCCAACAATGCTGGGCACTGCCAGTTCCTGTTTCCTTCTGGAAAAAAAACCAACCGAGAGGATGGGTAGGAACAGCCCGAGGCCGCTGCACCCTTTCCTCTCAGGGAGGAGAAACACCATCTCCTACCCCTCCAGGTGCCAAAAAAGTTGAAATCTGAGGATATAAATCCCCCCTGAGCGCTTCTGCTGCACCAGACACCCCGTAAAAACCCCGCTAGTGGTTTTCCTTTCAGCAGACACCCCCCAAAACCCGGCTGCGGGGGCGCACAGCGGGTCCCTGCCCAGATTTGGGGTTTGGCAGAGGAGGGGGCGGCCGGGGGGCTGTGGAGGGCGAACCCCTACATTGGTGGCAGGAGGGTTTTTAGCCGGATTTTTTTTTTTTTTTTTTTTTTTTTTTAAGAAGCCGGTCGCCATCTGCCGGCAAGCTGCAGCTCTTGGGGGAAAGTTTAAGGATTTAAGGGCAATTTTGATAATTCCTCGTCCCAATGTTTAATTTTTTTAATTTTTTTTTTTTTACGATGCAGGAAGGGGCATTTAATTTTGCAGCAAGCAAAATAAAATGCAATCCTCACCCCAGATACCTTTGTATCGCTCGGAGTAATAGATTGTTGTGGTGAATAACCTGATAAATTAATGTTATTTTGGGGAAATCAAACTGGTTTTAACAGTTGGAGCTGAAGTGATCCTTCCAGCCCCTAAAGAGATTTAAGAGTAGCTGAGAGCTCAGATGAGCCTTTGGCTTGGCGTGTTCTGTTGAAAAAAAGCGCTGGCTCCGTGGGGTGTGAGTGTGCAAGTGTCACACACACACACACACGCGCGTGTCCCCGCCCCGTCCCTGCAGTGGGTCCTCCCGCCCGCCAGGGGGCGCAGCCGCGCCGCGCCCCCCACGCCGCATGCTCGTCCTGCCGCACGTGGCCGCCCGCAGCTGCCTATCGCGCATGCGTTCTCCCTCCCGCCCTTTCCCTGCGGTGCGCAGGCGCGTCGGGCGCACGCCGGTAGGCGGTGACGGCGCAGGCGCACGGGAGAGGGCGGTGGGCGGTGCGCGCATGCGCGAGGCGCGGGGCTGGCGGCGGCGGAGGGGAATTAAAATGGAAGATGAGGAGGTCGCCGAGAGCTGGGAGGAGGCGGCCGACAGCGGGGTGAGGGTGGCTGCTTGGGGCGGTGCGGTGTGGGCCGGGGGTGGTGGGGGGAGAGAGGGAATTGGCGCGGCGGCGCTTGAGGGAGGCGGTGGGGCGCGGCCGGCGGGGCGGCAGGTCTGGAGCGCTTGTTAGGCCTCTTAAAGGGACCGCTGCCTCGCTCGGCGTGGGGGGCTGTAGCTCGGCCACAGCCCTTCCTGCTTGCCTCCTCTCCATCCTGTGGTGCCGGGCTGCCGCAGGGAGCCGCTCCCTGCGCGTCCTTCCGCCCTCGTTTTCTACTTGGTCCCCAAACCCACCCCTCTGTTCCCCCCGGGCCTCGGCCAGGCCGGTAGCGGCTGGCCAGTGCGGGTCGTAGCCGAGCTTGGAACAAAGCTCCTGCTGCTGGGGAGCATGCGGTAGGTGCTGGGGGGATGACGGGTAGCTTGCTTCCTCCGCTGAGGGGCTCTGACTAAGCGTGCCTCCCCGGTGTCACGTCAGCCCTCACAGGCCCTCTGGGGAGAGGCGGGTGGGCTGCGTCTAGCAGGGTGTAGCAGGGAAGCTGGGGTTCACGTGGAAAGCCCTTGCTTCCCCTTGCTTGAAATGAACGTGCTTCTTCATTAGGACAAAACGTGGGGAGTCTTAGCATGGCCTAGTTCGGCTTCCAGTATTGGAGCTGAAGTTCTCGCCTGCTTTTAATAGCCAGCTCAATAGCTGAAGTTTTCGTCACGTCTCTCATGCTGAGAGACTCCAAAGCATTTCTGCGTGTTGTGCTTGCAAAATAAAATCATTATTTTAGCAGGAGCGTGGGCGGATGATCTGCAGGGTATTCACAACAGTGCGACAAGAGAAAGGAAACCGTCTCTGCCAGGCGAACTCCTGTTTTAATAAATTCAGCGGCCTCGTTAATGATCAGAGGGCAGAAGGGCTTCATAACAATGACTTGGTGAGAAGACCGAATTTGATTCTGGTCAGGAGATTGGGTTACGGCTGGCTAGAAAGGGGGTAGCAAAATAGAGCCTGTAACTCAATGCCCTCACCAAGCAGTGCGAGAGATGCCAGCGGCAGGCTGGCAGCGTAAGCGAAGCGCTCGCCCTCTCCTCTTGCCAGTGCCGTGAGACTGCAGTCATAGGGAGCTTCGTGCCGGGCGGCGGAGTTAATTCTGGTGCTCGTTAAATTGTTCCATGAAGGGACACATGGCTTGTGTCTCAGGAGCTGATGATAGCTGTGGCCTTGAGTAATGGTTTAAAATTGTAGGGCTGCTCAAAGCCCAGCCGTCGGTTGTCTTTCCTCTTTGTCCTCTCAGCTTGCACCTTTTAGGTGTTCTTTTAAAGCCCTTAGAAGGAAAATATCTGTCACCTGTCCTTTCTCGCTTCCTTTTCCAGTCCAAACTGCTGAGAATTTGCCTTCATAAACTCAGTGGTGCTTGTGCTGCTGAGCAGAGAGATTTCTGGAGGAGCCGCTGCCACGCTTGCAGCTGCTTTTGCAGTTGTCGGGGCATTGGATGTCTGCAAAAGCAGTTGGAGCAATGGGAAAAGCGAGCTGTCTGTGGCAGGAGCTCTTCTTACGTAAAAGAAGAGACAGGAGCTGGCTTCTGGCATCCGTCGTGGTTTAGAAAGGTCATTTTCAAACCCTGCCCGGCAGGAAGGAGACCCTCTGCTGCTGCTGGTGGCCACAGGAAGGAAAGAGCTAAGTGAAATGGAGTGGAGGAGAGCCCAACCTTGTCTTCTCTAGCGTTTTTTGTGGTCTGAATGGATGCCGGTGCAGTCAGAGACTGCAGGCTTTCCATTCTGCTACAGAAATCAAAGCTACCGGAGGTAGGCAGGTTGAGAAAAGAGGAAGAGAGGGCAGGGAAAGGCTCTGCCGTAGAGCTGGCAGCATGACCGAGCTGCTGGTTAGCAGTTGAAAGAGATTTTGGGTGCACCTGGTGTTCTCTGCGCCTGAAACCCTGCTGCAGTTGTCAGGCAACTGCCTGAACGAGATGGGCCTTCTGTTGAAGGTGCGAGAGGAAAAGCCTTGCGCAGGAAAAGGATATGAGCTGGCCTGGTCCTGTCGTTGCAGGGTTTTATTTGCTTTGTCTTAAGGAATTCCTTTTATTTTCTTCTTTCACCTGTATCTTATTTGGCGTGGGTCTGAGGTGACATGAGACAGATCCCTACGTAAAGGTGCAAGATGTGGCAGATGTGGTCAGTATTCAAGAGGAATATGCAATAAAACAGAAGAGACACCAAGGAGCAGCTTTAAACACATACTCTTCTCCTAATACTTTATGCAGTTGAGAACCCGAGTAGTTTCTTTTTTTAGACCTTTCAGCACATCTCTGGGGGAACAGTTTTAATGTTCCACCCAGAGGGTGTTTGTTAGTATGTCAGATTTTCAGTGCTGGTCCTTTTTCGTGTGTATAGTTCTTGGTCTGAGGCTGTGAACTTGTACTCGCGGCCTTAAATAAGGTGGTTCTCAGCAAGAGGAATTTCTGGGCTGACCAGGGGTGCTGTGGCCTCGTAGTTATAATGTCACTTCCTTTAGCTTTTGCAGATCTGTTGCACTAAAATCGCAGAGAAATCCCCCAAAAACTTGATACAGACCTTCTGCTTTGGTTTGGTAACTCACGTAGCTGCAAAACAGATCCTCAAGCGGTTTTGGGGGTCTTTAACATGGCTTCTGTTTGTCTTTTAGTTTTCTGCATCATCAGAATTGCCCCGTGCTTGCTAGAAAAAGGAGCAGCTCCTTGGGTATGTGCCACCCCCCCGAGTGACCATATGCCAAGCAGATGCCCTCTGCTCCGGCAGCTTCACCTATGCTGGGATTCCTGCAGGCACAGCGGTGTTAATGCTGCCGCAGCAGAACTCCACGAGGCCTCTAGGTCTGTGTTATCTAATTGCTGTCTAATTAAATCTCTGAAATCTCCGTGAAATGGGGAGGTTTTGCTTGTCTGTGAGTTCCAGATGGAAAACCAGCGTGTGAATAACGAATGAATTGTCCAAGTTACAAGTGCCAGGCTTCAGAGACCCAGTCTGGGTTAGTAAACGCTAATATGACTTAATACATGGCTTGTTTTTCTTTTGTGTGGCCTAGCTGGCTTTAAGGAAGAGGGAAATCACAAATGAGAGGCCTAGTTGTGACACCCAAGTCTATTTACCTCGTTAAACTAATAATTAAACATCAGGTGGGAAGTTGGGCTCCAAAACTGGAGTGGAAACCCAGTGTCCAGGGTCACAGGTAATTCACAGCCCTGAATTGGCACTCTTCAGCTGGATTGATTGCTTATTCCTGCGCTAGCTAGAATTGGAGTGTCTTAATTAGTAACTTATTTCAAGTCAGAATCCATGGAGATAAAACATTAGTCTGGCAACCCAGAATAGTTTAAAAAAAAATAAAAATTATCTCCTTGTGTGGGGTGGGTTTTTTTTTTTCTTTCCCCACTTCAGTTTGCTGATGGATGATTTGCAGGGCAGTTATCTCCCAGCTGCTACCTACAACCTCCCCGCTGGTGCTTAAAACTTACCCTACCATAGTCCTGAGTCTAGGTCCCTTGGTTAGACCACAGCTGGCTTCACCGATCGCCACCAGAAAGAGAAATCCCCTCCGATCATCTGATTACTGGCTGCTTGGGGAGGATGTGAGCAGCCAAATGTGGGTGACTGAACTTTGTCCCTCGCGTGTGGGGACGGGGATTGTCACCTGCTTGTGTCACAGTGCTTTGTGAGGACTGTTCACCTGAGGTTTGGAAAAAAAAAAAAAAAACACAACCAAAAAACCACCTCGTTTCTGTCTTCTCTAAATTGGTTTATGTGCAAGTGGCAGAGAGAGGGCTGCCTGCCTTGGATCTCACCCTCCAGCAAAGGCAGCGCATTCTCTGGTCATAAAGGGCTGAATCGAGGGCTTGCATAGTATCGCTTTGAGTTGCTAAGTATGATCAAAGTACAGAGAAGTCAAAAGGAAACTATTTTGGAGCGTAACGCTGTGACCTCCCATCTGCTAACTACTTGTGCGATCGGAGGACCGGTTAGCGGGGTTTTCGCACGCAGGAACTGGAACCTGGAGGAAACCTGTGAGGATGACTGCTGATTTTTGATGTTGGGAAGAAGGGCTGTGAGGATGAATTTTGATTTTTGTAAAACATTTACTAAATATTTGCTTTAGGTGTTTGCAGTTGGTCAAAAAACAAAAAAAAAAAATCTTGAAACTGGGAAATGAAAGTTTCTCTTCCTGTTGCTCAGCGTTGCTTAGGTAGAGGCAGTTTGTTTGATAATAAAAGTGATGTTCGTAGGTTGGGAACGTACAGGTACCGTAATACCGTGATGCAAGTATCGGTTTTGGGCTATTGCTGCAAGTCCTGCGTGGCCCTGCTCGGGTCACTCGGGAGCAGTTTCTCCTCCGTACCTGCTCTCGCAGACCTTAATGAGAGCTGGATGTGCCGATTGACCCTGTGCAGGGATGTGGGTGCAGAAAGCAAAGGGTGATCCTCTGGATTAAGGGATGCCTTTACAAAATAATATGGAAATTAGAGGGCTTTTGCTAGGTTTTTGCCTTTTTTTTTTTTTTTTTTTCCTGGATTGATAAGGGGTGTAAATATAGTCCCGATCTGGATCTCTGAGGGGCCTCTGTGTGACCTACCCACTGCAGGAGGTGCAAAGGGTGCGGAGGGAGAAGGAGCTGCAGCCCTCCCAAATGCTTTTCCCAGCTCCATAATGTATCTGTGCTGGGAATACCGTGTGGCGCCTGCCAGGCTTCTTCCCAAAAATACTCTTGTGTCTTGTTTCTCAATATCCCAGCTGCTGAGAAGCATTATCTACCTATGGAAGATGTAAACGCCAGCACAGCTTAAAAGCCTCTGTGGCTTTCTTGGGTACAGTCCACTGCCAGGATTTAACGTAAGCGGAGTAACTTGGAGAATTAATTAATGGAGCGGTCTGATTCCCAATAGCCTCAGGAATTGGAATGTTCTAGTAATTAATAGAAGATTAATGTATCTTCAGAGGAAAAGAAATAGGTAGCTAATGAGGAGTCAGCTCACAGATAGTGTAGGATTGTCTACTTCTGCTCTTATGTGTCGGTGTTTTCGGTGAAGCTGTGAGTCAGAGATCGGCAGCTGTAAGTTCTTAGGTACCCATTAACAGCTTTGGTAACCTCAGATGTTACAATCTTTTTTTTTTTTTTCTTTTTTTTGCTAAAGAAGAGAACATTAACCAAGCCTTGAAGTTTATCTCCTGTCCTTTAGAAAATGCCAGAGTATCTGATGGTGCTTTTATAAGCAGACGAGGCTTTGTTTTTAGCGTTGGTGTGGGAGGGTGGAACTCTAGCCTAAATTCCCTCTTTCTGGGTTTGATCTTGCACGTTATTTGAGTGAGTGAGGGTAGAAGGTTGTGTTCAGGAGTAATCTCCAGTAAATACATCAAAGAATGTGGTTAATGGGTTGTTTTTTTTTTAGGGCTGTGTACTTGAAATGTTATCAAATTTATAGGAGAGCAGAGCTTCCTTTATTGGGGACTATCATGTGCTCTGGTAGGTATCTCCTCTCAATTTCTGCAAAGTAACCTCATTTTGGAGGTGTGTGTGGGGGGGAATATCCTCCTAGGGCAAGGGATTTGTTGGAAGCCCAAGTCTCTGCTTTCCTTCAAACATTCAGTTGTGGTTACTCACTAAACTTGAAATAAAAAATAGCCAGCAGTTATCTTGTTGTTCCTTTCCCCTGTATCAGCAGAGCTTGGAGCTGCTGTTGTTTAGTCTATTTAGAGACCTTCTGCTGGCAGGGATGGGAAGGATAGCTCTTCCTACGTGTCTGATGCATTATAGTTATTCCAACAAAGTTCTTTAGACAACAGCTAGGGCTGACTTGGGCCTCTTTCTCTGCTTTGCAACACGCTGGAGAACCGAGTTTGCTTGGGATGGTGCCTAGACCCCACGTGAACCTGTGATCCATAGTAGCCGACCTCTGTAGGGGCGTCCCTTCCTGAAGGGCACATTTCTGGGGGTGTCGGGGGGGGGAGCATCTATCTCCAACTTGCTAATAACATCACAAAATTACCAGCTAACTTGGTGGGGTTCGTACTTAAGATGACAGAGCGTAAGAGTGTCGGGTTTGTGTCTTAGTGTGTGTCTAACCACTATCCAGGAGGTACTTTATTGATCCTTGCTATTTTTCTCAGGGTTAAATGGTGGGAAGGATGGCTGTGATGGGGCTGGAGTTCAGTTTCCATTACATCTTCATCTACAAATGTGGCTTAAATGTCAAAGAACAGTGTCTTCTTCATGCTGTTTGTTTGGGTCCTTTTTAGTATCTAGACATAATAGCACTAAAAATAGTTTGGTGGGATTCTTCACTAATCTTTGGGGAGGGTGTTTTAACAGGGGTGTAAATGAGGCTTAGTTTTTGGTTATATAAATAAGTTTGTTTGGGAAATGAAAGCTAGGAGAGCCTCCTAAGAAGATTAATAACTGTTTTTTGTAGGGTGTGACCTGCCCAGCTACTGGGTACGTGCAGCGTGATGTCTTCAAATGCCAAGTCTAATTGCCTCTGCTGTGAGCTCGTGCCTTTGGGTTGTTGTAGTGCTTCTGGCACTTGCCCTGTAAGTCAGGTCCTAATTTTATCTCGGTGGCAGTGTGACATAGCAGTGGAAAGGGAATGACATCAGCAGATGAACAGCTCTGTGCAGAGCAGCAGCAGGGATTTTTTTTTTTCTTTCATTAAAAATAAGGCATGTCAAGGTGTTTCTGCTTCTAAAGCTTATAAATTCATGCTTCGTGATCCCCGTCACGAACTGTTAGCTGTCTGAGGCTGTTAGTGTCTTGGGTTGTTTTTGCAGGGTGATTAAGGGCTGCCCGTTTGAATTGGCAGCGCTCTCCACGTTCAAACGCCTCCATACCTACCATTCCAAACACGGGAGTATTAAACACTGAGAGTTTGCAGTGCTGTGACTTTTACTGATAAAAGATGGGGTCAATCCCTGCATTTAAAAGAAAACACGACAACCTCTAACGTATCAAGAGGTGTGTGTGAGGTGGGGAGCTGCTTTTTTATGCTAGCCATCCACTTTGAGCACAAAGGAAGGCTTTTTCTACCCAAGAGTTCAGTGGATGTCTGGAGGCAGCTGGAATTCCCTCAGCAGCGCTGGGAATTACGAGGATTGTGTAAGACTTAACGGTTGGTTGGATGGGGTGAGAGCGATACGTGTATATTTGGTGGGGATGATTGTTTCATCTTATTCTGCCAGGATTTCTACGTGTGGAGGAAGCCTCTTGTTTTGGAGAGTACACAGTGGTTCTAACAGCTGCTGATGTTACAACTTCCAGGATATTTTAGCTGCCCGTTACTTTGCTCCTCGGTGTGAGGAGCTCCCCGGGAGTGGAGCAACTGTTGAGCATGCGTGCGGTGGGTTATGAACCAGGACCGTGTGCGTTCGCTTAGTGACTACTGGCCATCGCGGAGGGATGAGAGGCAAAAATACTGAGTGTTTTGCAAGAAGCGGTCTGCACAGGAGTAGGAAGGAGGGGAACTGAGACTGGAAAGGGCTTGTTTGGGGAGGGGTGTCATGACGGCAGATTTTGAAGGATTCCTTGGAATAAATTTGCATGTGTTGAGCAAATTAAAGATCTATGGGGTTTGTTTTCTTTTTTGTCTGGTAGGGGAAGCTGCACGCTCTGGTGTCAGAGGATGCAGTCAGAGGAAGTCCGGCACGTGTGAGGGTGTGAAGAGCTGTCCAGCAGTGCTCAGTCAGGGTGACAGTCATGTTAATCAGGGTGTTTTTCAGATGCTGAGGTCGAACCAACACTTTGCAATTACAGGATCTCGTAGTCCGAAGTACAGACCGCGACTTTAGCCCCAGGACTGACCTGCAAAGCCACCAGGAATGTAGAAATGTGGCTTTTGTCAAAGCCATCTCTCTTCTGCCAGGAAGGAGAGAGGTGAGAGCAGAACGGAGCCTTCCTCATGCCTGCCGTGTGGCTTGTCGTGCTTTTGTGCCCCACAGTCCTCGCTGTGGGCTGTTGAGCTTGTCTGCCCCTGGTTGAGTGGTTCAGTGCCGTGGTTCTGACTCGCAGCTGGCTTCGTAGTCGCTGTGTGGCACCGAACACTAAGTGAAATGAGTTGAGATGCTCTTCAGTGTGCTTCCCCGCCTCCGCCCCGTCTTCCTGTCGTGCCTATTCCCCATGCAATGAAGTGTTTAATAAGGGATATTTAGGGAAGATTTCTTCCAGTCCACTGCTTCCAGGAGGCCCTGGGGAGGCGCGGTTAACTATTTGAGTCTGAAAAAAATGTTTTAAAGACTCTTCTGTAGCAGGATATAACCTCTTCTGGCATGGTGTGGGCAGATGAGCTAACCCCTTCCCCTTAATTTGGCTTTCATTGTTTGCTGCTAGCTGCTCTACAACATCCCCATCCTTGCCGGGATATCCGTTTCCCTGCTGCCTGTTCCTGGACAGCCGTTCTTCTGTCTCTGCAGGCAGTTGATCCACATCTTTTTCCATCCTCCTGAGCAGCGGCTGGGATGGGATTTTCCTCCCAGTTCCAGAGGAAGGAACCTGTAGGTGTGTTTGCCCTCAGCGGGAGGCTCTAGCCGTGACCTGGCCTTCTGTTCAATGCCACGTTAAGCCCCTGGCTGGTTTTGTTCTTACAAATCACCCATCGCCTCCCAGTACAGAGTTTGGTAGAAAATTCAACCTTCCACCCACTTTTTGTCTTCCCAAAATGCTTTATAACTATTCCCTCCTCGATGGAGGCTACCGTGGGCTGTTGGCCTGCGTAGCTGTGTGACCAAGAGTAAACACCGTGGTTTGGCATCTTGTAGAGACTTGTATTCATTCCTTGCTTACTGGGGCATCAGGGAATTGCCGTGCAAACCAGTTTCTTTACTGGGTTGCGCCTGCTGTGGTTTTTGACAGCAGGGTAGGCTCCGCTGGCAGCGAGCTTTCAGCATAGTTAGGCAAACCAGCCTGAAAAGTAGAGCAGCTGCATCCTGCCAGAAGCTTGGAATTTCCTTCAGTATTGCCAGCTACCGGCCGGTGAAACTAGGACACTCTCAGGTAGTTGGTTTTTTTGGGGATTTTTTTTTCCCCCCTCTTCATTGATGATTAAATAAAACGCATCACTGTTTCGGAGGTTCTTTTCATAGCATCAGCAACCATGGGAATCTATCAGTGAGGCTGGGGAAGGTTGCCTAAAGAGAGGTGGGGACCAAAAGCTGGCTTAATTTTTCTATTTAGCAAGGTTTCTCTGCACAGTTGCTCCGATTGCAAAACATAAACACCTTTGCTGAGGTAGATGCAAGACCTGGGCAGAAGGTGACGTCCTTAAAAAGCCACTCTCTGTTGACATTCGGGGGTGATTAATACATCTTTCCGCCAATTGATGACTCGACAGCTATGTTGCAAAGGGAAGAAGAAGCGCAATAAGGCTCGGCTCTGCTCCGGCGAGTCCTCGGGTGCATGTCGGGCAGGGCAGGGACTTTTTTGTGAAGGAGGATTATTGCAGCGAGCAGCAGGAATGCGGACCTGCCGGCTAGTGCTCCGAACGGCTGCAGGCTCCAGGGCTGAGCTGCCCCACTGAAATCAAGCGTATAGACTGATGCGAATCGCCCCGGCTGCTGCTTCTCTGCCCGACAGGTTTGCCGCCGGTTCCTGCTCAGATCTGGGAATACCTTGCTACGTATTCCCATGGCTCTTCACCCTTAATAGAGCTTTCTTGCCAGCCCAAGTCCTTAAAATGAAAGATGAGCGCCTCGCAGCTGCCCTCTCGCCACGATACGCACAATCCACAGCCTGCTGTAGGTGTATTAATGACTACGGTACAATATACGTGGTGCCTTTGCTTTTCTCTGCCTCTTGATTTGCAAATCATCCTCAGTTGGAGACGCACGCTCTCTCTGCCCCCCTCATAGTATCACTGTACGGAAGAGCGAAATTAAATGCGCGTGCGGACTGACTCAAACTCCAATCTCCAAGACGAGCCTTCAGGTTTTTGTTTTTATCTCCTTTTGCAGGAAATAGACAGACGGTTGGAAAAGAAGCTGAAGATCACACAGAAGGAAAGGTAACGATGCTGTGCGGTTCGGTTAAAAAAACCCAACCCTTCTTTTCCTGAGGTGCTGTTGGACGTCTGAAGACCTGGGGAGTGGGAATAGTGGGGAAACGGCTTCAAACTGAGCAGAACGCGCTGGGTTGGAGTTCAGAAATAGGGAATCTCTGTAATCGTGCCACTAGATGGCCCTTTCAGTCCGTAGCAGGGTAGCGGAAAGCTTCTTGAGAGTGATTTTATTTCAGAGCCGGGTCTTCCAGACTGGATGTAGCTACAGCTATGGGGAAGCCATTTAAGAAAAAGACACTCAAAGGAAGAAATGGGTGAGTCAGGTAATCCCAACTCATGGCCCTAAATTGGCTTGCCGTGTCTTGCGTCAGTAGGATTTTCTTTTCCTGCTTACTTTGGGTTGGGGCGGGGGCGTGTGTGTTATTGTCTTTAGCAGAAATATTTCTGATCACTTCTGACAAGTCTTTTGTTGTTGCTTTTTTGTTTATCCCCTCTGATTCTTAGTAGGCCACTTAGAGTCATGGTATTACTTCTCTGGGACTTCCGCATAGAGAAGGGACCATTTAAAAAAAAATAAAAAAAAGTCAAATGATGAGACGGGGGCCCAGGCTGGCTCCGAGAAGTGAAATGGCAGGGTTGAAGCAGAAGACTGGGTATCCTGGTGAGAGGAGCCCTAAAAATCCTTGCAGAGAATGGAATCCAGGTGTTTATACCGATATCTGAGAACATAAGTGCTCAAACTCTTGCCCAGTCTCTGCTTCCCTTTGCTTTGGTCGAGTTTAAAGATGTCGAACGCAGCAGGGACTGGTTTTCTGGCCCTTCTTGAGCTAATCTCCTCCAAACCTGCCTGCTGCTCTAGTTTAGGGTTACAAATATAACGAGGTCTTTAATTATTACAGGCTGCCTCTTAATCACGGGAATGACATCTGACTGGGAGGAATTCACATGCAGAGTGAAAAAACATGCTCGCCATAGAAAACAAGAACCAACCAAATGTTTTTCTTTTAAACAGTAGAAAGTCAAAATCTCCTCCTAAAGTGCCGATCGTGATTCAGGACGACAGCCTTCCTGCGGGTCCTCCCCCTCAGATCCGCATCTTGAAGAGACCGACAACCAACGGTGTTCTCAGCAATCCCAACTCCGCCAGCAGACCGGCCTTCCCCGTGAAATCCTTGGCGCAAAGGGAGGCGGAGTACGCGGAAGCCAGGAAACGAATATTGGGCAGCGCGAGCCCCGAAGAAGAGCAGGAGAAACCCATTCTAGATAGGTGAGAAACCCGGTTTTATTTAGGAGAGAGCGGCCTTGCGTGCCGTGGCGTATCCGAGTGCTCCTTGTGAACGCCTTCCTATCAGGAGGGGGATGAGCTCCTTGAAGAGGAGGTCACCAAGGAGGAAGGAGTGCTTTGTTAGCAAGCAGGGTGTCATAAATCTCTCATATACAGGAGTTAAGGGAAGCGCAAGGCGGTAAAGGTTACCTTGGACCCTTGGAAGAGCGTGCTGGGGGTATAGAGAGGAGTGCGGGCAGGCAGAGTTATCCTGGCGGGGCGCATCCTCGTCTCCCCCGAGGTTTTTGACTTCAGGTGGCTTCCCATCGAGGCGGAAGCGTTCGTTTCCTCTGCCTCAGATCTCCTTTCTCCTTGCAGGCCGCCGAGGATCTCCCAGCCGGAAGACTCCAGACAGCCCAACAATGTGATTAGACAACCCCTGGGTCCCGATGGCTCACAAGGCTTCAAACAACGCAGATAAACGCGGGCCGGAGATGCTGCTGCGGAAGGCAGGGTCCGCCGCCACGGGTCGCGCTGCCGTGACGGACAAACGGACTTGAGCAAAGGGAACTACCTGGTTTATTTGCACTGTGATTTATTTTTTTTTTTTCCCCTTTGCTCTACCCACTGTGACCTTCAACCCCACGCACTGTGACCTCCCCTCTCCACCCACTGTGACCGGCAAACCGAGAAGGGCTTGTCCCCATGTTGCTGTAAAAGAGGAAAAAAAAAAAAAAAAAAAAAGGGGGAGGGCCGAGGGGAGGGGGGTTATAAAGGACTCGGACGGGTGCAGGGAGTCGTGTGTGTGCCACTTGGGTTGAAGCTAGCGCCAGCAATAATGTTCGTTGTACTCGCAACCTGGGATTTAAGGAAAAAAAAAATAATATGGGAAGCCTCCCCAGATGCGCGTGTTGTCCTCATCACTTTAAGAGCAAGTTCTGTTTCAAAGGATCTCTTTTTATTTTATTTTTTTTTTTCTTGTTTGGTTTTCTGTATATCAGATCAACGGTGTGCATGGGAAGGGTTTTAACTGTTTGTTTTAATTGAGAGGTAGTTAAGTGTTGGCAAAGGAGTTTCAATGAATTTTTGCGACTTTTAACGGCTCGGGTTTGGCAAACTCTTCGCTTCTCGTTCTCTATTTCTA
The DNA here is from genome assembly GCF_011004875.1 of Balearica regulorum gibbericeps. Lineage (NCBI taxonomy): Eukaryota > Metazoa > Chordata > Aves > Gruiformes > Gruidae > Balearica > Balearica regulorum. The sequence continues at coordinate 7,799,029 of NC_046204.1, read as the reverse complement.
CCGCTGCCAAGCACGTGGAAGTGAACTCTCGAATACCTGGCCTTTTCCGATCGCCTTGGGAGCCGGCGGAGTCCGACGACTTAGTTTACGTCTTGCACCTGTTAAAGCTTAGCTAGTATTTTCTGCTGGCTTTGAGGAAAAGCTTAAAATACATCATTTTTCTTTTTTTTTTTTTTTTTTTTTTTTCCTTTTTGTATTTGGGGAGAAGGGAATGTAGACGGATCCCGTGAAAATGCCTCCTGCCCGGCCGCCATTTGCAGCAGAGCACGCCAGGCGGCGAAGAATTAGGGCTCCATTGCGAGGAGGAGAACAGCCGGTGCCGCTCCGGTCGGTGAAATAAATACGTGGAGAGGAGCCCCGCTCCGTATGGCCCGCGTTCGTCAAGCGGCTGGCGTAACGACCGGGAGCGGGACGTCCCGAGCGCCCGAACTCAAGCGGCTTGATCTCTTGATCCTGGGATGAGCTGCGTTCGCCTTCTGGAAGTCACGGACGTTGGGAACAAAACCCACCGTGGATAAAGTCTGGATGATTCCTCTTGTCTTCCTGGCGGCAGCTGGCTCCCCGCGAGGCTTCAGGGAAGGGATTTTCCTCCTCCAGATTCCGGGAAGAGGACAGGGAAGCTGGTTGTCCGCAAGAACACGGATCCTTCCCCTCCGGATGAAGCTGACCTACCTTAATATCACGTAATATCGAGGGATTAGATGAACACTAAATCTCTTCGTGGAGGGGATGGTACCTAGAAACCCATTTCTGGTTATCGGCGGATTATTCTGTATGGGTACAACCTTCCCTGCCGCTTCGTACTCAGTAGGTTCAAGGGTAAACGAGGAAATTTTAATGACGTCTTCTACCCAAAGGGAAGTGACCGTACAGAGAGACATGTATGGAAATACGGCTTGAAAAAAATAATAATACCGGTAAAATAAAACTACCTGTGTATTAAAAGAATCCGCTAGAGCGTTAATTAGCTGATTAAAGCACCAAGGATGGTGGCGAGGTGGGGGTGGGCGGATGTTCTCCAGGTTTCCCCACCGCTGGCGCTTTTTGGGGGGGAAATCTTATATTTTTATCCCCCCGCCACAGGCTCGTGGTCAGAATCCATCCCAGGGGTGGCGGGAGGGGAGAACGACATCAGCAATAACCGTAGTTCACCGCGCCTTTCCTTAATTATTACTAAAAATAGCTTTTCATGGCCAAAAAAAACCCCCAAATCCACCCGATTCCTGGTGTAGCCGGTCAGTGTTAAAGTTGCCGCCTCCTCTGGCACTGAAATTTCCGTTTCTGGCACCGAAATTTCCGGCACCGAATCTTCCGACTCCTCCGTCCCGGTGACCAGGATACGTCCCGCCCGCGGGCAGGGCTCGGCGTTCCTGCGGGAAGCCCCTTCATCCCGGGAAGGTGGAGGATAATAAACACCTGTTTTCACCCCAAAATGTGCGCCGAAGAGAAAACGTTTTATAAATTGTATTTTAAATAAATGTCTTTAAACTTTTAATGACTTTTTTTTTTCCTTTTTTCCTTCCCTCCCCTCCTCCTTTATCCCCCGTCTCTTGCAGGGGCCGCTGCAAGAGGGATGTTTCGGTGGCAGCTTAAGCTCCCAGCACGAGTAGATGCTTAAAAATTCATCAGGAAGGTAAAATCTGGGAGTCTTTGGCCGTAATTGTGCCGCTATTTACCCAAAAAGGGGAAATTTTGCCCCGTTTTTAGGGTTGCTGGGGAGATGAGGTGTGAGGAGGGTGGGAGGTGGCAGTGCTCGGAGGAAGGATGTGGTTTCCAAACCTGGGTGTGAGCTGTGCCCGTGCTGCCTCTCACCATGGAGGATAAAAGAAAATAATTTAATTTAATTTTATTTAATTTTATTTATTTATTTATTTATTTTAATGTGCTGGCCTCCCCACTTGGGTGTTGTGCTTGATAACTGCTGGAAAAGGTGGGGAGAGGCTGTCAGGGTGCCTCCAGCCGAGGCAAGGAGGGGTCAGGGTGCGCTGGCAGCTCCCGCAGGCGCCGACTCCTTTAAAATTCGCGTTTTTAACTTTTTTTTTTTTTAACGTGAAATGAGGAAAAACCTGTGACTTTTGGTACTCAGAGTTGCTAGGCAGGGAGGAAAGGTGCTGCAGGAGCAGGCCCGGCTGGCAACGGGGCTGGGCTGGGAGCCGGGCGCTGTGCAGCCGCTCCCCGCGATCGCGTCCTGGTTCCCAGTTCCAGCCGCCAACTGGGACCAGTTCCCCCCCTCACGGCTTCGCCTTCCCTGCAGTGGAGCCTCCCGCCCGCCAGGGGGCGCCGCGGCGGCGGGCGGGGAAGCGTCTGCCTGCCCCTCCGCTCCCTTTAGCCCCGCCTGGGGAAAGGGGGCGGTACCATGGAGGCGGGCCGTACCATCGAGGCGGCGGGCCAGAGCGGCGGCGGCGGGCGGAGTTCCGCCGCGATGGCGGCCATGGCAGCGGAGGAGGAGGAGTACGAGGCGGTGCTGTGCATGAAGCCGGCGGTGCACGTCTACCGGGTGCCGCCGCGGGCCTCCAACCGCGGCTACAGGTGGGGCTTGCCCCTCTCCCGTGGGCCCTGTCCCGCTGTGGGGTGCCTCTGTTCCCCCCTTGGCTTACATGGCGTCTGTCCCGTCCCTCCTGTCACGGGGCTGCGTGGGGTTTTCCCCCTCCCCGTGGGGTGTGCGGGGTCCCTTCCCCGTAAGGTGTATGGGACCTGCTCCTCGTGAGGTATCCCTGCCCCCCCATCCCGGCCCCACACCCCCAGCAGGGGATCTCCGACCCCCCGCCGTGTTTTGGGTCTCTTCTCCCGTCACCCCTCGGCCTGGGCTAAAGGCTTGGCCTGGCAGCGTCAGGCTGGAGCTAACGCAGCTCTGTGCCCCCGAGAAGCTGCTTTCGAGCTGGAGATCCTGCAGAAAGGGAAGTGAAACCTCTCATGCAATTCTGCCTGGTCCCCGCTGCGACCTGACGCCTGGTTTTGCAGGGGGGCAGCTGGTTTGGGGTGAAACGAGAGACGTCGTGATGAACCTGCCGCCTCTCGCAGCGAGTGTGGGTGCAAGCAGGTTCTTGCTTGCGCCGCTTTGGTGCTGTTAACAAGGAGAGTCAAGCAGGCGAGCTCTGTGACATGTTATGGGGGAGTTAAAATAGGTCGGTGGTGTCGTCTGGGGCGTGAGAGGCAGCTCAGGCGTTGGTCGCTGTTTCCTCTTTCCCCAGAGCTGCAGAGTGGCAGCTGGACCAGCCAGCGTGGAGCGGCAGGCTGCGGATCACGGCCAAGGGCAAGACCGCGTTCATTAAGCTGGAGGACAAGACCTCAGGTAAGGAGAAGGGAAGGTGACGGCTCCGTGCCTCTTGGTGGGGATGAAGACGGCGCAGAGATGCTATGCCCTGGCATTAACCCGCTCCCCTTTCTCTTTTTCAGGAGAACTTTTTGCCCAGGCGCCGGTGGAGCAGTTCCCTGGCATCGCTGTGGAGGGCGTGACGGACTCCAGCAGATACTTCGTCATCCGCATCGAAGACGGGAACGGTGTGTCACGATACACGGGGGCCGGGTTGGGGGAATCGCCTCAGAAAGCCTTCGGTGCCCGTGCTGCTCTTACTCGTGAAGGATTCTTGCTTCCAAGGGCGAAATACTCCCTGCATACGGTGGCACAGGGATGAATTATCTCGCTCCCATGCGCCAGGCGCACTGTGTCCTTCACCGGGAATGAAAACAGTTTCATTTTGCTGCTGGGCGTTAGCGTGAGGATGCCTCTGTGTGCAGGATCATCGCCGTGATGCCAGCCTCCGCTTTGACTTGCTTATATCAATTTTAAACCCGGTTTTACTAAGCCTGTACATGCAACCAACAAGCTAAAGACATCTCCAGTCCCATATCTCGCTCTCTAGAGTCCCCGTTCCAGTTGGAAGAGGTGGTACGGGGTATCCCATCCCTTTGCGACTCCAGCCCTTACTCTTCCTCCTTCCCCAGGGCGCCGAGCTTTCATTGGAGTCGGTTTTGTCGACCGAGGGGATGCTTTTGACTTCAATGTGGCTCTCCAAGACCATTTTAAGTGAGTTCGTGCTTCTCCCTGCTCTCAGCTCGATGGTTTTTTTGCGGTTGTCTGCCAGAAGTGGACAAGGGGAGAGGAAGCTGGGAGCTCCTGTTGTGTTTGAGCGGGCAAGCATGGTGCGAAGAGGTGGAAACAGCTCTCCCTCTCTCAAATATTCCCCAATCTGTATTAGCAGGGTCCCAAACTGAGCTTCCTAGCCCAAAATTGGACAAATTCCCTAATTCCTTTCCTTCTCTTCGCTTGCCACTGGTAAAGGGCTGTTCCTGAGGGGTTGGGATGCTGCTCTAGCTGCTGGCAGATGGCAGGGCTTTGGGGCAGGACAGGCTGTGCTCCTGGCTGGAGGATCCTGCAGCTCCGGCCCTGACAGCCGCTGGTAGGAATCGTTCCCTCTGCACTGCCTGTAGCACGTTGCTCTGGCAGACAAGGTCTCAGATCACATCCAGCGCCTTTAGAGAGCTGCTGCCAGGCTGAGGGGACGATCTTGGGCAGGATTTGTCCGAGAGCGCCTCAGGCTGGTGGTTGACATGTCTTTTTTTTTTTTCTTTCTCTCGTTTTTTTTTCTTTCTCTCCTGCAGATGGGTGAGGCAGCAGAGCGAGCTGGCCAGACAGGCTGAGAACCCCAGTCAGGGACCCAAACTGGATCTGGGCTTCAAGGAGGGGCAAACCATCAAGCTCAACATTGCGGTGAGGGGCTTTTCCGGCTAAATCCTCTCCCGACGTTTCCCACAGCAGCAGTTTTTTCCCCCAGAATAAATCCATTTGGCTTCGTGCAAGCCGTGGCTGGGAGGAATCACGCTCTGGCTCTGGATTTAAACGTGATACCACCCATTTTTTCCTCTCTTCTTTCAGAATATGAAGAAAAAAGAAGGAACAACGGGGAACACCAGACCACGTCCCACGAGTCTTGGGGGCCTGAGTTTGCTCCCACCACCTCCCAGTGGAAAAAATTCTGCTCCGGTTTGTCCTGGAGAGCGACCGTCTTCGCTCTCAGTGCCCACCCAGCTCCCAGGCACCCCCATCACAGGTCCGTGGTCACACAGCAACGACTGTAAAGCTCTTCAGACTCCGTTTTATCCATCAAATTTGGGAAAACAGAGGGGGAATTTGGGAGTAAGAGTGGGAAATAACTCCTGATGTTTATTTTCTCTCTTTCCGACTTTCCTGGCCGCCGACAGACTCCCTCTTGTCCTGGCCGCAGCCCGCTGCTGCTCCCTCTGCCGCTGCCACCGACGTCTGGGGAGACTTTGCCAAAGCTTCGGGGTGAGGCCGGGTGGGGTTTGCGGGTGACGTGAGCGATCCAAATCCTACTTATTTTGCTGAAAATCCCTGCTGGGGTGGGGGCACGGCTCCATCCAAACACCTGGTTGGGATTTAAAAGCAGTTCTGAGAGCGTGTGTCGCAAATATCTGCGAGTGCTGCCTTCCTCTTCCTCCTCATCTTCCCCTGCTGCTCCGGGCAGAGGGGGGAAGAGTTTTGGGGTGACCCTGGAGGACCCATTTGCAGCTGCCCGGCTCCCTCCCCGCACGCCGCAGTCCCTTTCAGCGTCTAAAACCTCTTTTTTTTTTTTCTCCTCTTTTTCTCTCTTGTCTCTCCAGATCAGCTTCTACCCAGACTCAGGCGAATGCTGGCTGGGTTCAGTTCTGATCCTGGCCCCTCGTCCGCTCCTCGGGATTCCTTTGGGACCAAAGCAGGGAGATTTGGGAACACCCTGTTCCTGCCCTCAATTTAAATTGATTATCGAAATAAATTTCGATAATAAATGAAACTTATTATCGAAATGTTGAAATAAGTGCCAGAAAGCAAATGGAACACGTGCCTTAAAACACTCCACGCCAGCGCCCTCCGTGTCGAGGAGGGACTTTTATTTTCTACCTGGATCGCAGGAAACTGCTCAGGCTTCTTTCTGCAAAAAAACCAAAAACAAAAACAAAAAAAGCTGTCGGCTTCATCGCCTCTCCTTAATAACGAGAGGGTGAGCGATTGCTCGGAGCAGGAGGCCTCTCGCTCGCCCAATTAAGATAGTTTTCGCTAAAGGTTTATGTGATAGAGCTTCCTCAGAGACTTTTCCTTTTTTTCCTCGTGTATTTGGGCTGGATAAATCCTTCCCTCGGTGCAGAGCGTCCTCCTGGAGACATCTCGCCTGCGAAATCCAGACGAACGCCCTGCCAAGATGCTGAGCGTCCCCCTGATTTTTATTCCGAGTGGGAGGTGGGAAGCCGGACCGCTGCGTTTTGATGCTGAAATTCCTAATTTCTTGCTCCAAGAAGATTATTCTTCTCCCCCCCCCTTCTATTTTGAAGACAGATTATTATTTTTCTTCTTTTACTTCTTTCTGCAGACGTTTTATTAAGCAATATATGCAATGAAGGACAGAATGGAGTCGGTCTCTTTGACAGAGCTGGGGTTGAGATTCCTCTTTAAACAAATAAATATTTTCTTACCTATTTATATTAAGGCTTTTCAGTGTACAAAGTCCTGCTTAATTTTTTTTTTTCCTTTTGGTGCCTCAGATTTTTACTATTTCCAACTGGATGACGCGTATTTAGATTTCAGAGCTTAATTTTGCCTCGCGCAAACCCAGGTGAGAGATGTAAAGCTTCAAAGTGAATAATAAAATGTTTTTGATGCCAAATACGATTTTTTTTAATTTTTTTTTTTTTTTTTACCTTCCCCGTGGGAGCTCGGAGGGGTTGGGATGAGTTTTTTGTGGTTTTCCCCCTCCTTGCCGGTGTCGAGGAGACTGTCGGATGGCGAAGCACAACAGACGCTTGTTGCTTAGCAGTGGTTTTATGGTTGGGAAGGACTCCGGGAGGGGAAGGTAAGGAAAGAAACAGGGGTGGGGGGGTGGAAAAAGAGATTTCTTGCATCCCCAGGGGATTTATTAGTGATTTTTCCCTGCTGGGGTGAGAGCAGAAAAGCCGTAATTACCCCGGGGAGGTAAAATTTGCTGCCCTGGGGTGGTTGCAGAGGCTCCGGCACAGGGGGAGACGCATCCCGGGGGGGTTTAATGCCGGTTTAATGCCCCGTAGCAACCCTGGCACGCTCCACCCCAAAGCTTTTCCTGCCAGAGCAAACCCCTGGGCTTTAATGAGCTTAACGAGGACCAGGATTTAATGAAAGGGCTGGCTTACTCTCTCCAAGGAGCTCCTTTCCCCGGTGGCAACCAGCACCAATCCTGCCTGGCGAGGGGGGGGGACAGCGCAGCAAAGTAAGCACATTTCCACCGATTTTGGGTACGGGGAAGCGCCGGGCACTGCTATTTTTTTCTGTTTTCCTTTCTTTTACTCATTATCCCTTTTCGCTAAGAGCCTCGTTAGTTATTTTTAATTACAAAGCCCTGCTCGGCAGGGAGCGGGGGTGGAATATTCGGTGATATTTTTGGTGGCGGATGCTAAAACGTCGCAAACTGGTGGCTTCACCGGAGGCCTGGGGACCCCCGAGGCGGCCAGGAAGAGGAGGGTCCCCGGTCCCGCCGTCACGCAGGGAGGGGAAGGCGAGGATTTCGGGTTAATCCCGACCACGCATCCGCTCTCCGCTCGTAGGCAGAACGTAGAACCGAACCGAAACCCCAAAAATCCCGGGAAAGGAGATTTGGAACGAGGAGGCCGCAGCAAAGCCGGAGGTGGGGTGGGGGGGGGGGGGGTGCGCAGGGCTCGGCGGACCCCCGTGGGGAAATTCATGAGTGAACCGGAGCCCACGGCGGAGGTTGTGATCGAGGTGGGTGTTTCCCCCTTTCCCCCCCCCCCAAAAACGGGAACTGGCGTTGGCTCTCGCGGGAGCAGCCACGGCGGGAGGGAAGGGGGCGGATGCGGTGGGTTTGCGATTGCAAATGGCACTTTTGGCGGCGAGTTCCGCAAGCGCGAGCGGTACTTTGGCGCTCGCCGACGCAAATCTGCAGAGGGTTGGCGATCGCAAACGGGAACCTGCGGCGGGTTTGCGACGGCAGCTGTGAATCCGCAGCGCTCTCGTGGTCGCAGACGCGAGTTTGCGGAGGTTTTGCGACGGCAGACGTAAATTTGCGGCGGTTTCGCGCCGGCGAATAGAAATCTGCGGCGTTTTCGCGATCATAACTGCAAATTTGCGGCGGTTTTGTGATTGCAACTGTAAATCAGCAGCGCTCGTGCGGTTGCAGCTGCAACCCGGCGGCGCTTTTGCGATCGCAACTGCAAATCTGCGGCAGCTTTGAGATCGCAAATATAAATCGGCGGCGGCCTCGCAAGCGCAAATAATTCTGTAGCTGTTCTGCGATTGCAACTGCAAATCCGCAGCGGTTTTGCGACTGCGGCTATAAACCTGCAGCGCTCTCGTGGTCGCAAACACGAGTTCGCAGAGGTTTTGCGATTGCCGACGGTACGTCTGCAGGGGTTTTGCAATTGCGCCTGCAAATTTGCGGCGGTTCCGCGGTGGCAAACGGAAACCTGCGGCGGTTTCGCGATCGTAACTGCAAATTTGTGGCGGTTTTGCGATTGCGGCTGTAATCGAGCCGTGCTCTCGTCAATCGTAGCTGTAAATCTGCAGCACTTTTGCGATCGCGGCTGCAAATCTGCGGCAGCCTTGAGATTGCAACTGCGCATCTGTAGCAGCCTTGCAATCGCAAGCAATCCCGCAGCGGTTTTGTGACGGCAGCTGTAAACCCGCAGCGCTCTTTGCGGTCGCAAACGCGACTTTGGGGCGGTTTTGCGGTTGCAACTATAAATCTGCAGCGGTTTCGCGACGGCAAACGCAAACCCGCGGCGGGGTTTCGCGACGGCAGGCGCGGATCGGGAGCGGGTTTGCGCTTGGAACTGCGAACCTGCAGCGCTCGTGCGATCGCAGAGACAAATCTGCAGCAGTTTTGCCGTAGCGAACGACGTCGCTCAGCAGGTCTGAGCTACGCGACGTTTGCAGCCGGGGGCAGGGGGGGGGAAAAGTTTTTTCGTGGCCTCGGCCGAGCGCGTGGGGATGGCTCAGCCCAGCTCCCTGCGTCGCCGAAGGAACAAAGCGGCTTTTGGCTGCAAAGGGCAACTTGGCTCAGTCCCGGGGCCGGATCCTGATCCCGGGGCTGGATCCCGATCCCGCTGTTTTCCGGAGCTGGCCTGAGCCCCGTCCCCGTCCCGCAGCGGTCGTCGTCGTCGTCGCGGGGGCCATGTCCTCGCTGCTGTCCCTCCAGGAGGAGAACCGCATCCTGCAGCAGGAGCTGTCGCGCGTCGAGGACCTGTTGGCTCAGAGCCGTGCCGAGCGCGATGAGTTGGCCATCAAGTACAACGCCATCAGCGAGCGGGTAGGTCGGCAGCTGGGCTAACCCAAACCCACCCATTTTAACCCCAAAATCAAAGCGATGCAAAGCATAACCTTTGCGTTCCCCGCGCTCCGAGCAGGAGATGCTGCGGCATCTTGCAACATCCCAGCGATGGGAATTTCGGTGCCGTGTCCGGACCTGTCCTGGCTTGCTGGGGCTTGTCCTGCGGGATGCACAAAGCATCTCCCGACCCACCCCCCCCACCCCAATCCCTATTTTATTTGTTCTGCCGCTTTTTGGGAAGCGGGGACCCCCCCACCGGCATCCCTCGCCTTCGCATCCCCTTACCGTGGCAACGGGGGAATTCAAAAGGGCTTTGGGCAGCGGCCAGACGCTGAACGTGGCTCCTGCATGATGGGGAGACCTGAATCGAGGGGCTGCTGGGTTTTGGGGGGGCAGCCCCTCTGTTTGTGGTCGGTTATTTACAGAAAAAAACCCCAAATATCAGGAAAATACCCCAAGGGGAATCGCCACCGCCGAGCCCGAGGGCCCTTTATCCATCAGCCTGGTGCAAACCGGGACGGGGCTTTGCTGAACCCCCAGATTCAAAGTCGGGTTCTTTTTAAAAGCACCCCCAGAATTTCCTATTAACCCCCACCCTGTGCATGCAAAGCATGGGGGATGTAGAATCCTGATTCTACACGGAATATTCGGTGAGACGGCCATGTCTCAGCTTTGGCCGTGTGGGGGTTTGCTGTAGGACCACCCCGAAACGACGGGTTCATCCGGGCTGGGGTGTTGCAAGTGAAACGGGTGGGTGCTGGGTGGGGGGGTTTCATATCCCCGATGGGGCTGGGGGTTGTCCCAGCATCCCCCACCCCCCCAATCCCTTCATCCCAGCTGGAGCAAACCCTGCGGCTGGAGACGGGCGAGCGGGAATCGGCGGAGAGCCGGAGCCTGGCGCAGCACAACATCGACCTGCGGCGGCTGCTGGAGGAGGAACAAGCCGCCTACAAGCGTAAGCTGCAGGCGTACCAGGAGGGCCAGCAGCGCCAAGCCCAGCTGGTCCAGAAGCTCCAAGCCAAGGTAAATCCTTCCCGGGGCCGGGAAGGGGATGTTTTGGGGACCCCCCTTCTTCCCTCCAGCATCACCCGCGCTTGTGTGTCCCGTCCCGTCCCCCCCAAGGTGTTGCAGTATAAGAAGAAATGCGGCGAAGTGGAGCAGCAGCTGCTGGAGAAGGCGACGGAGCTGGAGCAGGAGAGGCTGACGGTGAGGGGTGGTTTTGGGGGGTCCCGCTGCCCCAAACCTCCCCTTCCCCACCCCCTCCCCACCCCCAAAATTGGGGTGACGATGAGCGAGCTGCCGTCCCCGCAGAGCCAGCTGGATGCGAGCGGCTCGCAGCCGGAGGAGGAGAGCAGCAACGAGCTGGAGAACGCCCTGATCCGGCTGGAAGAGGAGCAGCAGAGGTGAGCGGGGATCCCCGGGGGGGGGGGCTGTGGGACCCCCCCCTCAGCGTGATGCTCCACCTGTATCTGACCCCCCCAAAAATCCCAGGAGCAGCAGCCTGGTGCAGGTGAACTCGATGCTGCGGGAGCAGCTGGAACAAGCCAACGTGGCCAACGCGGCGCTGAGCGAGGACATCCGCAAGCTGACGGCCGACTGGGCGAGGGCACGGGACGAGCTGGAGCAGCGAGAGGCGGAGTGGAGGCGCGAGGAGGAGGTTTGGGGGGCGGGGGGGTGACCCTGGAGATGTGGGGGGACCCCGGGATGCGGCTGGGGGGGGGGGGTGTGACAGGGAGAGGGGTGGGAGGGGGAGGGATGCAGGACCACCGGGAGGGATGGGGGGCCGTGGGAGACGTTACGCGGAGAAGAATTTGGGGGTGCGGGGGACGCGGCACATCATGGGGGGGCGATGCGTCCCCCCGTCTCTCTTGTGCAGGGTGGAAGGGAATTGGGGCGAGGGGCTGCCGGGCTGCGGGGGACCGTGGGGGCGATGGGTGCGGACACGGCGGGAGGTCGGTGTCGCACGGAGATTTGGGGACCAAAAGGAACGGGGTGGGTGGGGGTGGGGGGGATGATGCTGCCCGGAGGGCTGGGGGGGCTGCGAGGCGGAGGTGGCTGCGTGCGGAGGGACCCTCGCTGCCGCGGTCTGGCACCCGGCGGGCACCCTGCCTGCACCGACGGCGCTCCGTCCCGCGGACAGTCCTTCAACACCTACTTCAGCAACGAGCACAGCCGGCTCCTCACCCTCTGGAGACAGGCGGTGGCCTTCAGGCGCCACTTCGGGGAGGTGAAAGCCGCCACCGAGAGGTCAGGGGGATCCCTGGGGGGGTGTCCCCGAAAGTCCCCGAGGAGCACCGCGTCCCTAGCGATGGCCGGGTCCAATCCTGCGTCTCCCGAGGCAGGGATTTATCGGAGCTGAGCCACGAGGCGTCGCGCGCAGGCAGGGCTGCCCACGCCGCCTGCCTTCACCTGGCCGCCAACCTGCGCCTGGCCGAGACCCAGGCCGGCGCCGCGCGGGAGAAGCAGGCGATGCGGCTGGCACAGCTGGAGGAACAGCTGGCGGCGCGGGCGCGGGACGCCGACCTGGAGAAAGCCGCCCTCGGCGCCAGGTACCGGGGTTGGGGTTTGGGGGTTTTTTTTTTTTTTTTTTTTAATTTTTTTGGGGTGTTTGGTGCTGCCCGGTGTCTCGCCGCAGGCTGGCGGAGCTGGCGGCGGCCCTGGAGCGCCTGCGGGCCGAGGACGGGGAGAAGGAGCGGGCGGTGCAGGCGCTGACCCTGCAGCTGCAAAACCTGGTGAGCGCGGGGCACCGTCAGGTTTTGGGGCGAGGGCGCGCGCTGGGGCGGGGTGCACGCTGAGCTGCGATGCACCCTGGGGCGCCGTTGCACGATGCACGCCGGGGCAGGACGCGTGCCAAGCCGTGGTATACGTTGGTGTACGACGCGAGTACCAGGGTGGGACGCGTGCCACGGCAGGATGCGCGCTGGGGTGCGGCGTGTGATGCGTGCCAAACCTGGGGGTGCAGTGCACCCCGAGCCACGATGCGTGTACACGGTGCACGACGCACGCTGAGCTGCGACGCACGCCGGGGTGCGATGCACGACGTGCACCGGGGCACGACGCGCGCCGGGGTGCGATGCGGGATGCACGTCAGGGTGTGATGCACGCTGGGGCGTGATGCGTGATGCGCGCTGGGGTGCGATGCGGGATGCGTGCCGGGGTGCGCCGGCCGCCGGCCGTGCCTGACGCCACGCCGATGGGCTCTGCAGGAGGCCTCGCGCGCCCAGGAGCCGTCGCCGGTGGAGGTGGAGGCCTTGCGCTCGGAGGTGGAGCTGCTCCGTCAGACGCTGCAGGATGTCACCCAGGTGCTGGGGCTGCCCGCTCCTCCCCTCCCTGCCTCAGTTTCCCCCTCCCTGCCTCGGTTTCCCCTTGGTGACGCGGGGGGCTGTCTCTCCCCGGCCCCTCGCAGGCGGTGCTGGCAGACGACCCCGAGCACCCGCCGCCACCCCCGGAGTCCCCCCCGTGTCCCCCCGCATCCCCTCGCCGCAGCCTCTCGCCCAGCGCCGCCGCCGCCGCCGTGCACGCCGCTCTGCGCCGCCGCCACCTCCAGCTGCAGGTCAGCACCGGGGGGGACGCAGGATGATGACGATGACGATGATGATGATGATGGTGATGATGAAGGCTGACCCCCGTTGTGTCCCCCCTCCCAGGATGCCCGGGGCCAGGCGGAGGCCAGCCGGGAGGTGGCCGGGAACCTGCGGCGGGAGCTGGAGGACAGCGAGAAGCGGCTGGGGACCCTGGAGCGGCGGCTGGAGGAGCTCAGCGCCGAGGCCGGGGGCTGCCGGCGGGCGCAGGATGAGGCCCTGTGCGAGGTCGCCCGCCTGCGCGCCGAGGCCGAGGTCCTGCGCAGGTACCCGCCGTCCGTCCGTCTGTCCTGAGCCGCGTCCGTCCCTGCGTGGCTGTCCCTGGTCCCTGCGCTTGCGTCCTTGGGTGTCTCTGTCCATCCCCACGTGTCCTTGGGTGTCCCTCTGTCCATCCCCGCGTGTCCTTGGGTGTCCGTCTGTCCATCTCTGCGTGTCCTTGGGTGTCCCTCTGTCCGTCCCTGTGTGTCCTTGCACATCCACCCCCCGTACCCTGGCCAGTCTGTCCGTCTGTCCGTCCCTTTTTATCTTTCCCCGTGCCACCCGGCGTGTCCGTCTGTCCCTGTGCGTCCTGGCCCGTCTGCCTGTCCCCCTGGCCTGTCTGTCCATCCGTCCCTGCACACCCTTCCCTCTCTCTGCATCCATCCCCGGGCGGTTTGGCCTGTCCGTCTGTCCGTCCGCGCGCACAGCCCCGCACACCGTACCCCAGCCGTCCCGTCCGTCTGTCCCTCCCGTCCCTCTGTCCACCCGCCCTCCCCTACGCATTCACCTCTGTCCGTCCGTCCGTCCACGCGCATCCCGGCGCGCCCACCCGTGAGCATCGCCCCGTCCGTCCGTCCACCCGCGTCCGTCCGTCCGTCTGCCCGGCAGGGAGCGGCTGCAGGCGGAGGAGGCGCTGGCGGGGGAGCAGCAGCGGGCGGGTGCCCTGCAGCAGGAGCGGGCGCAGCTGCAACGCCGGGGCGAGGGGCTGGAGGACGCCCGGGACGAGGCCGCCCGCGTCGCCGAGGCCGCCCGCCAGCAGCTGGAGCGCAGGTGGGGGGGGACACGGGTGGGTGCTGCGAGAGGATAGTGGGTGCTGTGAGATGACAGTGGGTGCTGTGAGATGACAGTGGGTGCTGCAGCATCTCCTCCCCCCCCCAAGTGGGTGCTGCAAAGTCACAGTGGGTCCCCTGCAGCCTGTCCCCATATCTGGGTGCTGCCCACTTGCTCCCCCCTGCCAAATTGGGTGCTGCATCCCCCCCCACCCCCCGTGGGTGCTGCAAAATCTCAGTGGGTCCCTTAAATCCCCCCCCCAAAGGGAGTCCCCTGAAGGCCCCCCAAGGTGGGTGCTGCCACCCCTGCAATGGGTGGGATGCAAAACTTCCGTGGGTGCTGCCCCCCGCCCCCCCCGAGCGGGTTGGGTACCCCTCCCCTCCAAATGTGGGTGCTGCAGAATAGCGGGTGCTGCAACCCCTGCCCCGAGTGGGTGCTGCAACCCCCCCGTTCCCACGGGTGCCCCCCGTGGGTGCCGGCAGCCAGCAGCAGGTGGAGGAGCTGGAGGCGCAGCGTGCGGGGGCGCAGCGGGAGCTGCTGGAGGCGCGGGAGGCGCTGAGCCGGGCGGTGCTGGAGGCCGAGGTGGCGCGGGGCGAGCGGGAGGCGCTGGCCGAGGCGCTGGGCAAGGTGGGTCCCCCCATTCCTCCCCCTGCAGTGGGTGCACCCCTCCCGTGCAGTGGGTGCAGCCCCATGCAGTGGGTGCGATCCTGTACAGTGGGTGCAGTCCTGTACAGTGGGTGCCATCCCGTATGGTGGGTGCCATCCCGTACGGTGGGTGCCATCCCGTGCAGTGGGTGCAGCCCCGTGCCGCAGGCTTCCGCCCCCCCGTGCAGCGGGTGCACCCCTCGTGCAGCAACTTTACCTTCCCATATGCACCGGGTGCAACCCCTGCACTGGGTGCCCCCCCATGCACTGGGTGCCCCTACACACTGGGTGTCCCCATGCAGCGGGTGCCCCCCATGCACTGGGTGCCCCTCTACATGCCGCATGCCCCTACACACTGGGTGCCCCTCATACAGCGGGTGCCCCCCTACACGCCAGGTGCCCCCCATGCAGCGGGTGCCCCCCTACACGCCGCATGCCCCTACGTACTGGGTGCCCCCATGCAGCAGGTGCCCCCCATGCACTGGGTGCCCCCCTACATGCTGGGTGCCCCTACACACTGGGTGTCCCCATACAGCGGGTGCCCCCCTACATGCCAGGTGCCCCCCTACATGCCAGGTGCCCCCCATGCAGCAGGTGCCCCCCATACAGGGGGTGCCCCCCTACACACCGCATGCCCCTACACACTGGGTGCCCCTCATACAGCGGGTGCCCCCCTACACGCCGCGTGCCCCTATGTACTGGGTGCCCCTACATACCGGGTGTCCCCATGCAGCAGGTGCCCCCCATGCACTGGGTGCCCCTACACACTGGGTGCCCCCCATGCACTGGGTGCCCCCCTACATGCCAGGTGCCCCCCATGCAGCAGGTGCCCCCCTACATGCCAGGTGCCCCTATGTACTGGGTGCCCCCCTACACACTGGGTGCCCCCATGCAGCAGGTGCCCCCCATGCACTGGGTGCCCCCCTACATGCTGGGTGCCCCTACACACTGGGTGTCCCCATACAGCGGGTGCCCCCCTACATGCCGCATGCCCCTACACACTGGGTGTCCCCAGCACCCCGCAGCGTGGGGCCGACTCTCGCCTCCCCCGGGGCACCCCGCAGGCGCAGGGGAGCTGCGGGGAGCTGGCGGCGGCGCAGCGGGCGGCGCAGGCGGAGGAGGCCCGGCTGCGGGACGCCCTGGCCAAGACGAGCGAGCTGGCGGGCGGGCTGGCGCGGGAGAAGACGGAGCTGAGCCGGACCTTGGCCCGGCTGGAAGAGGAGCGGGAGAAGGGCCGCATCCGGACGCGGGAGCTGGGACGGGAGCTGGCGCTGCTGCGGGGGCGGCTGGAGCGGGGACGATGGGCCGGGGCGGCCGAGCGGCAGGGCCTGGAGCGGGCACGCAGGGCGGCCGAGGAGGGCTGCCGGGGGCTGCGGGCCGAGCTGCGGGTGCTGCGGGGTCAGCACCTGCGCCTGCGCCAGCACCTGGGCCAGGTGGGTGCTGGGGGGGCTGGGAGCAGGCAGGGGGTAACTGGGAGGGGTGGGGAGGGGGCAGGGGATAACTGGGAGGGGGCAGGGGGTAACTGGGAGGGGTGGGGAGGGTGCACAGGGTAACTGGGAGGGGGCAGGGGGTAACTGGGAGGGGGCACAGGGCAACTGGGAGGGGTGGGAAGGGTGCATGGGGCAACTGGGAGGATGCAGGGGTGACAGGGATGATGCAGGGGGTAACTGGGAGGATGCTGGGGTGACTGGGAGGATGCAGGGGTGACTGGGAGGATGCAGGGGGTAACTGGGAGGATGCTGGGGTGACTAGGAGGATGCAGGGGGTAACTGGGAGGATGCTGGGTTAACTGGGAGGATGCTGGGGTAACTGGGAGGATGCAGGGGGTGACTGGGAGGATGCTGGGTTAACTGGGAGGATGCTGGGGTGACTGGGAGGATGCTGGGGTGACTGGGAGGATGCTGGATTAACTGGGAGGATGCTGGGGTGACTGGGAGGATGCAGGGGGTAACTGGGAGGATGCTGGGGTGACTAGGAGGATGCAGGGGGTAACTGGGAGGATGCTGGGTTAACTGGGAGGATGCAGGGGTAACTGGGAGGATGCAGGGGGTGACTGGGAGGATGCAGGGGGTAACTGGGAGGATGCTGAGGTAACTGGGAGGATGCAGGGGTGACTGGGAGGATGCTGGGGTAACTGGGAGGATGCTGGGGTGACTGGGAGGATGCTGAGGTAACTGGGAGGATGCAGGGGTGACTGGGAGGATGCTGGGGTAACTGGGAGGATGCTGGGGTGACTGGGAGGATGCAGGGGGTAACTGGGAGGATGCTGAGGTAACTGGGAGGATGCTGGGGTGACTGAGTGGGGATGCCGCCCTGGCAGGCGGTGCAGGAGCAGAGCGCGGCGGGCGAGGCGCTGGCGGCGGCGCGGGGGGAGCAGGAGCGGCTGCGGGGGGAGCTGCTGCGGCTCAGCCGGGCCCGCGAGGGGCTGGCCAAGGAGGGGGCCAGCCTGGCCGTCCAGCTCGCCGCCGCCCAGCGCCACGGCCAGGATCGGGCCCAGGAGGCGGCTGGGCTCAGGTGGGTGCTGCGGGGGTGCGAGGGCGTCTCCCAGCCCCAGCCCGGGTTTCGGCAGCGTCCCGGCGGTGTTTGGGCAGGACGGAGAAGGAGGGACTGGAGAGCAGCGTGTTCCAGCTGCAGCAGCAGCTCACCCGCCTCGACGCCCGCAACCAGCAGCTGGAGGCCGAAGGCCGGACCCTGCTCCAGGCCAAGGAGGCGCTGGAGGGTGAGGGATCCCGGCACATCACCCCCCTCCGTCCGCATCCCCATCCATCCTCATCCTCATCTCCATCCATCAATCTTTATGCCTCCCCATCACCTTCCCCATCCATCCTCATCTTCACCCTCATCCCCATCCATCCCCATCGTCATCCCTATCCATCACTAGTCCTCTTCATCCTCATCTTCATTGTCGTCTGCATCCTTGTCCGTCCCTGTCTTCATCATCACCCCCATCCATCCCCATCTTCATCCTCATCCCCATCCATTCCCATCCTCATCCCCATCTTCATCTTCATCCCCATCCATCCCCATCGTCATCCTCATCCCCATCTTCATCCTCATCCCCATCTTCATCCTCATCCCCATCCATCCCCATCGTCATCCCTATCCATCACTAGTCCTCTTCATCCTCATCTTCATTGTCATCTTCATCCTTGTCTGTCCCTGTCTTCATCATCACCCCTATCCATCCTCATCTTCATCCCCATCCTCATCCCCATCCCCATCCCCATCCTCATCCCCATCCCCATCCTCATCCCCATCTTCATCCTCATCCCCATCTTCATCCTCATCCCCATCTATCCCCATCCATCCTCATCTTCATCCCCACCCATCACTATTCCTCTTCATTCTCTTCCTCATCCTCATCCAAATCTTCATCCTCATCCTCACCCACCCACAACAGGGTCACAACAAACCCTCCGCCACCGTGTCCCATCCCCTGTCCCTGCTCCTGTCACTTAACCCCCCCCCCCCCACTGTCGGGGGGTCCCCGCTGACCGGGGTGGGGGTGTGTGGGGGGGTTGGTGTCCCCGCAGCGGAGCTGGGCGCCGCGCGGCTGGAGCGGGAGCGGGAGCAGGAGGCGCGGCGGCAGGCGGTGGCGGCGGCAGAGACGGCGGCGGTGACGGTGGCCCTGCAGAGCGCCCGCGACGCGCACCGGGACGAGCTCGACCGCCTGCAGCGCGAGAAGGTGGGCACGGGGGGGGGGGAGGATGCTGGTTTCTGGGGTGCAGGGCTGAGTTTTGGGGTGCGATGTTGGTTTTTGGGATGCGATGTTGAGTTTTGGGGTGCGATGTTGGTTTTTGGGGTGCGATGTTGGTTTTTTGGGTGCGATGTTGGTTTTTGGGATGCGATGTTGAGTTTTGGGATGCGATGTTGGTTTTTGGGATGCGGTGCTGTTTTTTTCAGGTGCGATGCTGATTTTTGGGTTACAATGCTGATTTCTGGGGTGCAGCCCTGCTTTTTGGGATGCAGGGCTGAGTTTTGTGACGCAACGTTGATTTTTGGGGTGCGATGCTGATTTTTGGGGGGAGCAGGAGGAGCTGGAGGCCGAGCAGGGCCGGCTGGCGCGGGAGCAGGAGGAGCTGGTGGCCGAGCTGGCGGCGACGCGGCGGCAGCGTGAGAGCGAGAAGCAGCAGGTGGGTGGCCCCGATGTCCCCCCCACACACACCCCGGTCCCAGCTCCGGTGTCCCCCCCCTTGGGCTGAGCCGTGTCCCCCCCCCAGGCGCTGGCACTGCAGGAGGAGGAGAGGGCGGCGCTGGCGGAGACGCTGGGGGGGCTGCAGCGGAGCCTGGCCGAGGCCACCGCCGAGCTCGAGCAGCAGCGGCGAGAGGTCACCGGCCATCAAGAGAAGGAGCAGGTGGGGGGGGGCGGTCCTGGGACCCCCCCAGAATGGCACAGAGCCCCACGTGTCCCCCACTGCAAGCCCCCGTGCTGGGGTGCCCCCTCTCATTGATCCCCCCCCCCCGTGCCCGGGTGTCCCCTGTGTGTGTGTCCCCCCCCACCCCATGCCTGGGCACCCCCTATGCCCCCCCCCATTGCAAACCCCTATTCCTGGGCACCCCCCCATTGCAAACCCCCGTGCCTGACGGTTCCCCCCCGCCCCATCGCTGCAAGCACCCCAATGCCTAGGCACCCCCAAACTGCCACCCGCACTGCCCGAGGCTCACCCCCTTATGCCCCCCCTACACCTCCCCCGCTTGCAGCACCCCTCAATGCCCCCCCCCCTTTCTTGCCGCCCCCCCCATCTCCCCATCGCGACCCCCTGGCGACGGGGATGCCCCCAGCGTCCTCACCCCCACCCCTGCACCGTCCCCATTGCGACCCCCCACCCCGCCGGGACCGCTGGGGGGGGGTGGGGGTGTTTGGGGGGGCTCAGGGCTGCACACCACCCCCCCCCCCCACCCTGTGCCCCGCAGACCCTGGCTGCGGAGCTGCGCAACCTGCGGGCGCAGGCGGCCGAGGCGGCAGCGGCCCACGAGCGGGAGGCGAAGGTTCTTCGTGAGCAAGCGACGGCGGCGGCCAAGCAGCGGGACGGTGCCCTGCGGGAGGTGACCGTGTCCCCCTCCGCCATATTCCCCGCACCCCTTCCCACCCCTCCAACCACCAAAACATCCCCCCCCCCCCCCCCAACCCCCCAACTAAACTCGACGCCAGCCCGGTTGCAGGCGGAGGAGGCGCGGGCGCAGCTGCGGGCGGTGGCGGAGGCGCGGGCGGCAGGACGGCGGGAGCTGCTGGAAGCGCAACGGGAGGCCCGGGAGAGCCGGGAGGGTCGGGATGCGCAGCGGCGGCAGGTGCAGGAGGCACGTCGGGCCCTGGGAGACGAGGCCAGGGAGAAGGAAACCCTGCGGCGTTCCAACGAGGAGCTGCGGGCAGCGCTGCGGCGTGCCGAGGGCGAGCGCATCAGGTGAGGGTCGGGGTCCGGGGAATGCGCCGGAACGGGGCGCTGGGGACAAAGGGGGTGCTCGAGGTGGGGCTCGCCTGGGGTGATGGAGCACCTGGGAGGGGGGTGCTTGGGGTCAGGGGGTGCTCGGGGTGATGGCTGGGGTCAGGGGGGTGCTCAGGGTCAGGGGGTGCTCAGGGTCAGGGGGAGCTCGGGGTGATGGCTGGGGTCAGGGGGTGCTCGGGGTCAGGGGGTGCTCGGGGTGATGGCTGGGGTCGGGGGGGTGCTTGGGGTGATGGCTGGGGTCAGGGGGGTGCTCAGGGTCAGGGGGTGCTCAGGGTCAGGGGGTGCTCGGGGTGATGGTTGGGGTGATGGTTGGGGTCAGGGGGGTGCTCAGGGTCAGGGGGTGCTCAGGGTGATGCTCGGGGTCAGGGAGGTGCTCAGGACAAGGGGATGCTCAAGTTAGGAGACAGAGGGGGTGGTGGGACACCTGGGAGGGTCATGCTCGGGGTCAGGGTCATGCTCAGGGTCAGGGTCATGCTCGGGGTCGGGGTGATGCTCGGGACACAGGGATGGAAGTTTGGGGATGGGGGGATGCACTGGAGCAGGGTGCCTGGGACAGGGGGATGCCTGAGGTGCTTGGGATGGGGCAGTGCCTGGGGGGGGTGCTGGGGGGCAGAGGAGGTGTTTGGGGTGACAGTGCTCGGGGGGGAGAGGGGGGGCTGCCCTGATGGGGCGATGCTGGGGAGGGGGTGCCCGAGATGATGGGAGGGCGCTCGGGGACAGGGAGGTGCCGGGGATGAGGATGGCTCGGGGCGGGATGCTCGGGCCAGGGCGATGCTCCGGGTGATGCTGGGGATGAGGAGACGCTCGGGGCCAAGGCGATGCCCCTGGGTGGGGGGTGCCAGGGCGATGCCCCTGGGTGGGGGGTGCCAGCCCCGTCCCCCCCCCCGCAGCCTGAAGCGCGCCAGCGAGGAGAAGGAGCAGCGGCTGGCGCTGGTGGAGGACGGGCGGGCGGCGGCGGACCGGGAGGTGATGGAGCTGCGGGCAAACCTGCGGGAGCTGGAACGCGCCCGCCTCGACGCCCGCCGCGAGCTGCAGGAGCTGCGCCGGCAGGTGAGGAGGAGGATGGCGGGGACAGCCCCCCCCCCCCCCCCATTCCATTCGGGGTGACGCCAAGCCGCCCCCGTCTCCTTCTTGGGCAGGTGAAGGACCTGGACAGCGAGAACAGCAAGAGGAGCAAGGAGGTGGGCGAGCTGCAGGCGCGCGTGACGCTGGAGGAGCAGCGGGAGGAGGAGAGCCGCCGCGAAGCCTTCGGCCTCAGGCAGAAGGTGGCGGAGAGCGAGGCCGGCACGGAGGCCGCCAGGAAGCAGGTGGGGGGGTTCCCCGGGGTCCCCAGCGCCCCATTGCCCGGTGCACCCTGCAGCGTCCCTGGCACCCCGTGCCCTGCGTATCCGGGTGTCCCTGTCCCCTCGCTCGCTGCCTGTTGTCCCCTCCCCCCCGTTGTCCCCAAGCAGCCCCATCGCCCCATAACCAGTATCCGGCGTCCCTGCGTGTCCCTGCTACTCCGATGCTTGATGCCGCGTCCCTGGGCACCCCTGTGACCCCCTGCGTCCCTGGGGGTCCTTTGCATCCCCGACTGCTCCATCCCTTGCACCCCCGTTGTTCCCTTGCTCTGAGCCTGGGGTCCCTGGGTGTCCCCATCACCCCACCCCTCTGTCCCCTGCATCCCTGGGGTCCCCCACACCCCACTGCTCCATCCTCTGCATCCCTGGGGGTCCCCATGCCGCCCTGCCCCATCCCTGGGGATCCCCCATCACCCCATTCCCTGTATCTCCACCACCCTGTGCTTCATCCCTTGCACCCCATCACCCTGTTGCTGTGTCCCTGCATCCCTGGGGTCCCCCATCACCCCATTACTCCATCCCTTGGGGTCCCATCACCCCATTACTTCATCCCTGGGGGTCCCATCACCCCATTACTCCATCCCCTGCATCTCCATCACTCTGTGCTCCATCCCTTGCACCCCATCACCCCATTACTCCATCCCTGGGGTCCCCCATCACCCCATTACTCCATCCCTTGCACCCCATCACCCCATTACTCCATCCCCTGCATCCCCACCACCCCGTCCCTCCGCACCCTGCACCCCAACCCTCCCCATCACCCCCCTTCCAGCTCCAGGACTTGCAGCGGCGGCTCTTGGAGGTGGAAGGCGAATTCCGGCAGCGGGAGAAGGACCTGGCCCGCAGCTTGGAGGAGGCTCGCGGCAACGAGAAGAAGCTGCTGGCCGATGCCCGCAACCTGCAGCTGAAGGTGGAAGCGGCGCGGGGCGAAGCGGCCGAGCTGAGCCTACGCCTGAGCGCGGCCGAGGGTCGGGCGCAGGGGCTGGAAGCCGAGCTGGCCCGTGGCGAGGCGCTGCGCCGGGCTGCCGAAACCCGCCTGGGAGGCATCCAGTCCGCCCTACGCCGTACCATGGGCATCGGCCGGGCACGGGCCGGCTCCCCGGGCAAGGGTGAGAGTCCCTGGGGACCCCCGGTGCCCCTCGCCTTGCGTAGGGGAAGGGGGTGCGTCCCGCTGCGGCGCAGCCTGCTGAGGTGCTCCGTTCCCTGCGCCCCCGGAGTCCCCCATATCCTGTTGCTCCAGCCCTTGCGCCCCCAGCACCTCATTGCTCTGTCCCTTGCGTCCCTGGGGTCCCCCACACCTCATTGCTCTGTCCCCTGTGTCCCTGGGGTCTCCCACACCTCATTCCTCCATCCCCTGCATCCCTGGGGTCCCCCATACCCCACTTCTCCATCCCCTGCATCCCTGGGGTCCCCCATACCCCACTGCCCCATCCTCTGCTTCCCTGGGGTTCCCCATCACCCCATTCCCTGTATCTCCACCACCCTGTGCATCATCCCTTGCACCCCATCACCCTGTTGCTGTGTCCCTGCATCCCTGGGGTCCCCCATACCCCACTGCTCCATCCCTGGGGGTCTCCCATACCCCATAATTCCATTTTTTGTTTCCTTGGGGGTCCCCATACCCCCCTGCCCCATCCCTGGGGTCCCCCATCACCCCATTCCTTGTATCTCCACCACCCTGTGCTTCATCCCTTGCACCCCATCACCCTGTTGCTGTGTCCCTGCATCCTTGGGGTCCCCCATATCCCTTTGCTCCATCCCTGGGGGTCCCCCATACCCCGTCTCTCCATCTTTTACATCCCTGGGGTCCCCCATATCCCACGGGTGCATCCCACTGCGGCTTGCGGTCCTCCCTGGGGCGCTGCGCCCCGTTGTCCCCGTGCCACCCTGCTTCTCCCCGCACAGGTGGGGGACTTGGGGGGTCGGGGAGCCCCAGCTCATCCCCGGACTCCGATGCGGCCGCCGAGCCCGAGGCGGTGCGGGCAGCCCTGCGGGATTTCCTGCGCGAGCTGCAGGACGCGCAGCGGGAGCGGGTACGGACCCCCCCTTTCCCCTCCCTTCCCCATCATCCCCAAAAAGCCCCTTTCTCACCCCGTTTTCTCGCCCCAGGAGGAGCTGCGGGTGCAGGTGGGCAGCCTGGGCCGGCGGCTGGCGGAGGCGGAGGAGGAGCGGGACAACGCCGGTGCCCGGGCGCAGCAGCTCCAGAAGCTGGTGGCTGAGCGTGAGGAAGGTGATGGGGTTGATGGGTTTGGTTTTTTTTGGGGAGGTATCCTCCCCCAAAATCGTGGGGTTCAGGGTGATTTGTCCCGTGCTGGAGCCTCGCCAGTGAGCGGGAGCTTTTGGGGAAACTGAGGCACAGCGGGGGTGACGATGCTGCGGGATGCTCGGTGGGATTTTCCCCATGCACAGCCCCAAAATCCTGGTAAAACTGGTAAAGCCTCTCGTGTGAACCCCAGGAACCCCAATACCCCCCCCCGCGTGCCCAGTAAACCCGGTAAAACTACTCCTGCATCCTCTTTAAACCCCAGTAAAACTGGTAAAAGTCCCCATACGTTGTCCATAAACCCCAATAAAACTGGTAACCCCCCCATGGATCCCCTATAAATCCCAGTAAAACTGGTAACCACCCTGTGCACACCTCATAATCCCCAGTAAAACTGGTGAAACCCCCCCCGGATCCTCTGTAAACTCAGTAAAACTGGTGAAAAACCCCCTGGATCCCCTGTAATCCCAGTGAAACTGGTGAAACCCCCCCCCCGGATCCCCTGTAAACCCAGTAAAACTGGTGAAAAACCCCTGGATCCCCCATAAACCCAGTGAAATTGGTGAAAACCCCCCTGGATCCCCTGTAATCCCAGTAAAACTGGTGAAAACCCCCCCCCGGATCCCCTGTAAACCCAGTAAACCTGGTGAAAACCCCCCTGGATCCCCCATAAACCCAGTAAAACTGGTGAAACCTCCCCCTGGATCCCCTGTAAACCCAGTAAAACTGGTGAAACCCCCCCCTGGATCCCCCATAAACCCAGTAAAACTGGTGAAACCCCCCCCGGATCCCCTGTAAACCCAGTAAAACTGGTGAAAACCTCCATGCATCTCCTGTAGAACTGGTGAAAGCCTCCACGCATCCCCAGTAAAACTGGTAAACCCCCTGTGCTGACCCCAGAAATCCCAGTAAGACCGATAAAGCCCCCATAAACGCCCCCAACCCCGCAGACCCCGTTAACCCTGGTGACGTTGGGGTGGCTCCGGCAGGTCGTGGCGGCGGGGAGCTGAGCAGCACCCAGGCTACGCTGCTGCTGCAAGAGGAGACGCTGCGACGGAGCGAGCGGGAGCGACAGGCGTTGCGGGAGAAGGTGACGGCGCTGGAACGGAGCCTGCACGCTGCCGAGGGCGAGCGTCGAGCCGTCCAGGTGGGTATCGCCATGGGGTTTGGGGTGGGGGGGGGGGGCCGGATCCTGCCCCGATTCCCATCCCCGGTTGTTCCGTGGTACCTCGCAGGAGAGGATGAGCGCGGCGCGAGCCGGCGAGGCTGAGCTGGAGGATGCCAAGAGGCGACTGGAAGCGGCGGAGAGCCGGAGCACGCGCCTGGAGCTGCAGCAGCGGGTGCTGGAGGGCGAGTTGCAAAGGGCACGGTTGGCCCTGGGCGAGCGGCAAGCGGAGGCGCGGGCGACGCAAGACCGCGCCGAGCTGCTCCAGAAACAGGTGAACGGCGCAAATTCCTCTAACTCCCCCTTGCATGGGTTTGTTTTTCACGATGATATCGATTTTTTGCTATCGTTTTGGGCTTTAGCTAGCGGACAGCGAGCAGCGCGCCGGCGCTTTGCAGCTGGCGATGGAGCGGTTGAGCGCGGCGTTGGCGGAGAGCGGCTCGAAGGACGACGCGTCGAGCGTGACGGCGTCGGCCGATGGCACCGTGGTCCACGAGCGGCTGCTGCAGCTCCAAAGCGCCCTGGCCGCCGGCGAGCTCGACCGTCGGGCGCTGCAGGTGGGAGCCGAGCACCCTAGGGTGGGGTGACACCGGGTTGGCCTTTGTTTTGGGGGGGGGGTGTCACCGTGGGTGTCCGTGTGCTCGCGTGTCCCCATCCCAGGAGGGGCTGGAGGTGGCACGGCGGGCGCTGGCGGAGGCGCGGGAGGAGAAGGGAGCGCTGCGGGAGCAGCTGCGGGGGCTGCGGGAGGAGCAGGGGGTCCTGCGGCGCAGCAAGGAGGAGCTGGAGGCGCAGGTCCGGCAGCAGCAGGAGGTGAGGGTGGGTGGGCGCACCCCACGCCGGCGAGAGGGGGGTGGCGGGGGTCCCCACATTCCTTTGCTCCCAGGTGTACCTTTGCTCGTCCCATGCAGCATCTTTTGCTCCCACGCAGCACCCTATTGCCCCCCCAGCAGCACCCTATTGCCCCTGTGCAACCTCCCAGCACCCTATTGCCCCCCCAGCACCCTATTTCCCCCATACAGCCCCCCGCACCCTCTTCCCCTACCCTGCAGCTCCCTGTTGCCCCCCCCAGCACCCTATTGCCCCCCCACAGCTCTCTGCACCCTCTTGCACCCCCCTGTACCCTATTTCCCCCATACAGCCCCCCTGCACCCTTTTCCCCCCCCAGCACCCTCTTGCCCCCCCCCCAGCACCTTGTTACCCCCATGCAGCCCCTCTGCACCTTCTTGCCCCTCCCCAGCACCCTATTGCCCCCGTACAGCCCCCCTGCACCCTCTTCCCCTACCCTGCAGCACCCTCTTGCCCCCCCAGCACCCTCTTGCCCCCGTACAGCCCCTCTGCACCCTCTTGCCCCCCCCCCCCCAGCACCCTATTACCCCCACGCAGCACCCTCCACACCTTCACCCCCCTCATCCAGCATCCTTCTCCCCCCCCCGCACCTCGCAGCACCCTGCAGACCCCCGTATAGCCCCAGCACCCTCCGGACCCCCCCTGCAACCCCATGCCTGGGGCGGGGGGGGTGGGGGGTGGCGGGGGGGGCCGTGACTGACACCCACCCCCCCACCCTTCCCGGCGCAGGCGCTGCGGCAGCGGCAGGAGGAGCGCAGGGGGCTGCAGGAACGGGTGGGCACCCTGCAGCACGCCCTGACCCGCACGCAGGGCGAGAAGCGGGAGGCCGAGCGCGTCGCCATGCGCCTCGAGAAGGACAAGGGCGCCCTGAAGAAAACCCTGGACAAGGTGAGACCGCGGGTGGCACCCTTGGGTGCTCCTGGGGCTAGAGCATCACGCCCGTGGGGGACGCTAAACGCATCCCCGGTGCCAGCACGGGCAGGACTTGCAGCTCTCCTGGGCCAGAACTGGGTGCAAATTAAATATAAAGCCCTAAAACCAGCTTAGTAATAGTGAATTGTTATTTTCCAAGCGTAAAATATACTTTTTATATATATATATATATATATATATGTTGCGTGCTGCTCCACTCTGCATAGAGTCTATATGCACTTAAAATATATCTATTTTTTTATACAGGCATATATTTTTTATGCAAAACATGTTTGTTTTGTTTTTTTTTCTCTGCTATATTTTCTATTTAATATGAAGGTGGAGCGGGAGAAGCTGCAGACGCAGGAGGACTCGCTGCGGCTCTCGGCGGAGAAGGGCCGGCTGGATCGGTCGCTGGGCACGGCCGAGCGGGAGCTGGCGGAGGCGCAGCAACGCATCCTGCTGCTGCAGGTGGGGTGGGTGCAGGTGGTGGGTGCACCCTTGGGTGCTGCCCGCCTGCTTGATGCACCCGTTGATGCAGCAGGATGGTGCTGGGCTCTGCTGGGGATTCATCCCAGCTTGGAGGGATGCTGGGGGTTTGCACCGGGATGGTGCTGGGCTGGTTTTTACGGCTCAGGTCAGGGAAGATGCTGGTGCTGGGATGGTGCTGGGCTCCTTGTAGGGCTCATCCCAGTTTGGGAAGATGCTGGTGCTGGTACTGGGGTGGTGCTGGGCTCGTTTCTGGGCTTGGCCCAGTCCGCAGTTGCTGGGGGGATGCTGGCGCTTGCACCAGGATGGTGCTGGGCTCCTTTTGGGGTGCTTTGCAGCTTGGGGAGACGCCAGCGCTTACACCAGGATGGTGCTGGGCTCCTTTTGGGGTGCTTTGCAGCTTGGGGAGACGCCAGCGCTTACACCAGGATGGTGCTGGGCTCCTTTTGGGGTGCTTTGCAGCTTGGGGAGACGCTGGCGCTTGCACCAGGATGGTGCTGGGCTCCTGTTTGGGCCTCATCCATCCCAGTTTGGGAAGATGCTGGTGCTGGTATTGGGACGGTGCTGGACTCATCCCAGTTTGTAGGGCTGCCGGTGCTTCCACGGGGAGGGTGCTGGGCTCTATTTTGGGGGCTCCTCCCCACTTGGGGCCCAATGTCGGGGTGACGAGCCCCCCTCCTTGCCCCCCCCCCCAGGCGCAGGTGTCGGCGCTGGAGCACCCGCCTGCACCCAGCCCCGCGCCGGAGCTGCGGCGGGAGTTGGATCGCCTGCGCGTCGCCCAGCTCCAAGCCCAGCGGACGCTGGAGACCCGCGAGCGCGTCCACCGTCACCGCGTCCGCGGCCTGGAGGAGCAGGTGGGGGGACGGGGACACCCAGGGATGGGGCAGGGGGGACCCCCCCCACCCCCCCCGGAGGGGGTGACACAGGGGTCCCCGCTCCCTCTGCCCCCCTCCTCATTGCAGATCGCGCTGCTGAAGGGGCAGGAGCTCCGCCGACACCCCACCAGCATTTAGGGCCCCCCCCGCCCCGGCAACGCCCGCAGAGACCGGCACAACTCATCTCACGGGTGAGGGGGGAGCCGTCCCCATGCTCACAGAAACCCACCAATTTTCGGCTCATCGTCCCCTTTCCTCAAGAAAAAAGCCGCACTTTACCGCCGAGACGCCGCCGCTCGTGGATTTTTGATACAAGTTGGGGCCCGATGGGTGGTTTTTCCCTTTTTTCTACCGCAGTTTTTAACAAAAAGTTTGGAAATCCTCCTTATTTTTTAGCCCCAGGACGGCTCTGTCTCGGCCCCGGCCAAGACCCCCGATTTATGCCCCCCCCAATACACGATGCTCCTCCAGCCCTCGCAAGTCCTGACCCTCAGCGTATCCTAATTCCCCTCTTTTTCTAACAAAAACCCCCAACTCTGGTGATTTGGGGATTATTTTTTATTATTTTTTTTTTAGCGAATAGCGGGATATTTTCTATCGCTATTTTTGGAGTTGGAGGTTTTTACTGATGCTACGGGCAGCCCGAGGTTGGGGGGGTGTCGGGGGGGTGAACCAAGCCGAAACCCACCTGCCTGGAGGTGGTGGCTTGGAGCGGGGACCCCCCCCACCTTAATCCTGGCGCTATTAAATGTGGATAAACCCAAATTTGCAGCCCACGAGGGTTTGGTTTTTTTTTTGGGGGGGGTGGGTGGCATTTTGGGGGTGCCCAAATGGGTATTTGTTGGGATACCGGGGTTGATTCAGGTCCCTTAATAGCAATAATGGCAATAATAGCAATAATGGCGATAATAGCAGTAATAGCAGTAATAGCATTAATAGCATTAGTAGCAGTAATAGCAGTAATAGCATTAATAGCAGTAATAGCAGTAATAGCATTAATAATAAAAACTCAACGCCAAACACCTCTGGACTATTTTCTATAAGAGAACTGGAAAATATCAGACCCGCCCACCGCAAGCTGTGCGCTATAGGAGCCATAGAGCTGCGTACGATGTACGAGAACCGCAGCCTATATGAGAGCTGCAGGCCATAAGGGAACTATACGCTGTGAGAGCTGCACCCTATGTAAAGGGATACACCGTATAGAGCTGCACAATGTATACATATGCATAATACAGAGCTGCGCGCTGTATATGAGTATGCACAATGTAGAGAAAGCTGCACACTATATAAGAGAACTACACAGTATGTGAGAACTATACGCTATATAAGGGAACTAGATACTGAGCTGCATACTACGGGTTGCACACTATATGGGTTACACACTATACGGGTTGCACACTATATGGGTTACACACTATACGGGTTGCACACTATACGGGTTGCACACTATATGGGTTACACACTATACGGGTTGCACACTATATGGGTTGCACATTGTACGGGTTGCACACTATATGGGTTACACACTATACGGGTTGCACACTATACGGGTTGCACACTATATGGGTTACACACTATACGGGTTGCACACTATATGGGTTACACACTATACGGGTTGCACACTATACGGGTTGCACACTATATGGGTTACACACTATACGGGTTGCACACTATATGGGTTACACACTATACAGGTTACACACTATATGGGTTACACACTATACGGGTTGCACACTATATGGGTTGCACATTGTACGGGTTGCACACTATATGGGTTACACACTATACGGGTTGCACACTATACGAGAGAACTGCATGCTATATGAGAACTACACACTGACAGCTATATGCTATATGAGACCTGTACATGCTAAGGGAGCTGCACAGTATATAAGTGAGCTATATGCTGTATATGCCATAGAGGAGAGCTGCACAGTATATAAGTAAGTAAGTGAGCTATGTGCTGTAGAGGAGAGCTGCACAGTATATAAGCGAGCTATATGCTGTATATGCCATAGAGGAGAGCTGCACAGTATATAAGTAAGTAAGTGAGCTATATGCTGTATATGCCATAGAGGAGAGCTGCACAGTATATAAGTGAGCTATATGCTGTATATGCCATAGAGGAGAGCTGCACAATATGTGAGCTATATGCTGTAGAAGAGAGCTGCACAGTATATGAGAACTACAACCTAGATGAGCTGCACGCTACATGAGACCTGTATCCTATATGAGCTACATGCTATATGAGCTGCATGCTATATTGAGCTATATGCTATAAGAACTGCACGCTATAAAAGTGAGCGGCACACTGGATGAGAGCTGCACACTATATATGAGAGCTGCACGCTGTATCTGAGTTACACGCTATATGAGAGCTGCACGCTATATGAGCTGCACACTATATACGAGAGCTGCACGCTGTATCTGAGTTACACGCTATATGAGCTGCACGCTATATGAGCTGCACATTATATACCAGCTGCACGCTGTATATGAGAGTTACACGCTATACGAGAGCTGCACACTATATACGAGAGCTGCACGCTGTATATGAGATACTCACTGTATATGAGAGCTGCACACTATATGAGCTGCACGCTGTATGAGATACACACTATATAGGAGAGCTACACACTGTATATGAGAGCTACACACTATATATGAGCTGCAGGCTATATATGAGCTGCAGGCTGTATATGAGAGATATTCACTGTATATGAGCTGCACATTGTATACGAGAGCTACAGACTATATACGACCTACACTGTATACGAGAGCTACAAACCATTTACAAGAGCTGCACAATGTATACGAGACCTGCAGGCTGTATATGAGCTACAGACTATATATGAGACCTGCACACCATTTATGAGCTGCATACCGTATATGAGAACTGCACGCTGTATATGAGCTGCACAGTATATACGAGAGCCGCAGAGTATATACGAACCACACAGTATATACGAACCACACAGTATATACGAACCACACAGTATATACGAACCACACAGAATATACAAGAGCTGCACAGTATATACGAACTGCACAGTATATACGAACCACACAGTATATACGAGAGCCGCACAGTATATGCTGCACAGTATATACAATAGCTGCACACTATAATGAGAGCTGCACAGTATATACGAGAGCCACACAGTATATATATGAGCTGCACAGTATATATGAGACCTGTGCAGTACATATGAGCTGCACAGTATATACAAGAGCCGCACAGTATATGCTGCACAGTATATACAATAGCTGCACACTATAATGAGAGCTGCACAGTATATACGAGAGCCACACAGTATATATGCAAGCCACACAGTATATATATGAGCTGCACAGTATATACGAGACCTGCGCAGTACATATGAGCTGCACAGCATATACACGAGCCGCACAGTATATGCTGCACAGTATATACGAGAGCTGCACAGTATATACGAGAGCCACACAGTATATATGATGAGAGCCACAGCGCGCAATTTCCTATAGGAGACCCCCAGCCCCCCAAGCCCTGGCTATTTCCTATACGTGAAGCAAAGCCCAACCTCCACCCTCCTGCCTATAGGGGACCCCGAGCCCCCAAACACCGCAGGACCCCCCGAGACCCCCCCCCGCCCCTTTCTATAGGGGAACCCTCAACACCCCAAACCCCCCCCCATCATTTCCTATAGGAGCCGCAGAAATGTGCCCCAAACACCTATACACCCCCAGTTTTCTATATAACACCCCCCCCAAATTGAGACCCCCCCCCTCCAAGCAGCGCTATTTCCCCCAATGACCCCCCCCAAAAAATCAGACATTTCACAACTCCAAAACACCCTAAAGCACCCCAAAATCATCGCCCGCAGCCCCTCCTCCTGCGCCCAGGGCTGGGTGGCCGGGAATCGCTGAACTAATGGTCAGAATCTCTCCCCCGCCCCGCCCAGAAAAATACAAAATAAAAAAATAATAAAAATCAGACACACACACACACTCCCTCCCCCAAAAACATGAGAAATCCCCCCCCAAAAAAAATCAGACAACCCCCAAAAATAACGAGTCGGGAGTCGCAGCGACCCTTACGCTTTATCTCTTGGATACTCTACGTAGAAAACGGGGCGGCGGGGGCTCGCACCGCTCCCCCTTTACAATATAATAAGGAAAGTAATAAAAATAATACCCCCTCCCCTTTTTCTTAATTATTATGTGCACACACACAAAAAAAAAATTAAAAAAAAAATAATAAAAAAAAAAAACTGGACTTTTTTTTCCTTTTATGCTCTTTCATGCACGGTTTCTTTAGCACCACGGTGAGGATCCGGAGCGGGACGGGTAGAGAGGAGGCTGGGAAGGGGTTGGCATCCCGGGCTGCGGGTGGCGAAGGGGGGGGTCCCCTGGAGCTCAGCACCCGCCGCAGCTGCGGGCGCAGGATGCGACCACGGTTTGGCAGAGCCCGCTGGTGGCCATCACCCCGCACTTGGAAAACTTGTCGCGGCAGAGATCGGCTGTGGGGGGAATAGCGGGAAAGGAAGAATCCGTGGGGTGTAGGGGACCCCCCCCCTGCCGCCCCTCAACCCCGTGGGGTCAGGGACGTGATGATGCTCCAAGGGGGGGTGGCTCAGCCCCCCCCAACAATGGGATCCCAGTTTGGGCCACTGGTTGTGGAAGGATGCTCGGAGCAACTTTGGTCGCTGGGATGTTTTGTCTCTCCCCCACCCCCCCCCCCCCCCATGGAAAAAGGGGTGACCTGGCTGGGGATGACCCCAATTTGGGGGGTGTGCCCCCCCCCCCCCTTACCTCGCAGCAGCTCTTCGTGGGCGCACACGGTGCGGACGCAGATCTCCTTGTTGATCACGTAAACCCGGCGGAGGCTGGATTGTGGGGCGGGGGAGACAGATAGAGAAAAAAAAAGATGGAGGGGTTTAGGTCAAAAAGCAGAGGGGGTCCCCAAAATAGGGGGGCGGGGAGGTCAGGGAAGCTCCCCCCCCCCCCCCCCCCAGGCTCACCTGTAAAAGCAGATCTCGTTCAGGCACTGCTTGCAGGGCTTGTGCACGGAGTAGAGCCTGGTGCAGGGGTATTGCTCCTCCCGGCAGTCTGCGAGGAGAGAAGGCGGCTGGTTTGTGATGGGGGGTCCGGGAACCCCCCCCCCGGGGGGGGCCTGATGCCCTGGGGATGGGCTCAGCGTCCGCTCGGTGCATCCGCCCCCCCCCACCCTAATTTTTGTCCCGGGGTGCGAACGTGGCTGCGCATCCTCACCCCAACCGGGCTAAAGGGGAGGCTGAAGGACCGGGGGGGGGGTAAGCGCTCACCGAGGGGTCCTGGCTCCGTGGGCTCGGTCTCGGGGGCAGCAGCTGGGGGGGGGGAAGAGAAAAATTGGGGGGGGGGGGAGCAAATTTAGGGATGGAGCAAAAGCATCCCGCTGCCCTTTCCCTGGGTTTTAGGGCTGGAGCACCCAAAGGTGCTCCGAGGGGGGAGCACAGCCGGGTGAAGGGTGCAGGGGAGGGATGGAGACCCCAAACCCTGGGGTGGGGATGGGGGGGGGGGGGGGCCTGGTGGCTGCCACCCACCTGGGGTTGGGGCTGGCACGATTTCCTGCTGGGACTGCTGCTGGGACTGGTACCGAAACTGCTCCTCGGGGGCACGGGGGGTGACATCTGCAAGGAGGAGAGACAGTGCGGGCAACACCCCAAAAACCTGCCCCCCCCCCCGCCCCCCCTGGCATCCCACGGGGGGGGAACCACTTACCGTGATAGTCGTAGTAATCCTGAATTTCTGGGGAATAAAACAGAAAACAGAGCAGAGGCTGAGGATGGGGGGGGACGATGGACACCCCATGGGGCCAGGACTTGGCAATGAGCTCCCCAAAATTTTGCAGCCCGTCTGAGCGAGGGGAAAACACCCTCCAGCCACCCCAGGACCAAACCCAGGCAACATCCCACCAGGGCTTGGGTTGGGGGGTGGTGTTTTATTTTTAAAGCTTAACAAAGGCTTAATAAAGAATTGGCAGTGTGAGGAAGGGGAAAGGGGGGGGCACGTGTATGGGGGGGGGTGGGAAGGTGTCGGGAGGAGGTTGGAAGTTTAAGGGGCTGGAGAAAAGGGATGGAGCGAAGGGTAGGGAAGTAGAAAGAGGCGTCAGACCGGCGTGTGTTTGGCCAGAGAAAGCAAAAAAAAAGAAAGGAAAAAGAGAGGGGGAGAGAGGTGGGTGAAGCCTCTCCCAGTTCAGGGTGCTCTAACCTGATTGCTGGTCGTACTGGGAATACTGGACCGGCTCGGGGTAGGTGATGCCTTCAAACCTGCTGTACTGTCCCTGGACCAGGAGCGCTGCTGGGGACACGGCGGGGGGGGGACAAGGAGCATCACCAGGAGGGGCACAGCCACCCCCCAGCCCGGGGATTCGGGGGGTCCCTGCTCTGTCTCGTCCCCCCCCCCAAAACCTCATCCCCCAGCCGTGCCCGAGCAGGGGCAGGCCGCCCGGAGGAGGGCAGGGGCGGTGGGGGTGGTTCACCGACGGGGAGCCAGCGCCTCCGCCACGGCCAGCCCCGGGCTCCCCGCGTTATCCGGGCGCAGCCGGGGACGATCCCGGGTGACCCCGATATCTCGCAGCACCCGGGTACAGGCGACCCCTCCCCGGAGAAGGGACCAGCATCCAGCCGACCCCCCCAGGGGCACCAGGGCATCCCCCGCATCCATCCCCCGCATCCCCCCCCGCATCCCCCGCATCCATCCCCCGCATCCTGCTGCGGGTCCCGGGCCAAGGGCCGGCACCACGGGCCGCCGGGATCACGCAGGTGGGATGATTATTTTTTTTTTTTTGGGGGGAAGATCAGGTCACACACAGCCCCCCCCCCCCCCCATCCCCATCCCCAAAGCGGGACCCCCCCCCCATCCCCAGGACACATCCAACCCGCATCCTCGCAAGAGGCAGCATCCGTGAGCAGAGTCCCGCCGGGAATTGCCGGGAGAGGATTCCTCTTTCCTGCCCACTTACCCCCCTGCGCTGCCCCCCCCCCCCCCCCCCCCCCCGTTTTTCCCCGGGCTCCCTCGGCCTCTCCCGCCTAATGGGTTCCAGCTGCTCGCTGGCCTTTGTGCCGAGCTGCTTTCGCCCGAAGTTTTCCTGGCTCCAGGCTCCCGGGTCCGTCACCTCCCTCCTGGTTTCCATCCCTCCTCTGCCAGCCCCCCCCCCCCCCCTCGGGGGGTTACAAATAGAATTTTTCTGGCTGCCGGCCCGGCCCCGAGGTGCCGATTTTTGTGCCAACCTACGGTGCCACATCGATGTCCCCAAAACAAGAGGTGGGACCAGACCCCCTCCGTGTCCCCCCACCCCGACCTAGACCCAGTCCCAGCCTAAACTCGAGCCTACACCGGGGTTTTGGGTTAATTTTGGGGTATAACAGGCGACGGGGTGATGTTCGCCCCGGATGGGTGCAGGCAACCCAAGCACCCTTGAGGGTTGGTGACCGGTTCGTGGGGTTTAACGGGGTGTCACCTGGTTTGGGGACCCCCCGGGGGGGGGGAC
Organism: Balearica regulorum gibbericeps; assembly: GCF_011004875.1. Lineage (NCBI taxonomy): Eukaryota > Metazoa > Chordata > Aves > Gruiformes > Gruidae > Balearica > Balearica regulorum. The sequence goes on along the minus strand of NC_046204.1, from coordinate 7,763,619 downwards.
TCTCACCTGGCAGACACAGCCAGAAGAGCCCCACCGCTCTCATCCTGGCGGCAGCGAGGGAGGAGCAGCGCGGGCCGGGATGCAGCCGGAGGAGTCTGGATGGGGCGGAGGGAAACACAGAGGGGTTGGGGGGGGGGGACACACAGGGACCTGGACCCCCAGACCCCCTGGACCCCCAATCTCCTACAGCACACCCACCCTCCCCCCCCCCCCCCCCCCCCAGCACTGGGATGCCCCCAGAGGCTCGCTCAAAATAAAATAAAAAACCTAAAACCAACCCCCCAAAAAAACCCTAAAAAGCAAAGAAATTTCCCTCCCCCCCCCCCAAAAAAAAAAAAAAAAAAAAAAAAGCAGGCTGGGCTTCCCGACCGCGTGCTCCCCGGGGAATGGCGAGGGATATCACCCCTGGGATACCCGCGGGTGGGATGGGGGGGAGAAATGCCGGGATGGGGGGGGGAGAAATGCCGGGATGGCTGAATCACCCCCCCCCGGGGGGAGACATCTGCACCCCCCCCCCCGGGAGAACAGAGCCAGGAGCTGCAGCTTTTGGGGTTCCTCTCCCGGGGTTTTCAGCCCTGCTCCTTGGGGAAGGAGCTTATTTTGGGGTTCCCCGCCGGCGGGGGGGGGGGGGATGCTGCCTTTGCTTGGGCATCCCTTAAATCCGAGGGGATGTGGAGATTTGGGGAGGGGGAAAAAACAAAACAAACAAAAAAACCAAAACCAAAAAAACCCGCTTTCAAGACAAATCCCGCGCTGGGGTTTGGCAGCCTGGGGTGCCCGCGGCTCCCCGGCGCTCTCCAAGCGGCGATGTGCCCGGCGAGCCTCTGCTTTCCCCGGCGGGGAGCCGGGCCCCTTCCCCGGCGTGGCTGGCAGGGACGCCGGCTGCCCTTCCCCCTCACCCCGAGCCAGCTCCAGGGGGAAAATTGGGGGGGGGGGGGGGAAGAGAAATTCTCCCCCCCCCCCAAAAAAAAAAAAAAAAATCCTGCGAAATCCAACGGAACGCGTTTGGCTCTCGGGGGATAAAGCCTGTCGGCGTTCCCGGCACGCTGAGATGCCGCAGGGATGGGGAACCCCCCTCCTGGCACCCCCCGGCTCTGCTGCCGGAGCGGGGAAACTGAGGCACGGGTGGAGATAAGCCGAACCCGTTGGCGTCTCGGCCCTGCCGAGGGGACACACACACACACACACACACACACACACACATATCACCCCCCCCCCCCACCCAGCGGCACCCAGGCGCCCACCCCAGCTCCCGGCTGAGCCGCGGCCCATGTGCAGCCCCCCCCGGCACGGCCCCGGTCCCCGCTGGGGAAGGTGGGCTCGATGGCACCGGCCGCGGTGTCCCCAGAGCCCGTCCTGTCCCATCGCCGGAGCGTTGCACGTCCCGGCCCCCCCCATCCCCGCAGGTACGGGGGATATCGACACCTCCAGCCCCTTCTCCCAACTTTTGGGGAAAACTGAACCTGTTGGTCCCTACCTAAGGCGGGATCAGCTCCCCAAGCTCGGCCGACGCTCAGAGAGTTCGGTGGTGCTGAGCGAACCGCCCCGCACCACCCCGGCACCGATCCTGCTGCTCCCCGCAGAGCCCGGCTGCTTCCCGCGGCGAAGGACGCCCCAGAGCCCGGGTTAACCGTGTCCCGGGATAAAAGGGATCGCTCTGGGCCTGGCGGGGGGCCGGGGGGGGGGGCTTTGGGGCACGGCGATGCCCAGCCCGACCTTTGCCGGTTCTCCGGATGCCGGGATCCCTCGGGCTGCCGGTGCCAACGTCCCGCGGCCCCGCATCACCCCGACCCGCCGCCCGTATCCCCCCCGGGATGGGTCCGGATGGAGCCCCCCGGCCCCCGCGGCACCACGCACCGGGACACGCTGGGGGGGGGGGGGGTTACCCTGCCCCGCCAGCCCCGTCTCTGCCCCGAAAGAATCCCCCGAGCGCCCGAGGCTTCTCCCGAGCTGTAATTCCCCCTGAATTTGCCCCAAACTTGGAGATCTTGGATGGAGCTCGCGGGGTTTGGCCGGGGAACGGGGACAGCCGGGTCACGTCTTCCCCCCCCCCCCCCGGACCCCCCCGGGAGCCACCCCGAGGGGCGCCCCGACATCTGCCTTCGAGCCACGCGGGGGGGGGGGGACGACGGGGCCACCCCCACCCTCCTCCCCACCCTTGGGTGCTCCCACCACCAAAACAACCCGCCGAGAGGGTGCCGTGTCCCCCCCCCGTGTCCCCCCCCCCCCCCCCCCCCAAAGCTCCTCTCCCCTCCGTGCAGGGGTCCGGCGACTTCAACCGCGCCAGATGTTTTTGCAACTGCACATCTGGGAACAATCAACCCCGAAGAAAGAACACCACAGTCTCTCCCTTTCATTCTGCTAAACCCCACCTTCCCCCAGCCTTTCCCCCCTCCCCCAGCTTTTTTTTTTTTTCCTTTTTCCTTTCTTTTCTTTTTTTTTTCTTTTTTTTTCTTTTTTTTTTTTTTTTTTTTTTTTTTTCCCAAGCTCTCCAGTTGCCAGAGAGTGGGAGAACAAAGGATTCAAATTTTTTTTTTGGCCCCCGACCAAAGGTAAAAAAGAAAACCAACCTTCGGTCCCCCATCCCCGTTTTCACACATTGCATTTTCGTTAGGGTCCCGTCCCCCCGCGGGGGGGGGGGAATAAATCGAAATATTAAAATATCCCTTTGCTACAGTCACTTTCCAGGATGGAAAAAAAAAAAAAAAATTATATATATATGGCTTCCTTCAGACGTTAGGGTATTTTTAGACTTTTTGAAGTGGTTAAAAATCTACTACAACAGCTGTCAGGCTGCAAAGACGGGGGTCCCGTCCCCCCCCCCCACGGCCGTTGGCTCTTCAGCACCCCAAAAATAAAGTGGGTTTTCTTTTTATGAAATTAAAAAGGTGAAAACAGTTTTTTTGAGAGCTCTCCTGCCCCGACCGATGGAGTTTTGAAGGTGACTTTGCAAAGCCCCAAAGATGGGGTTCATCATCTTTTTTTTTTTTTTTTTGGGGGGGGGGGTGTCCCCCCAGCATCCCTGGCTGATGCAGGGGCAGGGATTGGGGGGGGGGGGGGGGGGGGGGGGGTTTCTCTCGCCTGGTCCTTACCGCTCTGGGTGTTAGTGCTGGTTCTGCCCTTGCCCACCGCCTTGGTCTCTTCTCTCTGCTTTCAAAAACTCCAAAATGAGAGTTTTTTTTTTTAAAAAAAAAAAAAACAACAAAAAAAACCACCCAAAAAAAAAACCCACCAAAAACCCCACGATTCCTACCTCCAACATGGGGGCTCCGCTGGGTCCTAATGCCACACCTGAGCCGGCCCCTTCCTCCGCCCAAAATGTTGCCTGCTAAGGGGGAAAAAATAATAATAATTAAAAAAAAAAGAAAATCAATAAGCGCACATCGACGCAGGTCGGCAGGGGTTAGGGGTTTGTTGGAGTTTGGGTTTTTGTTTTTTTTTTTTTTTTTTTCTCTTTTCTTCCAGCCAGGATGAGTTTTAAATTGCTCGGAAAGGCGAGGAGGGAGGAGGGGTTTGCACAGCGCCGAGCACACCGGTGTGTGTTGGGCTGGGTTTTGTGCTGCTGGAGGCTGAGATGAAGGAATCACGTCTATGGCCTCGGATAAACCCCCAAAATTTGGGATCCTGGGACCCCAATCTCCCCCCCCCCCCCCCCACCTCCAAACTTGGCATTAGCGTTTCATCTGCCCCCCCGGAGCAGCGAGGATGCTGCGACCTCGCAGCGGATTTAAAGCTTTATCCCAGGATGGAGGGAAAAAAACCCCAACCCCAAACCCAATAATAATAACCCCCCCCCTTTCCCCCCACCCCCCGCCCCAGGCCGAAGATGCCGGAGCAGATCTGCGGCCCCGGCACGGCGGCACAGCCAGCGTTGCTGACCATGGGGCCCTTTTTTCCCCCGGCTCCGCTGGCAGCTTTCCGGAGAACGTGGGATGCCGGCTGCATCCCGGTGAGGTTGGGGATGCTCCCCCTAAAACCCCCGAGCCTGGCAGCGACACCGAGCCCGGTGCTGGGCGGTTAAAAACCTGCAAATTTTAGGCATGGTCAACCCAGCAATGGAGCAAACGGAGGGTGCTGGGGGGTCGGGATGGAGGAAGGTCTCCGTAGACGGCCAGCGGCGTGCCCGGGGATGGGGATGAGCAACGGGGAGGAGGCGGCGGAGATATTTGTCACCCGTGGGCCAGGATCGCACCCATCGCATCGAGCCCGCAACCGGTCGTGCCCAGGTACGAGCGTTTCTGCAGCCGGGGGCGGGGGGGGTCTGGCTGCTCTAAAAACGGGGAGGAAATACAGTGTCAGGCGTGGAGGAGAAGCGGAGGGGGTTTAAAGGGGTTCCCATCTCCTTTCGAGCCTGGTTTTCCATTCTGAAGGACGGATAAAACCATCCGACCGTCTCCAAACACATGGCGTAGCTGCTCCCACAAAACTTCTGCCCGCTCCGAATCCCAGCATCGTCCTTGTCCCCGGCGCCGTTAACCTCCAGCTAAGGGCAGGAGCTGCCTGTTAATAATTAACTGGACTTTGCAAAGCCCCTGAGGCCGGGAACACCCTGCAAAAAACCAGCCAAGAAAAACACCCCAGTGGGGGGGGGGGAAACCGAGGTACACCCGGGTCCCTCTTGCTTTTAAAATTGCCAAGCGCAGGCAAAAAAAAAAAAAAAAAAAAAATTTCTCCGAGGGTTGCGTGTTTTGGGGGTTTTTTTTGGTTGGTTGGGTTTTGGGTGGGTTTTTTTTATTTTTTTTTAAGCTCAGGAAGCCTGGTTTAATAACTCAAGCCTTGGCTAGGATTTCAGGAAACCTCTTACCTCTGCTTGTGCCTCATTTCCTGATCTAATCCCCAGCTCCCGGAGGGCAGAGAGGCGCCGCCGGCGCTCGGAGGGGTTTAGACTTTCCACGCAGGCAAGTCCCTGCAAGAACCAGCCTTCGATCCAAGCGCCGGGCTCGGAGGCGCCCGAAAAACCCCCCAAAAAACCCCCTCGGAGAACGACAGAGACGAGGCATCCCCCCTCCCCGGGATCGGTTCTTCCCCGTTGGGGATACGGCATCTCCATCTACCGGCTTTCCCTCCGTCGGAGGAGCGAGGTTTTACAGTCTTGGCGAGGACACCTGGGGTTTTCCAGCAATTATTTTTATTTTCTAGGAAATTCCAGCTGGAAACAGGTTATTCAGTCGCCGCTGCTCGGTGCCGTCCCTGGGTTCGCTCTCTGCTTCTGGGCGTCGAGGAGAACGTCTTCCAGCCCAGAGGGAGAATGAGGCAACCCTAAAACCTCTTCGAGGGAAGGGATGATACTTTTCTTAAAATTAAAATGAAATCCGTGCGCAGCGTCTCACAAATCAGCTAGAAGCTTTCTCAGGCTTAAGTTTTTCACGTATTAAAAAAAGTAAGGAACGCCATCCGGTTTATTGTATAGGTGCTGCGAGCGCTGACGTTTTCCAATGTGCTTCTTAAGACTGGAAACGAGATCTCAGTTTGATCTCAAATTATTTGTGCGCTGGAAATGCATAGCGTGAAAAAGATCTGTGACGCAAGCCCTTCGAATTTAGTCCAACATTTACCGAAATCACTACTTTATACTTTTGTTTGATCCTGTTGTGCTCTGCTGCCTGCTCTTACCTGCTTTGCTTTTCTATATTTCAGATAAATTGAGGTGGATTCTCACCTTTTTTCTTCAATTTTCTGTAGCTGGAAGAAATGAGACCCCGAACCCTCCCGGCTCCGTCCGATACTCACCCACGCCATCGACGCCATCCTGCCCCAAGCACTTCAGCCACAAGCAAGCGCTCAAGAAAATAGTGTTAATTTATTAAACAACGCTCGACGACAGCACCATACGGAAACCGAAAGCGGTACGTCTTTCTCCCGGCTGCATTTACACCTCGAGTTAAAAAATAAAGAGATTTGGGGTTTTTTTTTTTGTTGGGTGGGTTTTTTTTTTTGTTTGTTTGTTGTTTTTTAATGCTACAAAGGTCCCGTCCGAAAGCGGACGTGCTCTGCGGGAGCATCGCAAGCGGAGTCGTTGCTGGTCCCCGGGCGTCGGGGATGGAGCAGCATCCTTGGCAAGCCGGGGCCGGGGCGGTTTGTAAACAGTTCCTACACATCTAGGGGGGGTCGCAGGGAGGGGAGACGGAGGGGGTTTCACAGTGAGCAGAGACGCGAGGTGGGTGCCCCCACCGCGAGAAGATCGGGGAACCTCTTCTTGGTGGGTTTGACCAGCCAGGAGAGGCAAAGGGAGGCGACGTCCCTCTGCAGAACAGGACCGGTGCCCAGCGCGGGGGGCCGGGGCGGGAGAGTCCTGGAGGAAGAGCTGAGCTGGGTGGTTTCTCCTCTTCTTCTGGACCTTCTCCCCCCCGCAGTTTGCTTCTCCGGCATCTCCTCCTCTCGGCCGCGGGACCGGTTGCGCGCGAATTCACGGCCGCGATGCTGAGGGTCTCCCCGGGGGAGCCGGTCCCTCCGTTCACCGGGAGAAATAAATAAAGGACGGTGCGCGGGGGCCGGCGGGCAGGAGGGGAGCCCAGCGCCACGCTATCTCACGGCGATGGACAGCTTGGGCGTCGCGAAGAGCGGTTCGTTAAGGGGCGGCCAGGATGGCTGCTGCTGGCTCAGCTCCTTCTCCAGCCTCTTAAAAAGCTTCTTGGATGCTTTTTTTCGGCGCAGCTTGCGGAGGCAGCTGAGCAAGCCATGGTCCAGGGCGGTCTGCGGCAAAGATGGGGGGGTGGGGGGGAAGGGGTTTTGGGGAGGCTGTGGACCCCGAGGAGAGGGCAGAGCCGACGGCAAGGTGAGCCCTGCTCCCTCCACGCCCACGGCTCCTGGAAAAGGGGATGCTCGGACGGACCCAAAAGGACGACACGAGTCCCTCGTGTGCCCAACCCCACCCTGGGCTGACCTACCTCCAGCACGAAGGCGGCGAAGAAGTTGAGGGTGGCGATCCCCAGCAGCAACAGCTTGAAATTCAAATCGTCGATGCCCTTCAGCTTCAGCAGGGTTTTGGGGAAGCCCAGTGGGTAGAGGGTCAGCCAGATCATGAGGCCGAAGAGGAGGATGAGGACGACCAAGAAGAGCACTGAGGGCGAGAAGGAAGAGGGTTGAGGAGGAGGATGAAGGTTCGATGTCTCTCTTCGTCCGTGTGGCCAGCATCGTCCTCACCGTTGGTGTAGAGCGGCTCCCGGAACGGGTACCCCTTGGACATGGCGACGGCCAGGATGAGGTACTGGAAGCCCGTGACACAGAAGAGGACCGTGTTCTCGTAGTTGGGCAGGTTTTGGGGGGCCGTCACCGTGCTGTTCAGCGGCACGTACCTGGGCCGGGCAGGGGGGCAATGGAAGCCACGGGCGAGGAGGGGGGTCTACACGCCGACCCCTCGCTCTCCACGAGCACGCAGCAGCCGCTGGCTGCAAGGTGGCTGGAGGCGTCCTTGATGCCAACCGGCGTTGGCCAAGACCAAGGCCAAGACCAAGGCCAAGCACCCGGGTTCCGTTGCGATCCTCTGCGCCATTCCCATCGCTAAACCCACGCGAAGCCCCTTACCAGCTCTGCGAGACGGTGATGAAGTAGCTGAGGACTTGCACGGTGATGAGCAAAGCCGTTTGGAGGAGCAGGCTGCCCAGCACGAGGACGCTGATCAACGCTCCTTGGGGACGTTCCACTCCCAGCTCCTGGGCAGGACCGGTCCGACCCATCAGCACCGCCACGGTGGTGGTGATGATCAGGTCGAAGAAGAGAAACTGGAAATCGCTCAGGTTGGTGTTGATCTGGGAAGGAGAAACCACCCGCTCTCAGCTGCGAGGACCCACGGAGGGGCCAGGGAAGGTCACGGGTGACAAGGTGACCCAAAACCATCCCTGAGCATGGCAGGCGTCGGGCGAGGACTCACCGTGTAGAGCAGCAGGACGGACACGAACTGCACCAGGCTGTACAGGGCCATGTACTTAAAGACACCGAAGGAGGTGACCAGCGAGCACCTGCCCTCCCTGCAGAGAGAGCCCCAGCACCCTTTCCGTCAGCCGAACCAAGGGGGGACAGAGGCGCTCGTCAGGCCCCCCGTCACCTGTCAGACCCTCCGTCACCCGTCAGAGCCCCCGTCACTCGTCAGAGCCCCCCCTCACCTGTCAGAGCCCCCCGTCACCCGTTGGACCCCCTCCATCACTTGTCAGACCCCCCTGTCACTCGTCAGATCCCCCCCATCACCCGTCAGAGCCCCCCATCACCCGTCAGAGCCCCCCCATCACCCGTCAGAGCCCCCCCATCACTCGTCAGAGCCCCCCCATCACCTGTCGAGCCCCCCGTCACTCGTCAGAGCCCCCCCGTCACCCGTCGAGCCCCCCCGTCACTCGTCAGAGCTCCCCATCACTCATCAGACCCCCCGTCACCCGTCAGACCCCCCATCACTCATCAGAACCCCCCGTCTTGGTGTTTGCTCCCCAGCAGACTCCCGGCAGCTCACCGGATGACGGCGGGCACGCACTCGATGTTGGCCGCGCGGGAGGTGAACGGCGATGCCACCGACGCCTCCGCCTCCGACAGCGAGATGCCCACGTCGGCCGCTTTCAGAGCCCCGCAGTCGTTGGCGCCGTCCCCGCACATCCCCACGCAGTAGCTGCGGCGAGAAGGGACCCGGGACGATAGGATGGAGGGGGGCGGGGGCGCGGAAAAAAAAAAAACCCCGGGGTCTTCAACACTGGAGCCCCGTTTTTAGGGTAACCCCGTGTTTGGGAGAGGCCAGACGCGATTTCGTAGCTGCCAACCCCTCCGGCGCGTAAGAGATGTCTCGGGGTCGGAGGGGCTTACTCGAGCTCCTGCAGGCTGCACACCAGCTGCGTCTTCTGGTCAGGCGACATGCGGGCGAACACGGTGGCTCGGACGAGGATCTGCAAAGAAAGGGGGGTGTGGGGGGGTCCGTGTTCGCGTCGCGGCACCCCGCATCCCCGCGCGCCCAGGAGCCCGGGGATTTTGAGCTTTGCCAGCTCAGCAAGGCACCAGCAGGGAAAAAAATAAACCCAACAAACCCCCCCCCCCCCCCCAAAAAAAAAACCACCCCTCGGGGCGTTTTGTTTCGGAGATAAACCTCGCCGGAGGGTTTCGGGACCGGGACTCACCTTGGGCAGCAGGTCGGGGAAGTGCTCGCAAACCACGGCGAAGGATTTGCCGTTCAGCGCCAAGTGGCGGGGCTGCGGCCGCAGGAAGGGGCCGTCCCGTCGGTGCGGACCCTGCCGAGGAAAAAAACTCCCTTCGCTGCGGCGGGGCGTCCGCTCGCTCTCAAATCCCCGGCTGAGCCGACGTCCTCGACCCGCGCGGAGCCGGAGGTGAAGCGGCTTCCCTTAAACCTCAATTTCCGGCGTATAAACGATGGTGTTTTGGATAAAAAGCCCTTGGCGCCAAGCCGGGAGCGGGACCCGAGCAGCGCGGCGCTGGCTGCATCCCACGAGGGCGTTCGGAGCGTCGGCTCCGGCCCGGCGCGCTCGCAGGGAGGAACAGGAGCAGGTTGCTTTCCCCGAAGGGAGGCAGTCGGCATCGCACCCCTAATCACCTCTCGGGGTAACGATGCCGGGAAAGGAGGGTCCTGCGAGGTGACGGGCAGCTTGGGCTCTACCAACCCCGTCCCCCGCCCCGAAACGCCGCCTCGGGACTCACCTCGAGGGGCTCTTCGCCCTGGGAGTGCTCGGCGAGGAGGAACCTCAGGGCGGCGGGTCGGTCGTGGCCGGGCGGGGAGGCGCTGACGAAGACGACCCGCTCCTTCGGCTCCACCATGCGGCAGCTCCTGGCCACGTTGACGGCCGTCAGCATGTTGTCTCCTACGGAAAGAGGGCGGCTGAGCACCCGCGGGGTTCGCTACCCGGCGCTGGCGGCGTCCCCCGTGGCCGCAAAGCAAGAAGAGCGGCTCGAAACCCGCCGCATCCCCTCGCCCGGCCGCGCCGAGGGTCCTTCTGCTTCTCTGGTTTTGGGGGGGGTGGGGAACCCCAAAATCTCATCTCCGCCCTACCCCAAGGAACGGCAGCAGCTTCAAGCCCCGATTTCTGGTGGAGAAACCCTTCGCCCCCGGCACAACGCGGAGGCTCGCCCGCGTCCCACGTCTCCCCCGAGCCCGGCGTTCCCGCTGCGGGGTCACCTGTCACCATGACGGGGCGGACGTTGGCGTTCCTCAGGAGGCGGATGACGGGCGCAGATTCCGGCTTGAGGACGTTTTTCATGACGAGGAACCCCAGGAAGGTCAAGCCGCTCTCCACGGAGTCTCTGGTGGGATACGAGGAGCCGTCCAACGCACGGCAGGGAGGATAAATCGGTATAAACAGCTAAAAAACCCGCCCCGGGGGCAGCCAGCAATCGCTTTAGTACCGGGCAGGGTTTAATTCCTTGCAGGCTGCGGAGCGGCAAAGCATCCCGCGAAACGCTCGGAGCGAACGAGTCGTAGAGAAAGAAGTCGCAGGCACCAACCTCGGGAGCTGCAGGGCCTCCTCGAAGGTGGTCACGGCGCTCAGGGGTTTGCAAGCCAGACCCAGGACCCTGAAACCATCCGTGGTGTAGTGTCGCAGCGTCTGGGAGAAATCCACGGGCACTGCCGGCCGCGAGAGGAAAAGCACGGTCAAAACGAATCCTGAACGGAGCGCGGCTGCGGAGAGCCGGCGAGGGGAGCCGGGGCTGGAGCTCCCGACGGACCGAAGGGCTCCAACCCCCCTCCCTTGTCTTCCGGCTCCGGTTTTCTTCCCCCCCTCCCGTAGCCGGAGCTAATCCAAAGCCAACCACCCCGCAGCACCGCCGAGGATAATTCCCGGTGGGATGAGCCGCCGGGATGCGGGGCGCTGGCGGAGCAGCGGGACCGGCCGCCGCACGTACCCGTTTCCTTCCGGCAGAGGCTGGCCACTGTCTCCGGCGCGCCTTTGGCGTAGACGTGGGCAGAGGCTTCGCCGGGCAGCTTCACCAGGACGCTCATCCTCTGCAAGGAGGAGGAGAAGGGGAAACGCCGGAGGATCCCTACGGGCGTCCGGTGCTTCTGCACGGAGGAAAGGGAGCGGGTGTGAGGGCCGGGCAGGAGCATCTCCTCCGGGAGGAAACGACCGCTGCAGGGGCGGCGGAGCACAACCGCTCTCTGGGGGTGCACAACTCGGGGAGCCCGAGCCGCCCCACGGCACCTACCGTGTCTCGCGGCTGTTCTTCCTCGGGCGGAGGTTTCATCACGGCCAAGACCTTCGTCCCAAACTGCTGGCAGACGGGCGGCTCGCCTTCCTCCTCCTCCTCCATCATCTCCAGGCGCTGAAACCACGGCGGATGCCGGGATGGCAAAGCCTCTCCTCGCAAACCCCGAGCCCCCTCCACCCACGGATGGTTTTAAATGCTCTGCGATGGTTTTAAACTTGACAGACGCGTCACTTTGCCCGCTGCCCGCCTTACCCAGCCGGTGGACTCCACCATCTTGAGATCCACGGGGTCCCCGACGGGCTGCGCCCGCAGCAGCAGGACGGTGTGACAGGCAGCCAGGGAGTAGAGCAGGGGACCGGCGGGCAGGCAGCGGGGCTCGTGGACGATGGGCACGAAGCGGTTGTTCTCCAGCGGGACCACCCCCCAGACATCCAGACCTTCCTCCGTCAGGGTTCCTGTCTGCGGGGGTGGGGGGGGGGGCGGGGGGGTGTGGGGGGAAGAGGAGAGCGGGTCCCGGCCAGCCCCCAAATCGCGGTCCCACGGCGATGCCCGAGACTCACCTTGTCGAAGCAAACCAGGCGGATCTTCCCGCAGAGGTTGATGCGGGGAGGGCTGATGCAGAAGATACCCCGTTTCTTCAGCCTGCTCTGGGCGTAGATGGTGCCCACGGTCATCGCGGCCGGCAGAGCCGGGGGCACGATGACGGTGACAAGGTCGAGGGCACGGATGATGATTTGCCCCACGGGAACCTGGGCAGGCGAGGAAGAAGAGGGGTGGGCATCCCGACAGCCACCTCCAGCCCGCGCTCCAGGATCCACCAGCCCCCACGACCCCACCTGGTTTTTAACCAAGATGACGATGCTGTACACCGTGCCGACAAAAGCTGCGCGGGAGGGAGAACGGGCTCGGTTACGAAGCAAAGCAGACGAAGGCTTTCGACCGCTGAAGGGGAGTTTGGCCGCTCCTGGCCATGCCTCCACGCTCAGACGTACCCAGGACGGCGAGGAAGAGGACGAACTTCACGGCATCCTTGTAGAACTTGAAGCTCACGGGTTTGGGGTAGAGGATGGAGCTGATGAGGTCCCCTTTGGCCGTGCAGAACCCTGCGGGAGAGGGACACGTGCAACGTCGCCGCTCCAAAGGACGTGGCTCGGTCCTGGTTTCCCCCTCGAGGCCATTACCTGTGCGGGTCACCACGGCCAGCACTTCTCTGCCCACGTAGGATTTGGCTTGGATGACCTGCGTCCCGCAGAACAACGTGTGCCGCCGGTGCTCCTCGGGCGAATAGACGGTGCCGGCTGCCTGCCCTCCGGCCGGGAGAGGCGTTTTCATCACCGGCACGCTCTCCCCTGCGGGCGAGGAACGTCACGGAGGGAGGTTTATCACCCTGGGGGGGGGTCAGGGTCCAACCAGCCTGGGTGGGAAGGGGTCACCGAGATACCATGCTCGTCCTTTCCCCCCCGCCACCCCGCTAAAGTCCGCAGCGAAAGCCGGGGCATCGTCGTGCATCCCGCCGGCTCCTGGGACTCTCACCCGTCAGCATGCTCTCGTTGACCATGCACTCGCCCGTCAGCAGCGCGGCGTCGCAAGGGACCAGCATCCCGTCCGCGGGGAGGCTGATGCAATCGCCCGGCACCAGATCCGCGGAGCTCACCACCATCTCCTCTGGAAAAAAAAAACCAAAAAACAAAAAAATAAAGCGCGGCCGTGCTCAGGAACGTCATCCCGGCGCCGTCCCCAACGGCTTCGCTCGTTGTGGGCATCGCGCTTACCTCCGCCGAGGCGACGCACTCGGACCCCGACCGACATCTTGGCCATTTTTTGCAGCGTGGAGCTTTGCTGCAAGGGAGGGAGCGGTTAGCGGCTGCCCGAGGGAAGGAGAAGCGGCTCAAAACACGTAGCAGAGCGCCCGTAAAACGGCTCTCGGAGGCTCGCCGCTGCGGACGAAACGGGGAGGAAACCTGCCCCGGCGTTGGGAGCGGGGGTCGTGCTCACGGAGGTCAAACGGGATCAGAAAACGGGCTGTTTCACTGGAGCTGCTTGTCCCAAATACGCCCAGCACCAACCTTCCTCGTCTCGTAGAGGGACAGCCCCAGGGAGATGGTGGAGATGAGGAAGATGCAGGCGGCGTAGTAGTAATAGGCGTCGCAGACCCACAGCACGATGCTGAACACTTGGAAGATGTAGAAGGGATTGAGCACCTGGGAGGGAGCAAGGAGCGAGAAAGGGGGATTTTTTGGGGGGGGAGGAAGAGCTTCCTCCAGCCCGTCGTGAGCCCTCCAGGCTCCTTGAGGGACATCTGCTTGTGCAGAGGAGCGGCTGGCCCTTCCCCGGGGCTGGCTGAGCCGATGGTGCGCAGAGCACGGTCAGGACTCCCGGGGCCGCTCCTGTCCGAGCTAAGAGGCAGGATGTGTCCCCTCCACGGCTGCACCGGCTCCGATCTCCGCCCGAGCCGTCTCTCCTAAAGCCCTCTCCTCCCCGCCGGCAAGGACGGACCCGCAAAGCGCTCGGGGTGAGGAACGCGGAGCAGGGGAAGGATCTGCCCTGGGACAACTCGGTCTTTGGAAGCACGGCCCGTGGATGCACACCTCCTCCACCAACAGCCTCGCGTAGGACTTGACCGGCACCTCGATGAGGTTCGGGCCGTAGATCTTCCTTCTGCAAAGGGGAGAGGAAAAGCGAGGGGGAAGCAAACGCACGCTAAGGAAAAGCCGTGTTTCCGACTCGAGGGATCCTCTCGCCGCCCAGACCTCCGCGGGAGCTCGGTTACGGGGAGAAGCCAAACCAGGGCGATCCAGCACGCCCGGCAATCCTCCGGTTTGAGATTAAACCCACGCCTCCGGGATTTGCTGGCGTCCCGAAAAGCCTCGTTTCTGCTCCCTGGGTGTCCCAGGAGGCTGCAAGGTCCCTACCTGGTGTTGTGGTCTTGCTGGTCGAGCCCGGCCCGGGATAAGTGGAGATCCGCGCAGGTCCAGCCTTCGTCCAAGACGCTGGCGAGCCCGAGGGGAAAGAAAACCGGAGAAACGGAGTCAAAATCAGCAGGAGCTTGGCCCAGCAGAACAAACGCTATGTCCGAGTCCTCGGTGACAAAAAAAAAACAACCCACAAACAAAAAAAAACCCCTTTGGGAAAGGGAGAGCGTCTTATTCCGCGGCATCCGTCGCAGCTCGCGGGCGCCAAGGGCCGGGAACAAAAGGGGCACAGTTCGGAGAGCCGCCAGCGGCGCAGCGCGGCGGGGAGCTGCCAAACCACTCTGCCCGGTTCCCTCCGCACGCAGAGACCGGCAACAGCAGCAGCTCGGGGAGAGGCGGCCCCGGCGATGGGCGCTGCAGCACGGAGAAAAGCTCCGGCGCGGTTGTGTGACCTCCAGCGGGGTCGGGACCGGATTCGGGGGGGGGGTGGGGGGGTGGGGGCTGAGGGGTCGAGGAGAGCCGCAGGGAGAATTGCCGTGGCAGAGGGGACGGAGAAAAATACCTGACTTTGCAGAACGCTTGCCGCCGGTCGATCCAGATGTAGCGCATGCCCTCGAAGAGATAGTACCGCAAGGTGTTCTTCTGAGCGGGGCGGGGAAAATAAGGGGTGAGAGGGAGACGGGGGCAGCCCACGGCAAGGACAGGATTTACGGGGCGGAGGTGGGAAGGGTTGCAGGCGTTACCTCTTCCTTCTCGTGGAGCCGGATGGTGTCCCGGCTCTCCTCCTCCTCCGACACGCCGATGGCGATGCTGGTCCTCCGGTCCTCCAGCCTGGCCCCAGGGTGATGCTCCAGGCTGCTCGGGGCGCAAACCCGAGCGTCAGTCCCTTCCCCATCCGCCGGCAGCGCCGCAAACGCGGCCCCCCCCCCCCCCCCCCCGCCCCCGAAGCCAAAAAGCCGACGCGAGCCCCTGCCCGCCGGGGACGCCAGCCCGGCTCACCTGCCCTCGCCCAGCGTCTCCGTGCGCACGCGGGTGGGGAAGCTCTGTCCGAATCGGTCCTGCAACACAGGCACGGCTCTGAGCGGGGGCAGACGGGGAGCCCCCCCCGCCGTGGGGGTGTGTGGGGGGGTGTGGGGGGTGTCCCCCCATCCCTGCTCCTTCAAACGGGGGCCGCGGTGCGTCACGGGCAGGGAGCCCCCGGCCAGCCGGTTGGGCATCGGGGACGATAAAGAGAAATGCAAAGCCAGGCTGGCTGCTACGGAAGGGGAAAGAGCAACGTTATTCCAGGAATAATAATAACAACAATAAGGATATTTATTGTTCTGGGGGGGGCGCATGGAAAGGAGATGTCAGCGGGGAGGGGGACAAGCAGCAAGGGACGTGCCCGGGGCGCTCCCGGGCAGGCGGCGGCAGAGCCCGAGCCCAGAGCGTCGCGTCGCTGCGGCTCTTACTCTGATGATGAGCCAGTCGGCCTGGGCCAGGGCGCAGGGCTTGCACTTCGCCCGCACCTCCAGGCTCGGTTTCCAGTGGAAGAGGATGAGGAGCAGCCCCGCCGTCAGCACCGAGCACGCGTGGCACAGGGCCACCCGCCACGTCGCGGTCTGGTAGCCCGTGACCTCCTGGAAGAAAGGAGATCACCTTTAGGGGGATGCTTATTCCTAAAATACAAGCGAAACAAAGATTATCGAGCATCTAAATCCTAAACTGATAAAAGCGCTGAGGCTCCCGGCACGATTTAACGCCGGGCAGGTGACCACCAAGCGGTTTTCGGGCTGGAAAACCACCGTCTCGCGCCGGCGCGGCGGAGAACACGCGGTTTTCGTGCCGACCCTTCCCGAGCTCGCCTTCCTCCCCGCAGCGCAGCCCTCGGTCCTACCATGCAGGATTTATCGGCGTCTCGCTGCAGCGTCCCGTAGCCCGGCCGCTGGTTCCCCAACAGCCTGCTGCTGTCTGCAAAATCAAAGAACAAAGGGAAAAAAAAAAAAAAACAAACTAAAACCAAAACGTAAGGGGAGCTGATCCGAGGGGTTATTTAGGATACACCACGGCGATGGGCTCCCGGTTGCAGCGATGACGTCCCCGGATCGGTCCCAGAACTCGGTGTCCCCACTGCCACCCGCCAAGGCTCCCGGCAGAGCTGCTCGGGGTCGCCTCTGGCGTGCCGGGGGATGCCGCGGGCACAGGGCAGCCCAGCGCCGCCCGGTCACCCTCCCGCGGCACGTGACGGTCACGCGAACGGTGCCGAAGGAGCCCGGGGAGAAAAACTGGCACAAAACCAGAGGCTTAGCGCCGGGGGGGAGGGAGCAGGGCTGGTGCGGAGCCAGGTCGAGCGCGGGACGAGCTCTCCCAGCCACTTTTCACGCTTCTTTGCTCCTTCTGTTTCCCTCTGCGCCGAGGACGCGGCCACAAAATTTGCATTTTTTTCCAGTTTTTATGACGCTCAGCACCTCCGATTCCCACCGGAGGGAATCCGCTGCACCCTGCCGCCCAGCCTGGGAGACGGGGGATCGCCGGAGGCATCACCGCAATCACCCCAAGGGCGATTTTAATCATCACCCTCTGTCCCA
Source organism: Balearica regulorum gibbericeps (assembly GCF_011004875.1). Classification (NCBI taxonomy): domain Eukaryota; kingdom Metazoa; phylum Chordata; class Aves; order Gruiformes; family Gruidae; genus Balearica; species Balearica regulorum. The sequence continues at coordinate 7,747,010 of NC_046204.1, read as the reverse complement.
CGAAGCCCGAACCCGTTTACGCCCTAAATCCACTCCGGATTACAAACCGCAGCGTCTCAAGTCCGGGACCTTACGGCAGCGACGGGGAGATAACACGTGGCACAAACACGAACCCGAGGCGCTGGTTCCCACCCTTGGAACCGGCAGATAATTAATTTCCTGGCTCGGTTCAGGTTGCCAGGAGGGCAACTCAGACCGGCTTAACGATTTACACGCCGGGTACGAGCCCGCGTGACCGTCCTCCGCCGGAAAAGCCACCCCGGCTGGATTCCTGCCGCTCCCCGGTCCGATCCCAAAGCTCGTCTGCAGGTGACAAACCATTAATCCAAACCGTCCCCTGGTTTTGATGACCGTCGGGGACAGGGGCTCCGACTTGCCAAGCGACCCAGTAAGGTAGCCAGCTCCCAAAACGCAGCCGGCGCCGCTCCAAGGGAGAAGTTTTGGGATGGGGAAGGGGTGGTGGTGGGGTGAACCCAGGGGATGGTTTATTACACCAAAAGCTCTCCCGGGAGCCAAAGCGAGCGGCCGAGGGCTCGCGAGGAGGGGAGACGGCAGATCTCCCCGCTGCCAGCGTCAAACCCTCGCAAAAAACATCGATTTTGGGTGAACCGAGGGCGGGGAGGAGCGTGCGGCTGCCCTCCGAAAGAGCAGAACAAAGGAGAGGGCACAAAGCACAAAGGCTTTTCCCCAGCGCCGGCCGCAGGGTTTGCAGGAGGGGGAAAGCATCGAAACAACCTGAAAACAACCCAATTTGCTTTCCGCGCCTCCCCAAAGCGGGCTGGGTAGGAAGGAGCGCAGCCCACCCCTCCGCCCGAACCCGGCCGTCAGCGACGACAAAATCAGCACGACCCACACAAAATCTCCACCCCAGAAGCGGCAAATCTTTCGGGAAGAACGCGCCAGTACCGCCGCGACCGGCTCCGTCCTGCGGAACCGCGGCTCTTGCGTAACCCCAGGGGGTTTTCTCACCCCGGCTGCTCCCCGAAACGCGGCGAGCCGAGAAAGGGCTCCCGCCTTGAACTCACCGCGCCTCGCCCCGCCGGCTGGGATGACATCGGTACAGCCGTCGTCACCTGCTCGCCGGCGGACGCGTCCGGGAAGCATCCGGCGGAGGGGAGGGCAGAACGTCGCCGAACCTGAATCGCGGCGCAGCGGCCGCACCTCGTCGGTAAATACGGCGCGGGGGCACCCCGCAGCCGGGGTGGGGGGGTTTAACCCCTGAGCTCATCCCGAGAGCCCCGGGAGGAGATTGGCGTCTCTGGTGCTAAAAGGGGGGGTTAAGGCAGCGGGGTGGGGGGTAACACCCAGGAGCGGCTGCAAATTTGGGGAGGGGTCGGCGGCTGCAAAGGGCAGGGGGGAGCCGCAGCGATTCCCCGCTGAGGCCAGGTTTGCACGGGCAAAGCGCTGCCGGAAATCCTGGCAGCTGCCGGGCGCCTCTCGGGGAACCACCGCGCGTCCCTGCTGTCGGGGTTTGGGGGAAAACTGGGGAGAAAGACGCCCGGGATGCCCAGACACCTTCTCCTTTTACAAGCACCTTTACAAGCAAAGAAACCCCAAGGGGATGCCGAGATCTCCCTCCGCTCTCGTGGTCCCTGTTGGATGCTCAGGGGTCCCCTCAGCACCCTCCATCCATCCATCCCTCCCTCCATCCCTTTGGAGACGGGGATAGGGAAAACCAGCACGAGGCAAAAGTAAGGAAGGAGGGATGAGGAAAGGAAAACGGCATTTGGGTCACGTAGGGCAAGATTTAATTCCGGAGGATCCCTCAGAGCAGCCTTCAGGCTCTAGTTGGGGACGGGAGATGTCACGAGCTGCGAGCCCAGACCCAGCCTCGATTCTCCGGCCCTTTCCACCAAGCCAACGTCAACGCGCGAGCCAACCGGAGAGAAACGCGCCGAACTGCCCGCCACGCCGCCAGAGCAAACGTGTTTTACCGGGCGGTCTGGTCCTGCATCCGCAGCCAGAAAAACACCCCAAGGCTGGAAGAAATAAAAGGGCGAGACGGAGCTCGATACAAGGTGGGGACGAAGACGGGGATTCGGGCTCTGCCCGGTGCTGGTAACCCCGGGGAAATCGCTTTTGTGCATCGAACCCTTGAGACGGGTGAGAAAATAAAGTCTTTGCAGGCGAGGCGACCTCCCAGCAGCCCTGTCCACCCCAAACTGGTTTCAGTTGGGGTTTGTAGGGAAAGGCCGCCCGTGAGGAGGAAGCCGGCAGCGCGGCCGGCGTTTGCATCGCCGCGTGCTGGTGACACCGGCTGAGGCAATGGGGGTCAAACCCTTCCGGCAAGGCGGGTGTCTCCCCCACCCCGGGCGGGCATCGCCCTGACCTCTCCCGCACCCGGTTTTGCAAGACCTCGCCGTAACGCCAGAACCACCCGCCAAGCCGGAGAAAGCACCCGGCGGCTTCGGGGAGCATCCTCGCTTGGGCAACCACCGGTGGAAAAAAAGGTTCTTTATATCCAAACCCCACGTTTTCCCCAAATTCTGGTTAAATAAATGGGTCCTACCTCCCTCAGGGAGAGAGGGGCCGTGCTCCTCGCAGCCCATCGTCCCCGTTTTGGTGTGTTAAGCCGGGATTAGCGCAGCTCCTGCCTCTCGAGCATTAAACCTGGGTACCTTTAAATTAAGCAGCGCAGGGGAGGAAAAAAAAAAAAAAAAAAAGGTGAGGTTTAACTCCTGGGTGCTGCTTCGCTGCAAATCTGGAGCAAAAGACGGGCGAAGGGGGTCCGAGGGGTCAGCACGGCGGCAGGGACCGCGGCCACGGCACAGCCCGGCGAGCCCCGCGGAGCCGAATCCGGGTGCCCAAAGAACCCTCCGAGGGGTGGCCGGCCACCGCAAGGTCACACTCCTCCCTTTCCTGCCACAAAGCTCTTCCTCTCTCGTCCCCGCGCCGTCCTCGAGAAACTCCTCTGTGTCAACCGGGGCAAATTCAAAAGGAAACGGGCAAAGGTTGCACGGGCTGCGCCGCTTCCGGATGCCCTGGCACGAGAAACGCCGCCGACGCGAGGAGCCTCGGGTGCTTTCTCCGGCGCGATATCACATTTCTCAGCCTCTCCTGAACGCCCGGATGGTTTTTTTCCCCCTCTGCAAACAATCTTGTGGCCGTTAGGCCAAGCCGCGGCCGGTAGCGACGCCGATTCAAGGCTCGGTTACCTGACGTCGCGTTACCGGTGCGAGAAAACCCCAGGATCGCTCCGTTCGCGGGGTCGGAAAGGCAACGCGGTCCTTCGCAACCTTAAAAATCCACTCGCGCCGTCGCGATGTCGGCTAAAGACGCCGCGAAGGGACGTTTCGCTCCAGCTGCGGATCCCCGGGAGCTCCCCGAACGCCAACCGGGAGCAACCTGCTGGCAGGGAAACGGCTCCCGGCGGGGCCGCAGGGATTCGGGCCCGGGGTTCGGTGGTCTCGGAGCATCCCAAAGCGCCGCCCGGGTTTCGTTTCTCCGCGTGGATTAATCGGCGGACGCTTTAGCGCAGAGTCCCGCGTGACATCCCACGGCAGCAAAAGCACAAACCCGGTTTAGGTGCCGCCTCGCAGAGTGTTTTGCGGAGCCGCAGCACCCCGGGGTGGGCTCCCGTGGGGCACCGCTGCGCTCCCCCCCGCTCTGCCGCACCCCAAATCTGCAATGGCGGGGAGGGGGGGGCAGCACCCCACTTGGCACCAGCCCCAGCTTCTCCTTTTGCAAACGCTGCTGGAGGGGAAGGCGACATAATGGGAAATGCAAAGGGAAATATAAAAGGAAATACAAAGGGAAATGCAAAGGGAAATGCAAAGGGAAATATAAAAGGAAATGCAAAGGGAAATGCAAAGGGAAATGCAAAGGGAAATGCAAAGGGAAATGCAAAGGGAAATGCAAAGGGAAATACAAAGGGAAATACAAAGGGAAATACAAAGGGAAATACAAAGGGAAATACAAAAGGAAATACAAAAGGGAAATATAAAAGGAAATACAAAGGGCAGCTGCTCTCCCCTTTGCACGACCCCATCGCACGGGCACGGCTGAGGGAGGGATCAGTGCAACCCCCGGGGGGGGCCACGCAAAAAAAACCCCCCCAAATGCAACCGCGGGCCCACGCACGATGCAACCCCTGTGGAACACGCACGATGCAACCGCGGAGCAAAACCCGGGGCTCCCCGATGCAAGCCGGGGGGGGGTGGGGGGGGGGGCCGTGCACACCCCCTCGCACACTCACACACACACTCACACACACACTCACCCCCCCCCCCCCCCGTGTACCCACTAACCTGAGCTCATGGCGCGCGGTCACGCGTGGGCCGGAGCCCCGCGCGCACCCAGCTCCGCGGCGCGCGGCGGAAGGGCGGGGCGCGGGGGCTGCTGGGACTTGTAGTCCTTTACCCCCCCCCAAAAAAAAGGCAAGGGACCACCCCGAGTGCTGCCCCCCCCCCCCCCAACACACACACCCCGTGGGGCTTTGCAACCCCTCCGTGGCAGGGCGGTGCACCGGGCTCCGCACCCCCACCCCCCCCAAAAAATCCCCGGGGGCCTGCCCCAAAAAGGGCTTTGCACCCCCACATTTTGCAAGGAAATGCATGGGGCTCTGCACCCCAAAAAGGGATTTGTGCCCCCCCATCTTACAAAGAAATGCACCAGGCTCTGCACCCCAAAAAGGGCTTTGCACCCCCACATCTTGCAAGGAAATGCATGGGGCTCTGCACCCCAAAAAGGGCTTTGTGCCCCCACCTTTTGCAAGGAAATGCATGGGGCTCTGCACCCCAAAAAAGGCTTTGCACCCCCACATCTTGCAAGGAAATGCATGGGGCTCTGCACCCCAAAAAGGGCTTTGCGCCCCCACATTTTGCAAGGAAATGCATGGGGCTCTGCACCCCAAAAAGGGATTTGTGCCCCCACCTTTTGCAAGGAAATGCATGGGGCTCTGCACCCCAAAAAGGGCTTTGCGCCCCCACATTTTGCAAGGAAACGCATGGGGCTCTGCACCCCAAAAAGGGCTTTGCGCCCCCACATTTTGCAAGGAAACGCATGGGGCTCTGCACCCCAAAAAGGGATTTGCACCCCCACATCTTGCAAGGAAAGGCATGGGGCTCTGCACCCCAAAAAGGGCTTTGCACCCCCACATCTTGCAAGGAAATGCATGGGGCTCTGCACCCCCACCTTTTGCAAGGAAATGCATGGGGCTCTGCTCCCAAAAAAGGCTTTGCACCCCCCCCATCTTGCAAGGAAAGGCATGGGGCTCTGCACCCCAAAAAGGGATTTGTGCCCCCACATTTTGCAAGGAAATGCACCAAGCTTTGCCCCCTCATCTTACAAGGAAGCGCACCAGGCTCCGCCCCCAAAAAAGGCTTTGCACCCCCCAAGTTGAAAGGGAACGCACCAGGCTTTGCACTCCCGTATCTTACAAGGAAACGCACCAGGCTTTGTCCCCAAAAGGGCTTTGCACCCCCACATCGTGCAAGGAAGTGCAGGCCCCCCCCCGCCCCCGGTCACACACCCCCTTGCACGCTCACCGGGGGTGGGGAACACGCGCAGCTCCCGCTGGAGCACGCTCCTCTTGGAGAGCCCCGCGAAGGGGGATGCTGACGCCAACGCCGGGGCGCAGCCCCAACCAACGGCCCTGGAGCAGAACCCTCCAGCCAAAACTCGGCCGCAAAACCCCCGCCAGAAACAGCCAACACCTGCACGGGGGGCTGCTCCTGCCCAGCACCACGCTCAGCCGCGGCCGAAAAAACCAACTGCAACCCGCTCTTGCACGGGGGCGTTTTGGTTTCTTTCACGGGAAGGGTGATAAAGCCGATAATTTTCTTTGGATGCGCCTCAGGTAGAGCCCATGCTTCCTCCCGAAACCGAAGCAGATTTTGTTAATCCGAAGAGAAAAACCGTGTCGCCAGTGCAGTGACAGCCGAAGCCTCCGCACCCTGCTGCATTTCCATCCCATTTTCCATTCTCAGCAAGCATGCCTAGCTTTAAAATAAAACAAGGCCAAAAAAAACCCCCAAAACCAACAAACCCACCCAGCTTGTGCTCAAAAAACCATGGTAACTTAAAAAAAAAAAAAAATCATGGGGGAAGAGGAGGAGGGGGGAAATCACAGTCACAAAGCTCTTTTTATTCAAGCTGTTGCTGGAAACTGCTTGGATTTAAGTGGGGGGATGAGATTACAAAGCAGAGGGGTGCAACAGGTAAAGAAATACCAGTTATCACGGGACTGGGAGCAGCAGTGGGGGCTTTATCACGGGACCTGCTCACCCATCCGTCGGCACAGCTCACTCGAGACACAGGAAATAGGAGCAAGTCAGGGACACGGAAGAGCAGCCCAACACACGTGAGTTTGGAGCGTAAAGTCTCTGACTTACAGAAATCTGTCTCACATCAGTTCTTGGGAATGAAGGCGTTAGCTCCAGGAAAAGAAATAAGCATTTCTGCAAATAAAAATGAAGGCAGTGACATCAGGTTGGCTTCTTGAGACGGGCCAAGGTTCCCTTACTGCAGGATAAACAAACACATGGGGGGAAAAAACCCCCCAAAACCCACAGTCATTTTTGGGGTAAGCCTTTCCAGAGCTGTACGCAATTTTACGCCACCTAAATCTTCACGCGCTGCCCGCCGGCAGCATCCTGGTCACCGCACCACCTCTAGGAATGTCACGATGCTTCTCCTGAGAAGCTTTTACTACATCTAGACAAAAAAAAAAAAAATAATCTATTAAACAGAAAAACGTTTCCCTTCTCTCCACCCCCTAGGACTGCAAACAACCTACCACAAACAGTCCAAGTTTGAGAAATCTGGAGCTAAAACCCCCACTTGTACTAGAGCAAAGAGAAAGCTTCAGCCTTGTTCTGATCAATCTCACCTACTTTAGGGCTTGCAATAAAAACAAGCATCCCAGGAGCGCAGAGGCAAGACGCCTCTTCCCCAGCGGCGCTGCCGCCGGTATTTTGCCACACGCCTGCGCCCTCCTTTGCTCCTCACCAGAACCCCGGCGGGGGTTTCAGAGCAGGGTGAGACTCTTCCAACACTTTCCAGCCACTTCCATCGAGTTCTCCTTGCTAATCACCACGGGTTTATTATTTGCTGGTCTCTTCCCACACATGCATATTCACTTTGAAGACACGGGATCGAGGTCACTGCAGAAATTTTGTCTCCGTTCATCTCCGTGGGGCCACTTTCAAATCCTCACCCCCCCGGCGGAGCCTCAGAGGTGACCCCAGCCACTCACACACACAAAACCGCAAACCAGAGGGGTCTGGGATTCTACAACAGAGGCATGGGTTTAACACTGTTAATAAAGTAACAAGTCTTATTTGTTCTTTACAGTATTTATTGTACATGCAAACCCACAGGAGAAACGCCAAATTCCCTGCTGGAACCTTCTCTTCCTAAATCAGGTATAAATCACTTTCAGGTAAAGCATGTTTGTGTCACACTTTGGGTTGGGGACAGCATTACGCAGCGGTCGCCTTCTCTTTGTAAGTAGCCATCATCTTCTTGATCTCAGCAATCGCTTTGCCAGGGTTCAAACCCTAAAAGGGAAAAATTTCAGTTAGCTCCTCTGAGAAATCAGCACGTTAGAGCATCCTCCTCCCCTTGCCCCAACCTAAGTCGTAGTAAACTCACAATTATGCTGCTACTCATAACTACAGCAGAGGAGGTGCTCAGCACCCCCCCCTTTTTTTTTTTTCCCCCCCTAAAAGCTGGAGTCTGGCATAATTCGTGCTTCCTTTCCGACACTGGTGGGTTACAGGATACCGAGGGATAGCTCTGACCAGGCAGAGCCCCGGTTTGCTGCACTCAATTTACAAGGGAAGAGTAAGCCAGCCTGGAGTAGGGACGCAGAGCCGGGAGCTCACCTCCTCTACCTGGAGGCTGAACCAGCAGCACTTCCCACCGCTTGGAGGAAAAAAAAAAAAACAATCACCCCACTCATTTGACTTTGGAGGACTGGTTTTAATCAGCAACGCGAGGATCAAAGAGAAGAACGAGTGGCTGAGCGATAGGAGCTTTTAATAAAGCTCAAGCAGGAATTCAACACTTTTATGGGTGTTTGGAGATGACTTCTGGAGGCAGGAAACTGCCTTGTAAAAGCTCGATGGTGACGGTACGAGAGGTGTGGTTTGTCTCCTTGTCTGGAATAAAAACCGTGTATTGGAGGACACGAGGAAGCGAGCAAGAACATTAAGTCACAAGATGAAAACGCTCCTCACAAAAGCCAGCTAAGCTTTCTAAAGGTGGTTTTTCTACTATATAAACACATTGTGTTGCAAAGGCCCTTAATCCTGCAGCACCACTACCAAACCAAGCATGCCTAATCTCAGAATGAGAGGAGGACCACAACTGCCCTGCCGTATCGTCGTGATTACGGCAGCAGTGGTGCGAGACAGACACCAAACAGGAATTATCCGGGCGCAGAGCTCACCATGCAACCTTTCAGGGCTGATCGAGACAACAGCCGGGATTAGAGCTTGTGAGTGGAAGTGTGTTATTAACCATAAATGTGTCTCAAATTCGAGAAACTGTGCCTTTTCCCTCCACTACGTGCATTCCTACACATAGCCAGAACTTCAAGTGGAACCTTCACCTTTAGCCAAGCTATGCTTGATGCCAGATCACGAACTAGCTGCCTATACAAAGGGGGAAATTATCTGTAGTCAGTGAATCACTTTAGAAAAATCCACACAGAAAAAAAAATAGTCATCACACAGCGCTCCTGAGCCCTCAACCCAGATCTCCAGGATCTCCTTTTCCCCATGTCTGTGATCCACTCAAACGTTTGCCTTCGCATTATTTCACAGCACAAGAATTACTCAGGTGCAAGCAAAGGCTCGCTAGAAAACACTGCGGCTGGCAGGAAAGCAAAGCTTGGTTTTCTGCCCAACAACAGGCACAAGGTCATTGCAAGACGAGGAAGAGGCACGCTCTCATTTGGGAAAGCTTGCTCAGTTCTCAGAAGAAATACCAGAGAGAACAGACCAGGAAATGCCCCGACAGCATAAAACACATCCCGCAAAGGCGCCAAAAACTTGTCATAGACTTCTCCATTACACAAGTTGCACAACACAGCGGGGGAGCTGCTACCGTTGGGAGTTTAAGACCGCACTGCACGGGGGTTACATGTATTGCTCACGCCGCTGCCGGGACTATGCAGGACAGACTTCCCCGTACCGTTTACTGGCAGTGTCTCTCACACGCCTGCGCCCTACAGTCACACTCCTAAACCTTGGGAGCAGACAGGTTCTCAAAGCCACAGCCTTGCTCACGAGGAAGAGATCTTCCTGCCATGCACAACACACACTTTACCACGGCCTCTTGTACAATCACCATCACGAGCAAGACTGCTGGTAACTCACTTTTGAGTTGCAAAAGGCTAAACAAGCCAAGCTTGAGGAAAACAATGACCTAAGCGGGTGTTTTCCTTATTGGTTTGAAACAAGGTGTGTGGAAACAAGCCAGTAACCCCACAAGGGACATACGGAGGACGCACACATACCTTAGGGCAAGTCCTCGTGCAATTCATGATAGTGTGACAACGGTAGAGAGAAAACGGGTCTTGAAGCTGTGCCAGGCGTTCCTCCGTGTAGTCATCTCTGGAGTCAATCATCCAGCGATAGGCCTGAAAGTCAGAGGCATTTGACACACCAAACGCTTCAGCGAGGTGTCGTAACCAGCGGGAGATTTTAAAAACAACACCTATCTCGAGAATTTTGGTCCGAGATCTGGAATACATAATGTTATCCCACCTCCGCTCACAAATATTTGTATTGCTTTTAGATGGGGAGCCCTATGTGACAGGCGGGATCCATCCTTACCTGCATCAGTACTGCAGGACCCAAGTACTTGTCCCCGTTCCACCAGTAACTGGGACAGCTGGTGCTGCAGCAGGCACACAGGATGCACTCGTAGAGTCCATCCTGCACAGGGGAGGGAGACCACAGTCAAGCAGAAACCCACGAGGAAACCTTAAAAACTTGAGCTGACAAAGCGTTGCCAAAGAAAGCAATTCCTACATGCATGTCCTCCAAAACAAGATCTGGCAATCCTCCCAACTTGACCACTATATAATAAACTGGGTTTTTTTGTGATTAAAGGGGGGGAAGAAAGCATTAACTGAAGAAAAAGCGTGAAAATTGCTCAATGTCCCTGCATTCCTTCCTTCCAGCCTGTCCCAGTAAGTGGCTGAGGAAAGGCAGAGATACATAACCGATGAACAATTCAAGGCAGTGTTACAGAAGAGAAGAGCAAAGTCCGCCCAACAGCCTAGGGGTAGAAGAGCTCATAGTCTGGCACGTGCTTTGAGAGGATCCCCAAGCTCTTTCAGAATGAGAATGGTGTGAATCTTTAGCCATTTTGCCATTTTTACAGAAATTAAGGCCTTTTTATTTTGGGCACTGAAGAAGTCAAGACCAACATGGAAGCAACATCAGGCAGAAGACAGTCAAACTCCGAGGAGCAGAGGTCTCCCAGGTCTCCTAGCTCAATTGCTCTCCCACCGCCTGGCTTAAACCACGTACCTGAAAGTTGCTTTTGGGGACAAGGGTCTCATTAAATTTAGTTTACAAAGATTCCCGATGCCAAAATCTCCTGGGAGCTTGTAGCAAGTCTTCAGCTTTAGAGAGGCTGCTCTAACACACTTTTGGAAAGACTTGCCAAAGGTATTTAAGTCAGAGTTGCCTTCTTGCTCTAAGTTTGTTTTATTTCTCATTATAATATTTCAAATGATTGGCAATTTAAAGGAAAAGGTGAGAGTTTTTCAGCTGACACCGATCCCAAGTTTCTCCTGCCATTCCCAAAGCAAGAGAAACTTCAGCAGCAAGATAAAAAGCAAGTTTACGAGTTGTCAGAAAGATTCAGGCAGCTCTTGCAGCCACTTTTAGGTTTGCTTATTTCTACTTGAACAAGAACGTGATTTCAAGGATGCCGCTTTATGAAAACCATGTGACAGGAGAGTGCCTTTAGACCTGACATCTGGATCAGATAACATTCTGAAGCGGTGCAGGAGAACTAACCGTTGCCTTTGGATAAAGATTCTTTCAGACCGTAAAAGCCTGCAGTTGTTAAGACGTCACAGCGCCAGTCGCGTGGTGCTGCCGACAACTCCGGCACACAACCTGTCTATTCATCAGATGTTAACTTCACAGCAAACACACGCAACGGAAAACTTCCAAAGACCACTGCAGAGAATTAGGCCGCAGCTCACGTGTTTTCATTGAATCCCCTTGAAACAGCCTTCCTCTTCGTTGTTCATATTCACCTCTTTCTTATCCAGGCAAGAACTTACCCGCACTATAAACTTTTTCTAAAGCCATTATCTCCCAGCGGTTCAAATGGTTCCTCAGACACCCTCCAGCTCTACGCAGAGACTTTGGACCACCACCACTACGTTCCCAGAAAACCCCCTCAAAAATCACGCAGTGCTCAAGATGGACGCCCAAAGACTTGCACTAACACATCACGCTTGTGCCTCCACATCCAAAAGTGAAGTTTTTAGAGCTGTAAAAATCCAGCAAGCAGCAACAAGAGAGCATCATTTAGCATGCTGCAGCTAGACAAGACAGTGCTGAGCCCGACAGCCTACGTGCCAGCATAAACTGCAGTGCCTTATCTCCGCTGGGATATTACAAGCCTGTAGCCTGCAGAATGTTTTTACAAACGCACGTGGTTTCGCAGCACAGACGGTGGAAATGAGATCAGAGTCCCCATCACAACCACGACTGCGTTTCATTAGCAAACGTTACCCCTAGCAATGCAGGCATGCCATGACACTGCATTTCAGCGAGCAGATTCCACCCACGTCGGGTTTTTGCACCAGACAGCTTTGTCATTATAGGAACTAGAAGCTACTGCATGTTAATATTTAACTCTGGTCTTATCTGGAAGGGATTTCAATGGTAGAAAAGAAGCAGCAACCAGTTTCTGACGGTCTTCTATGGACTGCAGGTACTGCTCCTTGCCCTGTTTCGACTCATCCTTCTTCTTCAGGTAAGGCTCGATGGATTTGTATTGTGCGTAGAAGTTACTCAAGTCCTAGGAGTCAGAAGGCAAACAGGTCACATTTAGTAAGCCAAACTGATGCATAAGGGATTGAACTCCAACAGAAGGCGGCATTTTGCACCTCAACTGGCCACATTCCTTCAAATGAGGACAGATTTAGTCACTGCTGTGAAGCTCAGACCCACCCAAACCAGAAAACACCAGCCAGAGTAACATGCGAACTGCGAGGCCCGATCTTGTGGCACCTCCCAACGTTATCCCTTCCAAGCCAAGTCCGAACCCCTGGAACGGCGTTAGCCCTGGTCGCAAGCTGACAGAGGCAGACACTCACCGGAACAAGGTCCTTCACCACATACATGTGGGGGAGAGGGTAGATTTTAGTGATCTTGTTGAGATCGGGGTCAATTCTTTTGATACAGGCCAGCGTGTTGCCGCCAGCAATGTTCATAGCACAAGAGCCGCAGATGCCTGAGCGGGAGAAAAAGAATAAAGCGTTAGCTCTTTACCCTCTTATCCTACTTGAGGAAAATCCTCTTGGCCCCAAACACAGCCCCAGGTTGTCTTCAAGAAACTCTGTACGTGACAAGAAAAACGCCAGAAGTTGCCATTGGGCCAAACACGTCGCTATTTAAATAAAGAACAAACACAGGAGTCACTTTCATTAAAGCCTCAACACATTCTCAGTGCGGAGCTTCCTTCCACAGCAGAAAACAAGCGGCTTGGACACTTCATCCCTTTCGCATCATTCATTACTTTTTCCATGCTACTTAGGGCGGGGGAAACCTAAATAAGTTTTGTTCACAAGTTCGAAGCACGAGCTCGTATCGATGGGAAAGCAGCTAACGCAAAGACGACAACAAGGGAACCAGGCGCATCCCTGAAGGTCAGGAACATAAACAAACTCTCTAAGGGAGAAGCTTCTCTCCGTGCCTTCCGCAGCAGGGCAGACTGGTGCCATAAACTGCATTCATTAACTCCCAAAGGTGAGAGGACAGACGCTCACCAGAACAAACAGCATATAAATAGCTTAACAAATGGATTAAATGACACCGTTAATGATCTCCCAGTAATAGAAGGATCAGATGAAGCCCACGAAAGGCCAAGGTTTACAAGAAAAACCACTGCAGAACTGTCACAGATACTGCTCAGGTCAGGAGCTTGGGTATCCAATTCAGACTGATGCCTAAACCATCATATTAGAAAGATGACAAGTGTCACAAGGGCAAAACTCTAATTTCAGAGGATTTAACACATATCAATTGATACGAGTCAGGGAAAAGCCACTGCTCCTCGCGCTGATGAGCTAGTCTGCCTCAGCGCCTGATGCGCTGGCCTTCCCCTTGCTGCCAGATAAACACTGGCACTTGACCAAGGTTATTCCTCCCACTCGAGAAACAGTGACAAGTATTTTCCAGTCAGCTGGAAAGGGAACCAGGACCGCAAACACGGACCCATGAGCATGCAACAGGAACATGTGTCATCAGGATTTGGTTTTTTTTCCCCTTCGTGGTAGAAAAAGGGGCAAGATTGAACCAGCCTAGCTTGAAAATCTGTCTTCAGGTTCTCAAAGAAAAGTATTCAGCGCAATTAATTCCAGCAGCTCAGGAACAGTGTTGACTACCTAAATATCCGACACTGAGAACAACATTGTATGAAATTCCTCCGTCTGCTGTGTGGATCCTACAGGAAACGGTTGCGTTAAAGCGTGCTTTTCATTTACAGCCAAGTCAAAACATCTTTAGGCATCAATCGCACTTAAATTTCTCCTACTTGCAAACCCACCTAATTAAATCACAAATCATTCCATAAAGGCATCCTCCCTTCCTGCATTTCCACCACTCTCATCTTCAACTTGGCATCCCGACATTACCCATGAATTAGGATTTTTTTTTTTTTTTTTAGAGGGAAAGTCACCTGGACAGGTAAGTTTTAACACAGTTAAAGAGACATGCCGGGTGAGAACCAGCCGGCCGCTCTGCAATGTAAAACCACCAGATGGCCTTTTCCTCAATCAATCATTTTGCTTAGTCAAAGGGCCAAAAAAAGATTCCTGAAGCTATTCCTAGAAGTCATAAGTACTCTTCCAGTTACACCCTTTTTTATTTCCACAGCAGCACCAGATAAAGCAGCCCCTACAATTCATTCCCATTCACCACGTCTTCCCCCTCAATTTTGCTGTTGTAATCTCTCCGGCTCGATTTCCCTACGCAGCTTGTCACTGGAGGGCAGCAAGATGAACAAGATTAGGAAAGAAACAGGAACAACTGGGGCTGTTTAAGCGTCTTGCTCATCGCTCAGTGCTGTGCGATTACGCCCTGCGAATACGAGCTTTATTACTTGATTCACTGAGGTATTTCATACGCAACGGCTGGAAGAGGAGAGTGGTATGCTGGCATCTACCCTGAAGTTTTCTAGAGGTCACACGTATGCTGTCAGCGATAAACAGGTTTTTTTAAAGGCAATCTTCAGTTTAGCAGGCTGGAAAAATCCTTCTTACCTTCCCTACATGATCTGCGGAAGGTCAGAGTGGAGTCCAGTTCATTTTTAATCTTGATCAGAGCATCGAGCACCATAGGCCCACATCTGTAACAGAAAACAGAATCAGTGAACTTGCATAATTCCCCCTCAGCCTCCGCGCTTGATCTCTGGCACCCCAGCTAAGCAGCACCTAAAAGGACTTTGATCAACCACAATTAAAAATACATTTTGCTGGCCAATTCCCAGCAAAAAAGAGAGAGATATCGAGTGAGCAGCATGACCCATTCACCTCGGCACGCCCCAGGGTTGAGGGTGGGGAAGAAGCCCTTTCTTCTCCTGGCGCCCAAAGATTTGGCTCAGCTTGAGAGGGTTCAGGCAGCACAACTGAAAAACAAGCGCCTTGCTACCGGTTTTCTCCTTTTGGGTCAGGTTTTGACAAGTCTGCCTGTTCTCATTAGTCACAAGAGGCTCGCACAAAAACAGTCTTGGACAACTTATGTAATTTTCTATACGGCAGTCAAGGCAACACCCAGAAATTATTAACTGGTGCAAGTCCCACAAAAATTTGAGTGTGTCATGTGCTGCTTAAGCAGGGAGCTGCATGGCTTTGTGTCCGAAGCTTTCAGAAAGGACTCGACGTGAATCCTTCTGGCAAGAGCACAGGGAAATCGAGGCACACGTGCCCACGCAAAGGTTTCTGCACAAGCGTGCAGGTGGTTACGACAAGTTTAACACGATCTGTAAATCAGAAGTAACTAAGTGTTAAGAAAACCATGAGAATAGTTGATAAAGCTTCACCTTAGCTCACAGGTCTGGCACTGTGAGCTACACAACAGTTTCCTTTTGGAACGTGCCCCAAAATTTGCTATATAAATAAAGCTTATTAAAGCAATGAACACATTCAAGTATGTAACACAACTCCAGGACGCTGAGAAAAACCTCACAGAAGTCACAAAACAAAGTGACCGTTGTACTGCTGACAGCTATCAAGATATCAGCACTCAGAGTACAGGGGTTTTTTTTATTTGCCATGCTTAGCACTGACAGGTGAGGGAGGGGAAGATAATCCCATGTGATCACAGTAAGATTTGCTTTATCAGGAAATAACACCACTCTCGCGGGTTCTGACAACGAGGTGCTCTAACACAGCTGAGGCATCACCTCCCTGGCCACTCCAACAAGGTTTTAACAGTCCCTGAGGCTTAATGAGACCGCTGACACCTTTAGCTGTCAGCTGAAGTACTCCTCAACCACCCTCTGTTATCACTTCTCTGATAACCAACGTGCACACGCGGCCCCAGTACGAAGCCTCTCCCTAATGGGGCACACACTCACTTATTCAAATCCACTTCATACGTCTGCATGCGGGGCTTGTCCCCAGGCTTATCGGGATCCCATCTGTAGATGGCAAACTTCTTGATACGGGGCGCCGCCACGGCTGCCGTCTGCGCTCCCCGACATATCTGTATTCAAATGACAGCGAAACAGCCTTTAGGATCCTTTGGGTTGCTCTTAGCACCGAAAAATAAAATGACTTGAGGTCGTGTGCTTTGGGGCAATTCCTCAGGACCCATCGTTTGTATTTGGGCACTTGTACAGCTTTTGGAAAATGCTCTCAAGGATTTGCCGGAGCTGCGCACGTGGGCCCAGGCAGACACCTCTGTCCTGGGGCTCCCTCCTCCTCCCCAAGGCAGAGGGGATAATCCTAAAAACAACAGGCAGCCCACGGGTGCTCCTGCAGTGTCTGCCTTTCCTCCACAGCCCTGAAAGCTCTCCCTGCGCCAAAACTGCCCTTGGAAGCTCCCAGTCGCATCTCTAGCCCACTCCAGACAAACAACTCTCTTCTGCACCTCCTGCCTCACCTCTTCCTCTGTCACCCTTCAACCTCTTCTCCTAAACTCTTCCAGACCCTTTCCTGCTGCTTTTGGACCTCCAGACCCACCCCAGCATGTCCTTACACATCCTCCTGCCCCCAAAGTCGACTCCTACCCCCCGTCTCTTACCCACTCTGAACCCTCTTCCCATCCTGTACTGCATCCTGGACCCCCTCCTGCCCCCCAGCTTCCTCTGAGTGCCCCCAGCTTCCTCCAAGCCCCCGTGTATCCCCCCCAGCTTCCTCCCTGCACCCCCTCCAGCCCCCCAGGTTCCTCTGCACCCCCCCCATCTTCCTCCCAGCCCTCCCTGCACTCCCTCCGGCCCCCTCAGCCCCATCCCCTCTTGCCCAGCCCCAATCTTGCCTGCCACACCCCCGCCCCACCTCAGCCCTCCTCACCCCCTAACTCCCTTCGCACCCTCTCCAGCCCCTCCGCCCCTCGCACCACGCCTCCCCCGAGGGTCCCCCGCCCAGCTGCCCGGAGCAGGACGGCTCCAGACCCCTCACCGGCCGCGGACCGGCCCGCAGGAGCCGCCCGGGGACGCCGCGCCTCAAGGAGACTCCCACCACGGCCGCCGCCATCTTGGCGTTACGCAGATCCGACCCCTCTCCCACCCCGGAAGCGGAAGTAACCTCCCAGGCAGGGCATCGAGCGCGGCTTTAAGGGGAAGGAGGGGCGGGGCTCTGGTGGCAGCCATCTTGGGTGTGGCGGCGGTCGCTGAGGAGACGCCATGTTGAGTGTGGCGAGGCCTGTGGATGGCGCGGCCTGTGGATGGCGGGGCCAGGACGCCTGGATCCCCCTCTTTTAGGCAGGGGGGAGACCAGTGCGGCCCCCCCATTAATTCCCAGCCGAATTCTTTCTGCAGGGGAGGTGCCCAGGCCCTCCTGCCTGCCCCAACACCAGGCAGGGCAAAATGGAGGGCACCGAGGGGCAAAATGGTGTCCCCTCGCCTCACCCTCCCTGAGGGCTTCCCTCCCTTTCTCTCACGATTATTACCTGTTATTATTTAATTTCCCATCTCTTTCCTCACAGCAAATGTATTTATTAACTGAATTGCAAGCAACACACGCTGAAAAAGCTGCCGGGGATGAAGGTGGAGGGGAAAGGAGGCCCCGCTATGGCGTTACGTGCCACCATTTGAAGGCGAAGGGCCGTCGCTGGACATTGGTGCCGCAGCGAACCTCCCCGAGCCTGCCGTGGTAGGAGGCCACGTCCTCGAGGAAACAGCAGCGTAGACCCAGTGGTTCCAGGAGGGAGCGGGTCCGTCGCTCCAGGCAGCATTCGCCCCCCACTATGGGACCGAAGGGTTTGGGGATACCCAGGTCCTTGGCCAGGATGATCATGGCGACCTGTGGGGTGACACAGGAGGAGCCCAGTGGCATCAGGACCGATGAAGCCAAGGGAAAACCGCCGGCCACCCTCCTCCATTGGCCTCACCCCGAAATGGGGCATCGACACCAATTTTTGCAGCCACCCTCCCCCAGACCTCCAAATCCATCATCGTTTCCCCCTTTTTTATCCTTAAAATGCCCCCCGCGCCTTGCAGTTTCACCACTTTGAAAAGTTTTCACCTCAAAACTACATAGTTTAACCCAACCGCAAGCAAGACAAAGCCACAAAGTTGTGGCAGACCTGGGCTTATCCAAACCTGGCTGGAGATACTTTCTGGGCAGCTGTAAATATACTGCTTTTTTTTGACAATTTTGGGGATTCATCCTGGTTGAATAAGCTGTTTTTTGGGGAGGACCCAAGGAGCGGGGACCCCCCCTCACCATGTTGGGGAAGTACGGCACGGCTTTGCCCTGTTTGTCCAGCTTGAAGAGGGCCGGCAGGTCGATGATGTCCTCCTCCATCAAGCCCAGCTCCTTCTTGAGGACATCTCTGTTCCAGTCGATGCAGCGCTGGAGGAGATCAAGAAGAGCAGGTCAAAAAGGGGGGGACACAGGTGGACACGGTCCCCAAAACCATCTCACGCGGGAGGAGAGCCAAAAGGCAACACCTCCCCTTAAGGGTTTGCACCACCCTGGGGTGGTTATTGCAAGAAATATTAATTATTACCAGAAATATCAGTTATTACCTGGACATACTGGTTCTGTTGCACCAGGATGTCATTGGAAAGGACCTTGTTAATGGTGACGCGTTTCGTGTCTGCCCCCGAATACCCTGTAAATGCAAAACCCCCCTGTCAAAATGAAATGGTGCTGGTAGGAGCCTGGCTTAAAACAGGGGCACAGAGATGGAAAAACCCCAAACAAACCCAAAATACCGATTCCCTGAGCTTGACGTTCAGGCTGCCAGGAGTCCCAATTCTTAGTTAATTGGGAAACTGGGTGGGAGGAAAACCTCTGCCCATTGAAAAGAACGTTGGAAAGGTTCTATCATCATCCATCCCACAGGAGCAAGCAAGCATCCCCTCCATGCAGAGGGCTTTATCCCTCCCGTCCCACTCATTTTCCCAAAATAGGGCTTGAGGAGGCTGGGTATGGTGGGCAGGCATCCCGCTTGCCAGCCGTGAAGGACAACCGGGTGGGAAAATGTCCCCACGTCCCCCCGATACCCGCACGTCGGTCAGGCGCTGCCGCCCTCGGGCCGGCTGCTCTGCAGGGTGGCTCCGGCTGTCTCGAACAGCCGACATCAAAGCTCAGCTCAAGCTGCCCGCTGTCCCCTTGCCTTTGAACATAGTGGCTTCACCCTGGCCCTCCTTCTGCTTCTCCCGAAAGAGCTTGTAGCATGCCGCGGGGCTGGCCATCAGCATCCGAAATCGCTGGGGCAAGACAGGGGAGAGCAGTCACCAAAAATGCCTTATCCAAAGCTTTGGGGCACCTCAGGGGCTTATTTTGGCAAGGAGCTTAAGCTTAAACTCTTAAAATTAGGTGTCTCTGCTGTTATTTAGTGCCTTTTTTTAACACAGTGCCAAGGGGATAGATCTGAATGAGGTGTGGTGATTTACGCTGTTGGCAAATACCCACCTAACTGTCCCCGAGGGATTGAACCACTGCTGGGGCAGGGAGGAAGGCTGCAGCCTGGCTGCAGCTGGGTCCAATCCTGCCCACCTCAGGTGGGGTATATAAAGGTGGTAGGTGGGGAGTTCTGCTGCTATTTAGGTTGGTATTTTGGGTTTTTTTGTCTCTGGTTTGGTGGTGGGAGAGGATGGAGGAAGTCAATAATGAGGCTCTGGTTTCTTCAGAGGAGGCTAAAAATCAATATTAAGGTAATTCTGTGGAAAACTGGCAATTGTGAATTTGCGGGAGCTGGGCCCTGTGTGTGTCCTGGCTTGCTTTGCCCCAGCAGGAATGGTCTCCTTGGAGGAGTGTGGGAGGCTGCTTGCTGCAGTCTTGAGGGCATCTCTTGTAGGACCTCAGCATAGCCCTGGGGAGGGCAAGGGCACAGCGTGGAGAGTTTGGGGGTGTCTGTGCACATGAATGCTCCTTTTCTGAACCATCTAGGTCAAGCCATGGTTTCCCCTTGGGGAGAAAAAAGTCTTGTGTCAGAAGAAATAAAATCCATGCTGGAGGAAAGAGCTAGCTTCTGAAAACCTCTGGGAGATGCTAGGCAGCTGTGAGCCCTGGCCAGTCTGTGTGAATACTGAGGTTTAAATTTCTTGGACTACCTTTGCAGGCATCTTTTTTTTTTGTTTGTTTCTCTGTGTTGATTATTAGCTCAACAAGGCCCTTTTTGTGTTCAGAGCTCTCATTTTGGGGACAGGGGTGAGAACTTAAGGAAAAATCTGTCTGCTACTGTCAAGGAAAGGAGCTTTGGAGGTTTCCCTAGAGGTGCCCCAATGGGATTAGCTGCTCAGAAGAGAAACCACAGAGTGGTATGGGGTTTTGGGGTACCTTTGCATCGGAGGTAGGCACAAAAGTGATGAACTCGTCAACGTGGCCGGCGGCCAGCCAGTCGGAGTAGAGCTCCACGGGAGCCTGCACTTGCTGGGCGTAGAGGAAATCCCGCACCACTCTGGTCATTCTTCTCCCTGCAGATCTGGGGGTGAAATACCCCCGAGAGAGGGAATAAGGGGACTAAATACTTATGCATCAATATCTATGTACATATAAATTGTTACCAAGGTGGAGGAAAGAAAGAAGAGTGTGAATGTAGAGATTAGGTGTACCTACTCCATAGGGGACCAGACTGGCAGCTGGTCAGGGAATGGCTAAATAAGGCCCTTAATATAATTTTTTAAAATGATGTTTAGGGGCAATCATGGTTCCTTTGCTCCCCAAAATGTGGGTTTCCCATCTCTTACATGGGAAAGCTGCTGCCGATGAGGATCCTCCCCAGGGGATACTCCTTCCCTGCCACGGTCACGGGTGGGCTGACCTCCAGGTTGCCGAAGGAGTCGAGGCTGTTGATGGCGTCGAAGAGGGGTTCTCTGCGCACATAGCCAAAGTCAGGGCCCTGGGGAAAGAGAAATCACCATGGGCTTTGCCCTGAGTTCCCCTTGCCTCTGTGCCTTTGATTTTATCCCTCCTGTTGGGCTTGGACCTGCTTGAGTGGGTAAAAAAAAAAATCAAGAATGAAGCCTGACCTTGGATGGGGAGAGGCTAAAGGAAAGGGAAGAGGATAAAGGTCTCTGGGTCATCTAAGCTCAGTAATAAATGGCAAATGCCAGGGGCAGAGCTGGGGCATTGAGTGTGGAGAGACCTCCTCTGCTATCCTGCAGCCAATGTTTAAGTGTTTGCATTAAGCTAATTAGGTGCTGGGGGAGCCCTGAAGCTGAGTTTCTGGATGGCTCTTGTTGAGTGAGATGAACTTCAGCCCTTGAGGGTAAATCTACCCTGGGCAGAAGAGCCACCCAAAGGGCTGTACTTCTCTTAAATCCCATTTAAGCTCTGATTTTTCAGGGCTTAATATATTCGGGATTTAAGGTGTGGTGCATGCAGGGGTAATTAACCCTTGGTTGTGATGTGCCAGGGTCAAATGCCCTGGGGGAGAGACCTCAATGCTAAAAATGGGGCAAAAAAGGCAGCAGTGGGACAAAAATCCTGCCTTGAACCTGTCCTTGCTCTCCAGTTCAAGTCAACCTGGGCTTGGAGCTTGCAGCAGCCCCTGGGACAAGATCAAGTATCTGTTGGGCTTGCGTTCAATCCCGACCACTTATTAGTGTTGGGTTTCCTTAGGGATAAACCAAATATACAAGTCAATAAAAATGAGCAGGGATAACCTGAGGGTGCATGGCTTTGATCTAGAAGCTGCTTTTTTTTTTTTAATTGGAGGTGTTTGGAGAAGCTGGGATAGAGAGTGCAGCAGGGCTGCCTTTTCCCCAAAGCTCCCCATGTATTTTTGGGGAGGATGGCTGGGGGTCAGATCCTTTCCCCGGGTGCTACAGAAGGGACTGAGCATGAAACACCTGCTCTCAGCTTATTTCAGTTTAATAAACCATGGAGCTGGTATGGTTTCAACTGTCGAGGCGCTGGTTCATCCCAGGTTTGCAGGTCGCATCCAAGTCCTATCAGTTCCAGATTGATTTTGAGGGGCTAATTCCCTCTCGTCTCCTTTTTCCCTGGCGCAGGGTCCCAGGGGCTTAGAGGACCCGTGCGTGTTGCATTTGGCTAAATATTTCTAGCTGGAAAATGAGATTGGAAAAATAGGACTGGGGATTAGGGGAGGCTTCAAAGCAGAAATTGGAGTATAATGTGTTAGCAGCTCCAAAGGCTGAAACTGCTTCTCTAAATATGAAGCAAAGCAATTCCTAAAGAGGGCAGATAGGAGCGGTTGCCCGGCTTTTTGGCGAAGGAGTAGATCAGTGCACTATTCCCATCCTGTCTGATGAATGCGGGACTGCATGTACTCATTTCAGGCATGAGAAAAGATGTATTTCAATGCTTTTAAAAGCACTTAACCTTCCTCAAAGTGACATCTGGTAAAAAAAAGTGAGCTGTCCTCTTCTCCCATTGCTGTCGGAGAGAAGACCAAGGCTGGGACTGCTGCCAGGGCCTGGCTGGGTGTATGGGGCAGAGATTTAGTGGCTACTTGAGGATGTCCTGCCCTTTCTGCATGGTGATATCTCAAAGGGGTCATTCAAGCCATCTTTTTCCTATGCTTATCTCTGCTGGGCTCTCCCAAAATGCCCTGCCCAGGGTCACTGCTCTCCCAGGCAGCTTTCTTTGCCCGCCCTGCCCATGGCTGGCCCTTTGCTTTGCCAGAGAAGCCCCACAGGGATGTTTTTGGCAGCTGGCTGCATCTTGCTCTCTTCTGACCAAGTAAATTGACTCCTCTCACACTTTCCTTTCCTCTCCTGCTTGGGAGCTGCTGCATATTTGCAGGTGTGGAGGAGGAAAGGAAAAACCAGCCCATTGCTCAGATACTCAGGAGGAAGAAATCCACTCCTGTCCCAGAGCTTGGCAGGAGTCTTTTGTTCCCAGAGGTGTGAGGTCCTCCTTGCCCCTCTCATCCAGCGCTTTCTGGATAAAGGGTTTTCCAGATGGCTGGGCTGTGGATTAGGCTCTTATCCTTGGGTTGAGGGAGGATGAGGCTGTTGGTGTCCTCCCAGCTGGGAGTGGACAGGGTATATCTCCATGCAGTTGCATGCAGAGGTGTTAAACTCTCATTTTTCGGGCAATTCATAGTGGGGCCTTTCAAGGAGCCAAGTGCAAGTAGGGTTTTAGGACTGGCAAAATAGGCTAAGCATAAAAACCTGTAAGCTGTTTCTCAGGCCATGCAAGTGACTGTCCTGCTCTTACCAGCAGCTCCTTGACAGGGAATTGCTCCAGCCCTCCATCTCGAGGGGAGTCCAGCACCACTGGGAAGCTTTTGTGCGGAGCATGGGTGTAGCCAAACTCAATCTCTTCCTAAAAGAAGGGAGGAAAACCTGCATGGGGCACATCAGCAGAGAGAGAAAGCTTTTCCCCTCTCTGGTGCCCACCTACCTGCATCCAGCGGTCCCCACGGTTGATGTAGCCAAAGCAAACCTTCAGCTCGCATCCAGCCTTGTTCACCAGGTTTTTTATCTCCTTGACAAAGAGGTAGTTGTCCTTCATGCTGGGAAAGCAGATAGCAGGAGGGAAGGGGATGAAGGGCTGCTGATGGATGGATGGATATTCCCTACAGGCAGCTGCCTTTCCCTCTGCCCATTGCCTCCCCAGCCTGTCTCTGTGGCCTCCAGGGAGAGGCTGCAGGGCTGATGCTAATCTGGCTGGGAAGGCATCATCCCTTGGCCTTTACCTGCAGACGAAGACATTCACCGGTGCCAAAGTGTTGGGGGTCATGATCCATGGTGCTACCTTGAACACTACCGTGTCAGTGAAGATTGGTGTATGGGGGATACCCTGGGGGAGGCAAGCAGAAATTGGGGACTTTCCACACCCTGTTTACCACTATTGCCCCCCCCAAATTCCCTACCCTCGAGGTCATTTTTGGGGTAAATGAATGGGGACTGCCCTCCATTCAATCCCCTTCTCCATACTCCTTGGGCTGTTGCAGCCTCCCATCTGCACTCCTTCCCCGGAGCCCCCAGACCTCAGCCAGGGTCTCCAGGAGGCTGACATGGATGGAGACCAGCCCTGGGAAGGTGTCATCGGGAAAGCGGAGCCCCTCAACGAAGAAGTCGAGCTCGGCAGCCCCGCTGGTGTATTGCACGGTGTGGTACAGCTTTCTCTGGCCCAGCACATGGACATAGCGCTGCCCAAAGAAGGGATCTACGAGAAGAGAAAGGGAAAGGTGGACAACTTTCAAAGTTTTGGTGGTGGTTTCAAGCCTATTTTGCTTGTGTGCAAGGAGGTACCGCAATCCCGCCTCTGTGAGTGGATACAACTTAATCTGGCAGAAGTACCTTAAAATAAGAGTTAAGGGGCTTGCAATTTTGCTGTCATGCACAAGAAGGGCGAGGAAAAATGTCTCGGCCTTCCCTTGGATGGAGCAGTCACTGGGAAGATGTTTTCGTGGGGTTTTTGCCCTTGCAGCCCCATCTGACCTGCTGTGGGATGACAATGCCACCAACCCTGCCAACAGACTGCCTCTGCATGGAGAGACAAGACCAAGCTACTTAACGGCACGTTTCTGCACTGGATGGTGCGGGTTTGGTCCCAGGGAACAAGAAAGGGAAAATGTGTTGTAGAGTGTGTTGCCATCATGGATAAGGCACCTGGGTGTCAGGACACATGGCTTTTTTTTTTTGCTACTCCTTTGCTGGATGACCTTGGATAAATGGCTTTATGGCGCTGTGCCTCTGCTTGTTAATCTGCAAAGCTTTCCAATCAATGGAGAAGAGAGAATACTCAACATGGGAAAAATTTGGAGAAGGGATGCTGAGGGCATGACTTGCTTCAGAAGTGCTATTGAAGAGCATGGAGAGGACAAGGTCACAGATGGAAAGAAAAGAGCTTGCAGGGATATCAAAGCACCACAAATGAGGAGGAAGGACTTACTCTGCATGTAAAAGACCCCAACTTTGTCAGCATCGGAGACAGGAATATAGAGAACGATTTCATAACCCCGGGGCAGGCGTTGTGGCCCTTTGGTCCTCAAGACCATCCGAGACATGTCCAGCAAATCTGGGGTGCAAACAAAAAAATAATTGATGGGTGATTGCACAGCGCAGCTCTGGCTGGATTGCATGTTCCCTCTTGGGGTTTGCATCTCCTGTGCCAAGAAATCTGCTCTTCCCTTGCTACTGGCCTTTGCAAACTGGAAAAACAACCTGCGGTCCTGCTAGCAAAGCTTGTGGCTTGTTCTTTGAAACAAATGCCCTTTTCTCTTTTTCCCCAGCAGCCCTGGCACAGCCAGTCCCTGGCCTCAAGAAGTCAATGGGCACCGACTCTGCGTGGTTTTAGTTTTCCAGGAACAGGCAGGTATTCCTGGCTGCTGGCTGCACGCCTTGCCCCGAGCTCCTCTCACCTGTGTGGAGCTTCCCTTGACCAAGCCCTGCTGTCTGTGGCACCTCTGCTATTTTTCTGGCTGTGCTACATGCCCCTGCTTGACTGCAATTAGTTTAGGTGGCATTAAAAAAAAAAAAAATTCCCATGTAGGAAGCTTACTCAGCAGCTTGGTGGAGAGCAGCTCATGGGCAGTCGGTTCCCAAGGAAAATTTCATCTCCAAAAAGGTTAAAGAAGGGGAGTAATGGAGCATTTTTTGCTTTATATGATTTTTTTTTGTTGTTACCTTCTTTGCTGAATACCCTTTCGTCGTCACAGTCTGATGTCGGAGTGAAGGGGCTCTCCTTGTCGCAGCTGACGAGCAGGATGGCCCCGTGTCCCTCGGGACCCCAGGTCCAGCTTGCCTAAAACACCCCACTGGGCCTTAGCAAGCTCAGGCTCTTACAAACCCGTGGACTTTCTGTGTGGTGGAAGAGGCTGAATTACCTTGTTGGGATTGTTTTTTTCCACCACGCCATCTCGATCCGCGTCGACATCTAGAGAGATCCCTGGATGGGCAGACCCCACCATCATCCCAGGGTACGGCAAGGTTGGGTGGGTGCAAAAGCCCCCCCCCAGACCCAGCAAACCTGGGTCTGTCTCTGCCCCCACATCAAAACACCCGGCTCCAAGGGCCCAAAGAGTTGCAGAAGCCTTCGTACTCACCAATGCCGGTGAGGAAGACCCCAGCTTGGTTGATGGGCTGCCCTCCCTCTGCGTAAAAGCTGACCGTTACCTGCAAACCCCCAAATCCCTGGTTGGGCAAAGGATGCTCCCCCTCTGTGGGGGGTCCCGCACTCCACTTCTTACCTTGTTATCATTGACCTCAGTGCTGGCCCGGCTCATGCTGAACCTCAGGACTGTCCCCTTGTCCAGTGGCCACCGTGTCCCAGTGCTGGGGACCGACCCGACCTCGGCTCGGCCCTGGCACACCACCTCCACGTTCACCCCCTCTGTGTGCTTCACGCCGAAGGAGACTGCCCCGGCCGGGGCCGCCCTGCCAAAAATGCTCTGTATTTTTAGAGGCTTGCACTGAAAACACCTGGTTCTCAATGCAATTCATTTCACTGCCCAAAACACAGCCAAGACTGGGCACGCTGGCGTCTCCACGCTCACCGCTGATACCTTTTTGCCCTTTCTTCCCTGCCTGGGAATGCTTTAAGTGTCTTATTTTAGGGCAGAACACACTATTTTAGCAAAATGAGTCTATTTTGTAGCCATCAGAGCAGATTGCAATCTATAATAATCACAGCCAAAACAGTCAGTGCCCCTGGAACTGAACTTGGGTTTGCACTTCAATGGAGAAATCCATGTTTATTTTTCCAGCCGAGGCAAAGCTGGTATTTAACAGCTCATGGTAATGGTGCAGCAACCCAGCTGAGAGCCTTTACCATGGGAAACTAATTTTCAGGGTGACTTTTATCCAACCCCAAAGCAGCTGGTGTTGCACCGCTCCCAGTCTGATGTGCCCTTGCTTTTTTCCATGTATCTCCTTCCCTTCCCTGGCTCCTTGTCCCTAATTTCCCTGTTTTTCCAGGGTTATTATTTTTGGGCTGTTTGCACCTCCTGAGGTGCAGACTGTCTTTGAGCATGTGTGACCCCGATACCCGAGAGCTTGCACAGTATCGCTGTTACAGCATCATTTATTGGGTTTCTAGATGCCGGTGGCCCTGCCAAACCCGCACCGGCAGGGGGAGAGGAAATCTGAGTGCTCGTTTGCTGCTGCCCGGGCGTTTCTTAAATTGTTAAATTACATTTAATTATGTATGGAAAAACTGGTTTGGTTTCCTTGTTTCTGGGTTTTGGGAATCCCACCGGGAGGAGATTTGACCTGGAGAGATACCAGATGAGTTGTAACTGTGCTGCTTGGCTTGAATATCAAGGGTGAGATTTGCAAAAGCATCAAAGATGAGAAAGAACCATGAAAGGAGCTTTTAAACTTTTTCCTTTGGGGGAATAATTTTCTTGCAATGTGTTAAGTTGTTTCTAGGGGTGCAGGGCTGGTGTTGTGGGGATTTCCATGCTTTCCCAAAACACTTTGATCACTGACCTTACTTTCTTCCCCTCTCCCAGCTGCATCCCCTCCTTTGCAGCCCATTCCCATCATTCCTGCTCATCCCTCCGCTCTCCAGCACCTTTCTGAGATGACACTGGATCTGTTGACCGCAAATGGATCAAACCCATCGCCATCGCAAACCCGGGGTAAATATCGTGCAAATGCGGATGCTTGAAGCTTTCCTGGAAATTGTGCAGATTCACAAAGCCCAGGGAGGACTTTTCCCACAAATTGCATTAAATTACAGTGTCAGGGCTGTGGGTTTTGGGGGAGCAGGAGGAAAAACTGGGAGGGGGGATTTGCAGAAGGATAAACAGGGGGGGTAAACGTGAGGAGAAAGGTGGAGGTGCAGAAATGGAGTGGGGAAAGGGAGCATTGGGGCATCCCACTCACCCGTAGATGTCGGCAGAGATGCAGGTGCCCAGCACGCACAGGGCCTCGATGCGGTTTCCGTGCTGCAGCCGGAGCGTACGGTCCCCCGGCATCTCCTCGCGCAGCAGCCTGGATGCCCTGACGATGGGCACGTGCACCCTTCCCCACCTGCTCTGGGTGGCACTGACCCCCCTGGCAGTACCCAGCTGCTTCTCTTTTCCTCCCTGGCACGTTTTCCTCCTCTTCCTTGACTGTCCCTGGAGCAAATCAATCTGCTTTTGGAGCTTGCAAAGTTTGGGATGACAACTTTGTGGCCTCCACCCTGGTCTGAAGGGAGGGGGCACTTGGATTGGACCCTCTAAAGCTCCATGAAAATGATCTCTAAGGGGAGGGAAGGGATGGAGAGGGAGGGCAGCTGGCCCGAAGCCTGGCTGACTCCCAGCCCTGTGCAAGGAGCTCCCCCAGCTGTCCCCAACTCCTTGTCCCTCCAGCATCTCTCCTACCACAAAGAGGGACAAGCAGCCCAATGGGGAGGTGATTTTGCAGTGCAGAATTGGATTTCAGGTGGTGTTTGCACCTGTGGGGCTCCATTCTGCTCTCTAGGGAAAAGCACTGGCTGCTCTTGGGAGGAAGAAATACAAAAGAAATACAATTTTCCAGCCCTTAGGCTACAGCAGGATGCTTTTTTTTTTTTTTTCCTTCCCCCTTGCTTATTTTCAAAGGGAAGCTGGGGAGTGAGATGCTGATGAGGGGAAATCAGAGGTGGTTTTACACAGCGAATCCGCCGCTTGCTGCCCCGCACCGCAGCAGAGCACTTTGGGAGCAATTGCTGCCCACGCAGGCGTTTGCATTATTTATTAACATTGAGCTAAATATTCATTTTATAAAACCAAACTTCTGCCTCAGATTTTGGAAGCCACAAGCAATTAGTGAGGAACAGAAACATTCAGGTTGATGTTCCCTATTTATATCCCTTTTGGGCTTTTATTTTTTAGTACTCTTCCCTCTGTGGCCAGGGTGTAGGAAACGAGCTCAAATCCAGTTTCCCATGTGAAGCAGATCCTGTTTTATTTTGCTGTGACCTGAGCAAATGTGAGTGAGGGCTTTGCCTTGCTGAGCAAACTCCTGGGAATAAAAAAACTAATGCAGTTTTCCTGCTTTTCTGCACTTGAAAAACTTAGGTTTGTGGTGAGGGGGGAGATTTTATTGAAGACTATAGATGTTCTCCCCTAAGAATATAAGAAAATGTAAATCACTTTGTTCCCAGACTGTGCCTTTTGTAGAGCATCGTGGTCTGGGCAGCACCGCTGCTGTGCAAAACGTGATGGGGACTTGGGTTATGTGACTCCTGGTTTAGATTGACCTGGGAGCTGACCTGCCAGCTGCTGGAAGATGCTCCTTCTGAGAAGCATCATGATTTATCTGTTGAATTCCTGTCCACTTAACTCACCAGTAGTAAGAAATACTGATGAAAGAGGAACCAGAAAGAGAAATAACTTAGAAAAAAGAAAAGACCAAAACTGCATCATGTTTGCACAAGCGGGCTCTGTTCACAGCTTTGTACCTTGTGAGACTTATTTTTCCTCTTTTTACCCCAAAGCAGAGCCAGCAGCTGGCATTGCATGGAACGGGGTGGCCTCACCTCCCTGCTGGGACCCATGGGCTGGGGAAACAGAGGTGTAAACCCACCAGTTTGGAAGAAAACGAGCAAAAGCAGTTCCCTTTTTACCATTTTCACTTCCCAGTTCCTGTGCCTGAGGATTTAGTATTTCAGTTGTCAGCGAGGAAAACACCCGCTATTTAAAATCTTCTTTTTCTCAAAACACCACTCCCAAAACCCAACCCCAAATCCTTCCCATCTTACAGAAGGACTCCAAGGTCACCACATCACTTGTGATTTTTAAAATCAGCAGGAATATTTCTAGCTGGTCATGGGTTTGTTTTATACATCCATATAAAAATATGAATGGATCTATATCGCCCGTGGTCCAGCTGGTGCGATGGTGCTGGCATGGGCAAAAGCCCCTGGAACTTGCCAGGCAGAAGGAAACCTGTGGACCCTTAGGAACAAGTGTTACCCCCTAGCAAATATGGGATTGAAACCCTGGTGGCTCTGGGGATTTTTTGAGGGTTGTGGGGTTTTTTTGGGTGGTCCTGGCTGTCCAAGGGGCTGGCAGAGGCCATTTCCCGGCCACTGCACAGGTCCCTGTCTTTGAGGGATTGGTGTGGAAGGAGGATGGGGTCTTTGCAAGCTTTCTGTGGTTTTTGGATATCAGGCTTGGTCTTTGCAAGCCTTTGGGGGTCTTTCAAACCTTCTTGGGCTCTTTGCAAGCCTTCTGGGGTGTCTCAAAGCTTCTTGGAGTCTTTGCAAACCTTTAGGGTTCTTTGCAAGATGTGCAGGGTCTTTGTAAGCTTCCTGGGTTCTTTGCAAGCTTCTGGAGGTCTTCATGGAGCAGCTGCAGCTATGCTAACTGTGGGGAAAATACTAAATCCTTCTTGCAGAGGCTTGGGCAAAGCACCCAGCCGTTGCAATGTCTCATTTGGGGAGGAAGGAGAGAGACAATCACACTGCAGAGAGCTGACTTAGGCATCCTCTCCGTATCTGTGTCCAGTGCTGGGGACAAGTGTCAGGACCTGCCTGTCCCCATTGCAGCAAAAACCTGGGCAACTCCCGCTGTGAGCTGCTAAGTAAACCTTGGCTTATGCTGCAAGCATGGGATTTTTCAGGAGGCAAACATGGTATTTGTGATGCAGGCTCTGCTCTGTGCTATCCGGTTGGAGATCAGACATGGTAAACTATCACAGGACATATATATATATATACACACACATATGTCGATGTCTGGAGGCTCGTGGTTTTGTGGCTATAGTCAGTCTGGTCAGAGGAGTTCTGTCTGGTTTTTGTTTTTTAAATCAGATCTGCCAGATTAGGAGCTGCTCTGCATAAACTTCCCCACCACCAATGGATCTCTGCCTGCCCTAATTTCAAGGACCCAGGAATCCCAGCGCTGGAGCTTGCAAACAACCCCGACGAGCTGATTCCTGAGGCTTTTCACGTGCGCATTGCTCAGCATCTCCACCCTCTGGGGAGGACCGAGCCGGTGGGTGCAAGGGGGTTTTAAGCTCTGGGGGTCCCCGGTGGGGGGTTTTGGGGTTGTTTTGCGGCTCCCTTCTGGGAGGCATGTGCCTTATTGCAAAGGGTAGGAGGGAAATGTTCAAATGTTTCCCCCCGCGGCATCCTTTCAAGCTGACCTTTCACGTTTAGGAGGTGCAAACAGGTGCCCATCCCAATCAAGCCATGAGGCGCTGCCCATTCCTGCCCATTCCTGCCCGCGCTGCCTTTATTTTGGAAGCGGCAGGCAGCTTCGAGGAGGTGAAACAAACCCACCGGCAAGGATGAAGGAGCTTGGGTGAAGCTGAGCCTACCCATGGCTTTATTGCTCTCTGTGGAGGCGGCATCCTGCACGCCCCAGCGAGGGAGATATTTATAGGGCAGCAAATTTAATGCAAAGCTGGGGGAGAGCGTGGGCAGGGAGAGCGCAGGGGTACGTGCACGGCTCCAGCCCTGGGGGAAAAAGCAGTTTTATGGGGTGCTTTGCTTTTGGATTGCCAGATCTGAAGTCTCTCAGCAGGCAGGTGCCTTTATTTTGGGGAGAAGAAAGGATGAAGGGGGATTTTTCGTGCTTTCTCACCCAGGAGAAAGCGGTTGCAAAGCTAGGATGTCTTACCAGGTTGGGGACCAATGTCTCTTGGGTTTTACCGGCTTTAAAAGCATTTTTTATTGGTCCAAACCGGCCTCTTGCCGTTCTTCCCTGGCTTCCAAGCTGGATGTGGAAGGCAGGGCCCCAGGAGGGACTTGATGGCCGCCTGGGATGCTCCTGCCATGCTGTTACAGCTCTGCACCTAAAGAAAATAAACCCTCACGCAAACCCAAGCGGGACTTGATAACTGGTTCGATGCCTTACCCTATTGCAAGTAATTAGGCTGACATGGCTCTTAAAAGTTCCTGCCTGCAATTACACATGCAGAGTAATAAATAAGGTGTAATTATTGGCTTTAGGGAGATTATCAAACTTTCCTTGACAGAGTGGCGGTGCAGGATGGGTGAGAAGGAATGCCCCGAGGGGGTTTGGGCTATTAATGGGGTTCCTGAGGAGCACTGGGGGGTCTGGTCTTGCTCCATCATGGCTAGAAATAGGCTGAAATTAGGAAAAAGATGAAGTGAGCCCCAAAACCCAAGGCTGACCCAGCTCACTCAATCTGATGGAAAGGCGGGATCCCATCTGTCATGTACCAGGGATCTTAATAGCAACTTCTCAGGACAAGGCGTTATTAGGAAGAAACACTCAGCTCTGAATGGACCAGATGACTTAAAATCATCATTCTCCCTGTGCACGGGCATGTCAGTGCTAATAGCAGGTGGAGTAGGAAGAAGAGGTGAGTGTAGTTACCACCCAACGAAGACGAGGTGTTTTGGGCTTGAGCGAGCATCTGCAGTGACCATGGTGGCTCAAAATGCCATGACTAAACTTGCTGGAAAAAAAACGACCCAAAATGAAGATGAGGTTTTGGCACCATCTCCCCATCCTTTCTGGGAGGGGATGATCCTGGGTGGGTTTGGAGAAGCACATGCTCTCAAACCCTCTGCTAAAGCCTTCACACTTGCTGGGAGCCTGAAACCACCATCCTCCACCTCCTTCCAGATTATAGACCGTACCAGCCTGACCCCGTGGGGATTAAGGTGTGTTCTCTGTCCAGCACAGGGCTCAAACCAGCCGAGCAGGATACGATGCTAAAATCACAGCAGACGGCAAGCTCAGCACCATGCCCAATCCAAACCAGCGCGACCAGCAGCCGTGAGTGGGAAATCCATCTTGCAGCTCTCTTTGGTAGAGATGCTGCCATGGCCAGACTCTTCCTCGGAGGATGCAGCGAGCTCCTCACGGACTTGTGCTGGCTCTACTGTGCCCCAGCTCGAAGGGTTTTAGCGGTGCGTAAAGGCTTGTGCCCTCCTGGGAGGGCTTGAGAACCAACAAAATTCACAAGTCTATGAACATCAGGAGTTTGGCTTGTGTGGGGTTTTGGGAAACGGGGTTTTATCTAAAATCTCAAGCAAAGCGAGGTCCTGGAGAGCCTGGAAATGCCGCTAGCATTCCCCACATGAGCATACTGGCCACCCCGGCAGGTTCCCAAGATCTTATTAAAGCTGTGCTTGCGTACAAGATGTGGTGCTGTTGGTTTTTTTTTTTTTTTTATGCTGCAATTAAAGTCGGAAGGAGGCCTTTAATGTAGACTGGCTGGGAGATGTTTAAAGCAGCTGGTTTGATCTTGCAGGGGAAGGTGCGCGCAGGTCGCTGCTCCTCCAGCTGAGGACATGTGGCTCGGTGCAGTGGTGAGGACTGGTCCTTCTGGCTCCACTGAGCCTGCTTTTCGGTTTACAAGGGGTCCTGCCGCTCACTAAACTGTTTCTCTGGGCTCCAGCCCTCTCCTGCTCACTCCCCATGAGAATGGGGACCACGTTGCCCTGTTCCTCCTTGCTACGAGGATGAACCTTGCAGCAACAGGGCTGTCGACATGCTCTCCGTCCCAATGCTGCCTTTTTCCTCCATCCTAGCTGCTGCCTCCATCCCCAAGTGTGGCGGAGCCCTCCTTTCTGGCTTCAGCGAGATTAATCTCACCCGGTTTCCCTCTTTGCAAGCAGGCAAAGCCTCCTGGGACGGCCCGGATAGAGATGGCTATCTCCGAGAGTCGACATCTTCCAGCGATGGGGATGTTTCCTGTGGGACCTTTGCTGCATGTTCAATAAGCCTCAATTCCCCTGAAAGGCAAGGTCCAAGTGAAACACTGAGAACTTTTAATTTCCACTGAAAGCTGCTTGTTGTTTTGTTGTTGTTTGTTTTTTTTTCCCCTTCTCTGCCTGCCAAATAACCAGTTTTCCCTGCACCCGTTTCTGCCCATCGCGCTCCTCGGGACTTGTTATGATGGGAAGGACCGACCTGAACAAACATTTCCTTTTGTTAGGCTTTATTCGGACATTGCCCTAATGGGGTAGCTGAGGCCGTGAGTCACCTGTGGAGAGGCTAGATGGAAAATTTGGGTCATTTTAAAGAAAATGTTTTATTTTAGTGATACCGTGTATTGTAATAACCCTAAACAACCACATTGTGCAACAGAAGGAGTTGAAATGTTTAATGCATTAAGCTTTGGAGTCCTTTTATGGAGCTATAAGGGAATAAAAAGGTGAGAATAAGCCCCAAAAGAGCTCGCTGCCAAGCATCTCGGGGCAGGGCTGGGTGTCACCCACCCCGTCCTGCCCCTTTGCCTCATGTCCCCTCCCCGGAGCTGCCTGTCCCCCCCCCCAGGGGCTGCCTTATCGCCTCCATCTCCCCGAGCGGGGCGGCAGCTTGCTGGGTGGTGGAGGTGGAGACGGCAGGGTCCCCTGGCTAAACCCTGTCATCGAGGGAAGGAGGAGTTAAATTCCCCTGCCTTTTAATCCAGTCGTGCTGGTTTACCTACAAAGCCAAGCAGCAGCTTCCTTCGCATGCGGCTGCCGTCCCCGGCACATCATGCCCCAACGTCACGTTGTTCAGATGTCCACCAGCCACGCCAGCTATGGCGTCTGCGTGTTGGGTACCGAGGTCTTCCTTGATATGCGCCGGTAAGTCTTGCGATCGGAGTATCCCCATTGTTTTCCATAGGGCTGATGGATTTTGGGAGAGCCCAACGGTGGTTTTGCTCTTCATTTGGAGGAGAAATAGGTGCTAGGAGGGAAATCAGAGCTCACTTTGAACCCACATTGTGAGTTCATCCAAGGATTTGGCAAGCTTATTCGGTGCATGGGGGACACATCCCACTGGGTCTGCTTTAGGGGACGATGTCCCATGGGGAGCTGCGCCCAAAGGAGGGATGTCAGCTCTGGCAAACGCGAGGCGTCAAAGCGTAGCCGAGCCGTGACGATTTGCAGGCAAAGCCCATGCACACCCTGGCTGAGCGGGATCTATTTCTGGCTGCGAAAACATTAGGCAAGAGCAATTCAAGACGAGCAACTTGGCTGGAGCTAAAATGGAGAAAAGAATAAAATGTATGGCTCAGGCAGAAAAAATCTACCAGCGGGATTTGCATGGGCGATTTCACAAAAAAGAGATTTTCCTGGCATTAAATATGGGGGTTGCTTTATTGGCCAGATACGAGGCTGTATTTACCCTGCTGTTACGTTGTCATTATTTAATAAATTACATTTATAATGATAGAGACTACAGGACAAGCCAGTCGGCATCGCATCCGGGGCAATTATTGGGGTTGTGTGTTGGAGCCAGGCCAAGACGTGCTGTCGTCCCCCCAAAGGGCTTCGGATTGAGCTTTAGCTGCCCTAAAAAAGTATTGTTTTTCCTCTCAGCCAGATAGGAATATATAAACCCTATTATTTGCAAATTCTTTTTTCCTGGATTTGGACTCAAAGCAAGTTCAGTCCCATTTTAACATGGAGCCTGAGCCCCAAAATGGGCTGATTTGGCTCCTTGGTAGAAAATTTGAGCTTTGGTCCAAAAAAGCAGGTGGAAAATGCTCTTTCACCTAAAAAAAAATGGGTTAATTTTGTTCCCAGAGAGTGCTGGCTGGGGGGAACTCGGTGATGGATGCGTCAGGCTTTGAGTGTAGTTTGGGGCAGAAAATGGAGCATGGTGGGAATCCAGTGGTGATGCTGAGGTGTGAGGGCTGCAAAATCCAGACAAATAAACCCCAAATTGAGAAGTCATAGCGTGCAACAGCGTGCAGGTGGATTTATGACATTGCACGATGTTAAATATGAGGGGTGACAAGCAAGATGACACTTTAATCTCCCCTTACAAGCCACTGCAGGCACCAAGGATGCCATGCCAAGAGCAATACTGGGAATAAATCTCTTCTGTGTTTTTTTGTTGTTGTTGTTCTCACTGTTAAAATTTACCAGCCTGTCCCTTTCTGCGTGCAGCCGGGGAGTCTGGCTCCCAACAGCAGACAGGTCGGAGCACTCGTGCTCCTGGGATGGAGGTGCTGGGGCTGTAATGAGCAGGTAGGAAGCACTTCAAAGGCGAGGGATGTCATGCAGGTGGGGTGCCGGTTCTCCACGCTCAGATTCAGGCTCCGCTCCAGTTTGGGCATCTCTTGGGTCAGAGTATGGTCCCATGATAACCAT
This sequence comes from Balearica regulorum gibbericeps, assembly GCF_011004875.1. Classification (NCBI taxonomy): domain Eukaryota; kingdom Metazoa; phylum Chordata; class Aves; order Gruiformes; family Gruidae; genus Balearica; species Balearica regulorum. Next base: position 7,711,240 of record NC_046204.1, on the reverse strand, counting down.
CTGCCCAGATGGTTGACATGAAAAATTGTCCTGGCTCTTTGTTGGGGTTTTGTTGTGGGATGCTGAAATTTTGGGGGTTTTCTTGCTGTTGTGGAGGGAGGTTGAATGCCCAAACTTCAGTGATTTGCAATCTAGGCTTAACCACGGACGGACGTGCTGAAGCTCCAGTGGGAGCTCTGCTTGCTCAACACCGCCACAGAGATAATACACATAAAATTCAGTTGATGCATTTCGTCACCTGAAGATGGTTTCTGAGTCCTTTCCACCCAGTTAAGGCTGGATTTTAATTCGAGGTTTAAGTATTTGGCTCCACAGGGGAGAACAGGAGGGACAACTTGGTCTATAACTCAACGCTGCTGTCTTTCAGATCTACCCCCAAAGGTGCCACGTCATTCGATGTCCATGCCACCTCCGCGGTTACGGTACACATCATCCACAGCCCCATGACAAAACCCATGATTAACTCCAGATGGCCCCTGGATCCTGATATAGAGGTTGTCGTGACCATTGATGTCACGAGCAGGACCGTCAATGACAATAAGGTTAGTTGCTTTTTCTGTACCGAAACTGGAAAAATAAGTCAAGCTTCCAGGAGAGAAGGGAGGATTGTGGGCAGGCTTGAGCATTTCTAAGTAGAGCTGACATCAGACTTCAACTTAAACAGAATTGTGTAATTATTGCCTACAAAGATGGAACTAAAAAGGAGAAGGAGATGACGTTTTATTGCCATAAAGATGAGATAGCAGTGGTTGAAAAAAATGGTGTCAGAAACTCCATGACAGGCAGCCAAAATACTCCAGCCTTGGCTTTTTCCATGCCTGTTTTTATGCTGAAGCAGGCAGAAAATATTTGGCTGAACTATGATTAACGGAGAATGGCTTGGATGAACCCTCTGAGCACTAGTTGTATAGCATTGGTTGGTCAACCCAATGAGTAGGAAGACCTGCTCAGCATGATGGGACATGGGACTTGGGTCATGATCTGGTGACGTCTTCGCAGGTTAAGATTTCATACTACGGACGGGAAGGCAATGAGCTTTCGGTGGCTTGGTTGTATCTCACCTGCGTAGGTAGGTATTACGGCAACGCTTGTTCAAACCCGGCCAACCCTTCCCGATGCCAAGATATAGTTGGGTTCATGGGATGGGAGCTAAGTGGGGGGCGCGGGCTGCCCATCTGTGACGTGTGATGAAGGTTTGGGTGTTGACTGATGCTGACAAGCAAGAGGGAAATAATTAAAATGTTATTATGCTGCCTTATATGGTGCAAAAAAGACACAGGCTGGGCCGTGTCCCCACCCAACGCATACACCGAGCATCCTCCTCTGCTTGCCAAGACCATTGCGTTGGCAGAAGAGGATCTAAAGGAGACCATCTCACCCAAGTTTGGCCGGTGTCCCCCTCCTCAAACTCCGTTGCAGCTAGTGGAGAGGAACAGGCACCAAACTGTAGTTGTCTGACCTATTTTAGAAGTTTAGGATGAGATGAATCATTCCCTTGAAATGGCTATTTTCCTCTGCTGACTACATAGGGAGTCTAGACAACCAGTCTGGATGCAGAGCCTTCCACTTGGATGGATTAATTACCCTAAATTTGAGATTTTTCTAAAGCATTCACATGACAGTCAGACCTGTGTCCTTAAGTCATGCATATGCCTCCCAAAATTGCACCTGAAGAGGCTGATGGTTTCCCACATCTCATGACTGATGGGCTCCACTGGAGCCATCTGGGGCCACCGCCGACTGCAGAGCTTCCACCTCACAAATGCTCTTTGCTTGCTTAGATATAGGCCTTCATTTCCAGCTTCTCCACGTCCTTCTCCCTGCATCAAGAAGGACAATCTTTGCTTCAGTGCCCATGTTTTCCACATGCCGTATATCCGATTTGGAGGAGTATCTGTATTAAGATAGGCTTAATACAGATTTAAGTAGGGTTTAGATGAGGTTGCTGGTAAACCTCCACTTTATTGCAGCAGAGGCAGAGATTTGGGCCAAGAGCAGCCCTTTAAAGGAAAGTCCTTCTGAAACGTTGCATCAACCCTAGTAATTATTTATCTGTCCGCTTCCCCATGGTGAAAAGACTTTCATACCACGTTTTGGCTTCACAAAAAACACTTGAAATTGGTGAAAACATGAAATATGCCGTGAAGTAGGTACGTCTCTGCTGGGGGAACCAAGATAGGAGAGGATAGCTGGAGACCAAAGGGGGAAAGCCGTGAAAAAGCCATCAGGTTGGCTTTTCTGTCAGCGTTTAGTTGGAGACGTTGGGTCTGGAGCAACTTTGGGATGTGAAGGTGGGGTTGGTGTTGGGTGACTCATGCTGAGGACAAGCCCAAAATGCCACCGAGAGCTCGTTCCCTTGCCATGTGGCATCCTTTTCTCTCTTGATGTTTCAGATGTATCCCTGGACGTGGACTTGAGCCGTAATGGCAGAGTGAAGAGCAAAGGGAAGGACAAGGTAATGAAAAGCTTTTGCTCTAGGCAACGTGCAGAGGGTCAACACAGGGTGCAGCTGTTTGCAGTTTCTTCCCCGAAAATCTCCAGGAGGGAGAGGGACTTGGGTGGTGTCGCTGGTGCCGGAATTAGAGAAAATAACACGGCAAATTCTCAACCTACTAATTGAGGAGGAAAAGACTTTATTTTCTTATTCCATGCCAAAATCTCCTGCCTCTCCAGGCCAGCCCCAGGGATTATATAGGAGAAAATACTCTACCCTCTTTTCTTTTCTTCCCCCCCCCCCCCCCCCCCCCCCCCCTTTTTGGGCTTGAAACATGCCACTGAGTGAGTCAGCTGCAAGTTTTGCAAACAGCAAGAGATTTACCCCTTTGGCAACAAATCTGCATGTGCCCAAGCACTTACACCCGGGTAATTTGCGCTGCCGATTGGGCTGCAGCTAATTGTACACCGAGATGAGGTGCGTTTCTAGAAACGGCGTAGTGTTGTCCAGATGAGGCCTGGCAGCTACTCTCTGGCTTGTTAGAAGATAAGATCTGTTTGAAATAGCCTTTGCTGGCCGTGCTAGAAGCTGAGATTAGGAAATCTCGTGGCTTGAAAGCATTGCTGCTGTCTCTCCACCAGCCTTGACTGCATGTTGTGGGTTGTCCTCCAAGCATGGCGATGGTGGTGGGATTTTCCCTGGTCTGGGAGGAGGCTGGGATGGGGAAAATCTTGTTCCCACTCATTTTGGGTGCTTCTCCTCCAGGCCAAGTGGACGTGGGGTCCGGATGGGCAAGGCGCCGTGCTGCTGGTCAACTGTGACCGGGACAGCCCCGGTGTGGGAGGGACGGACAGCGGTCAGGTGGACATACGGACCACTGCAGGTAAGGTGTCATCTACAGTGTGAGGGGACCCAAAAGATCTCACCGGGGTGTTTCCCACTTGTAACACCTCCATTCCCTTTCTCCGCATCCCCTCTCTCCATCTTTTCCCCACCGTAGACCTTCAGGACATGTCTGTCATGCTGCTGCGGACTCAAGGTCCCAGTGCTATCTTTGCTGAGTACCAGGTGGTCCTGCATGTCCCCGAGTCGGATGCAGATAAAGTGCGGGTTTTCCATGCTATCCGTGAGTATTCCTTCCTTCCTTCCTCCCTCCCTCCCTCCCTCCCTCCCTTCCTTCCCAGATATTCATGCGTGACCTCGAGGTGGGTGAACACCAGGTTTTTTTGTTCACTGTGGTTAAGGACCGGGCACCTCCAATTGCTGGAAATACTTATCCCCAAAGCTCCTCTGCTATTCTAGAAGATGGGGTTATATGGGGAAAATCAAGGGAAAAAGGATAAAAAAAGGCTTTTCTCAGCGGGGTTGCTGAAATTTTGACATTCCCACGGGGCGGGATAACTCCCACGTGGCTCCCGGCACCTTTTCGGCGCGGGCGATGACCCAGCTGCCAAAGCGGCCCATCTCGTCGGACAGCGCGTTTTGCCTTTGAACACCCCGGCAGCTGGATCCCCAGCAGCTCCCCGACGAAAATCAGGTCAGGGAACCCAAGTATATCATTAGATGCTTAACTCGAGCCACGCACCTTGAAAGGGTTGGACCCGAGGGTATAGAGTCCTCTTTGTACGAGGAAGATCGTGTTCCCCAGAGAAGAGGAGGCACACCCGCTCCTCTGCAAACCACGCTGGCATCAGCCACCTCCTCGCTGGTGCCTCCTTCCAGCCCGGTGGACAGGTTGGTCACCCTGGCTTGGGTTGGGTATTTCGGTGTTTCTCCAGGGAATGACTCGTACCCACACTACAAACCCGTGTTGGGGCCAGACAAGCTCTCCTACGTGCTGGACCATGTCGGTGGTGGAGAAAACACTTTCTACGTTGAAGGGTTGGCTTTCCCCGATGTGGGCTTCTCTGGGTTGGTTTCCTTCAGTGCCAGCTTGCTGGAGGTCCCCCATAAGGTACGTGAGGTTTGCCCCATCCCCTGCAAAGTCCCCCACTGGTGGAGTTTTCAACCACTGCTTCCCGGTTTTTTTTGCCCCTCACAGAATTCGCCGGGCACCCCAATTTTCACGGATACGGTGGTTTTCCGCGTGGCACCCTGGATAATGACGCCCAACACCCAGCAGCCTATGGAGGTTTTTGTCTGCAGGTAGGAGGGACATCAACCCATCACACTGCTGTCTTGGGGGACTTTCCAAGGAGGAGCTTTTGACCCTTCCTTGCTACGTAGCAGCTATAGGGTGAGCCAGGCTGTATGTATGTTATAATGGGGTCAGTATTTGGGTAGGGAGCCCGCTGGCACTGCTGCACTCGTTGCAACCCCTAGGAGAAAGGCTGGAGGACCCACTCCAGGGTCTAACCTCATGCAGGACTATTACCCAGTGCATTTAGGAATGAGGAATGGGCTGCGTGGTTGGGGTTGGGGGGGGCTTCTCTTGATCCCCCCTTGCAATGTTGGCTCCTTTCTCTCCCTCCAGCATCCAGCGGGGCTCAGACTCCAATGAAGTCTTTCTACAAGGGCTCCAGGTCCTGCTGAAAAAAGCCAACTGCAAGCTGACCATCTGCTCGGAGGTGGAAACCCGCAGTGACCGCTGGATCCAGGTCATCAATCGATGCTTGTAATACACGGCTCTCCTGGTCCCTTACAGGCTCCTGGGGCATGTAGGGTGTCCCCAACGTTGTTGGCACCCCTGGGAGGGATGAGCTGCAATGCTCAGGGAAGCACCTAGGTGCAACCGTGAACTAAAGCACAGGGAAATGCTGCTTGTGGTGGCAGCCAGCACACAGGGATGTTGCCCAGGGACCCAACGGGTCATTGCGAGAGGTACCCCATTGTAAGAGACCCCACGGGACATCGCAAGAGAGGCCCCATTGCAAAAGGGACCCCGTGGAGCTTTACAGGAGGGTCTCCACTGCAAGAGGGCCCCCATAGTGCATCGCCAGGAGGACACGGAGTATGCCACATGCTCCCTGCAGCATGCCCAAGCCCTGCCGTCCCTGCCCCGCTTCCCTGCCCGTTGTGGCCGCACGTTGCCTCCCCGGCAGGTGACCCGTGCCAGGCGCGGCAGTGCCGGGTGGGGTGCCATCCCCCGGCAGAGCGAGGCAGCTGCCTCCCTTGTGGTTAAGGGCAACAGCCAGGCTCTGCCAGGTTTGCCCCATTTCCTGCTCCACCCTCACCGCATGCCTCACCGAGATGGCTATCAACCTGCCAGGAACATTCCTCTTCCCCCTGCTCTTCCTCCTCCTCCTCCTCTTCTTCTTCCCACAACAGGATGAGCTGGAGTTCGGCTACGTGGAAGCACCACACAAGACGTTCCCTGTTGTCTTCGACTCGCCGAGGAACAGAGGCTTGAAGGATTTTGCTTTTAAAAAGATCCTGGTATGTCATTGTATTGCCAACTCTCCTTCTCCCCCCCAGAATCCTCCACCTGGGGGGTCCTCAGCACTGCTCCCCCCCTTCCCCAGGGTCCTGATTTTGGCTACGTGACCCGCGAGCCCCCCGGGAAAGACATCTCCAGCCTCGACTCTTTCGGCAACCTGGACGTCAGTCCGCCGGTGACGGTGCGAGGGAAGGAGTATCCCCTGGGCCGGATCCTGATCGGCAGCCCCCTGCCTTGGTGAGATGCTGGGGAGCTCAAGCCCTCTCTCTGGGATGCCGGGGGAGCACCGAAAGCCCTTGCAGGAGAAAGGGTTGCACCCTTCAGAGTGGCAATTTGGGGCTGGTTCCCATCAAAATGGGAATTTTTTGGGCCAGTTCCTCTCAAATCCCAGATTTAATGTGCATCGCTATTCCTTCATCCCTGATTTTTACCCCCTTCCAAGCCACTGGTGCTTTCGCTCTGATCCTACAATGCTGTAAGCATCCAGGCTATTTTTTTCCTCCTGCCAATTAAAAGGAAAAACAGGGGAATCCAGGAAAGGGTAAAAGCCTGAATAACTGGAAATTGTTTTGCTCTGGGCAGGCAGTGCTAGGCAGCCCTGTGGGAACAACAGCGCCCTGCAAAATCCGCCACAAAGGAGGTTTTTTTCCCTAGGAAAAAAACCCCACAAAACCAACTGGGACAAATCCAGAAGGGGTTTGATCCAGGATAATAAACGGGATGCTCTGACCCCAGCCACGCTGCAAGCTGGGGAGCTTGCTTTGGTTATGGTGGCAGGGAAATATCATTTTCCCAGCCTTGCCGGGACCGTAATTATCCCTTATTACAAGAAGTTTAATTAATATTTTCCCAGCCTGCTGCTGTCTGTCTAAGAAAACTTCACTCTTGCACGAAGCGCTGTGTAAGGAGTGATTTAAGATTCACAGGGATGGGGGAAAATAAATCCAAAGGTGCCTGAGCAGAACGGGGGAGGTGATGCACAGATGCCTATAGATGTATACGGCCTAGATTATATATAATATAGATATATTACTATATGGATGGGGGTAAATCTTGCAGAGGGATGTGATGGCCGCTTTCCTCCTCGCTCTGCTCCCCAGGGCCTCCGGCCGGCGGATGTCCAAGGCGGTCAGGGATTTTCTTTACGCACAGAAAGTGCAGGCGCCGGTGGAGATTTACTCGGAGTGGCTGAGCGTGGGCCATGTGGATGAATTCCTCACCTTCGTCCCCGCTTACGATAGGAAGGTACCGGTCCGTGGAGCCACCTCTGCTCCTGCACAGGGTGTCTTCTGCAAATGCAAAAAAAAACCCCAACAGAACAAAACAAAACAAAAAGCCCTTTTTGCAATTGCTTGTCCTCCCCATGGGGGCTGGGCGATGCACCTTATTTTGGGGTGGATTCCTGGAAAACAGCGAGTCCCTGGGTGGCATCCTGTGCCCCCCACACCACCTGTGGCTGGGTTTGGAGTCAGCGCAGTGTCTCTCGGCAGGACGGTGGGATAAAATATCCCATCAACAGCAAAGCACGAACCCCTGGGCTCTCTCCCACAGGGTTTCCGGCTCCTCTTGGCCAGCCCCAACGCCTGCTACAAGCTCTTCAAGGAGAAGCAGAGCCAGGGCCACGGTGAAGCCACGCAGCTTGTAGGTAAGGAAGCGGGTGAGGGCATCGGTGGGGACCAGTGGCATGCCTCACCGGTGTCCCTTACCGCTCTCCTACGGTCCTCATGCAGGGATGAAGGGCACCGAGAGGAAAAGCATTGATGAGATCCTGTCGGATGAAGCGCTGAGGAATGACAACAGGCATGTGCAGGTGGGTCTTTGCACGCGTGGATTCGCTCTCCTCACTTGCACATCACTGCTGGGTGATTTGTGGGTGCGGGGAGCGTTTTTAGAGATCCTGAAGAGCAAGAAACCGTGGAATGAGTTGCACCGTGCGGTGTGAAAGCAGGCAGGCAAGAAGATCAGCCACGAAGGAGCCAGGCACCCTTGGGTGCTGGGTCACCCCAGCCCCTTGTCCCACTGGGAGATGACTGCAGAGGTGTCAAAATTGGAGGAAAGAGGATGCTGAGGTTGGGGCTGGGTTCAGGAGGTTGCTCAGAGGGATGGGGTGGGATGCAGTGGAGCAGACGAGGACCAGGCAGGATGCAAGGGGTCCGTGCATGGGGCCTGGGATGGCCTGGGGTGGCAATTCCAGGTCCCCCCTCTCCACAGCGCTGCATCGACTGGAACCGCGACCTCCTGAAGCAGGAGCTGGGCCTGAGCGAGCAGGACATCATCGACATCCCCCAGCTCTTCATCCTGAAGGGCTCCCGTGCGGACGCCCTCTTCCCAGACATGGTGAGCCCCCCCCCCACCTCCTCCCATCCCTCTTTTTCCATCCACACCCAATACAAACACACCTTTTGGGTGGAAAACACTGGGGTTTTTTTGAATCCGGCTGCAGGTGAACATGCTGGTGCTGGGGAGGCACCTGGGCATCCCCAAACCCTTCGGACCACTGGTGGGTGGGCAGTGCTGCCTGGAGGAGCAGGTGCGGGCGCTGCTGGAGCCCCTGGGACTCACCTGCACCTTCATCGATGATTATTTCTCCTACCACGTCCTCTCTGGTGACGTCCACTGCGGCACCAACGTCCGTCGTAAACCCTTCGCCTTCAAATGGTGGCACGTGGTGCCCTGAAGCACCCAGGGATGGGCTCGGGTCCTGCAACCGGAGGATGAAGGTGCATTTGGTGCATCAGAAGATGCATTAAAATAAACGGTTTTGCCAATAAATCTGCATCAACACTGAGGGCGTGCAGCTCTTTCCCCTCTCCCATCCTTTCTTCCTCTGCTGTTGGGTTGAAAATATCGTTTGAAACCTTTTTTTTTTAAGCACATGGTTTGTTATGGGAACTGGGGTCTCGTTGGGAGCATGGCACATGCAAGTCAGCTGACAAGGAGGCTGCTTTGGGGGTTTTGAGACCCCCATCCCACTGCTAAAGGGTCTTACGGTCCCTTATCCTGGGTTTGTAGCTAATAATCTCGATCTCAAATCTCAAAATCTCCTGTATCAGCCAAAACCCCACCTCCCCCTGGGGAGAGACCGGCTCTTTGCCCTAGCACGACGTGGAGGCAGAGTTTTACACCTTCCCCAACACAAAAAACTTCCTTTTCCCTTTGCAGCCACCCTGGCTGCTCTTTTTCTCCCTCTTTTCATTGCAAGTGAAGCGTGGCATTTCCTAGTACTGACCTGGCACCCCTGTCCGTCTCTCCTGCCTGCACTGCCCTCACCCAACAAGAACTGGTACCAGGAACTGGAACCCATCCCCTGCCCTGGGCATTGCTTCACCCTGTGCAACCCCAGGACCCATTATGAGGCTAAACCCGCTTGTTTTGGGCAATTTGCTTTTCTAGCAGTACTTTTTGAGGTATAAAAGTGTATCTGTGACATTGTGTTTGCAAGCGGTGCTGGAGAATCAAGGGGGCTGCTCCCCGAAAGTGTCTTACGTCCCTCTTAGCGCCCTTTTTTTAACCAAAAAGATGATTTCTAACCCCCAAACCCCCCTTTCCCCGCAGTTACGGCTCTGCTGATTTCCCCCAGCCCCACGGAGCGATATTAAATTCCAGCAGCGCGTGACCCCGTAGGGAGTTGGTGGGGGAACAGCTGCATCGGCAAAGGGCTCTCCCACGCCGAGACGAGGACTTAATTAAAACAAGGACCATTAAAGCCGTGGCGGGGTCTGCTGTCCCCACCGCAGGTGACATACCGACCCCCCCACCCCTGCAGTACCCAAGGGATGGGGCAAGCACCCAGCTTGCACCTTCAACCCCCCCTCAAAAGAAGAATAAAAGCCTTTTTTTTTTTTTTTTTTTTTTCAGCTGGACAAATAAACCCTTTAGGAGGAGAAATAAAACCCCTCGGAGCCTGGCGCTGGCACGTCCCCAGCTTGGCTCCGGTGTCACGCTGAATATTTTACAGCGTGGGTTTAGGGGTGGCTGGTCACATCAGTGTCTCTTTGTGCTAAGGGGGGGGGGGGGGCGAAAATACACCTCTGAGCTTCTTAAAAAGAATTTAACCCCCCCACTTGTGGGTGTCTTGGGGTGCTCCCCCCCCCCCCCACTGATTCATGCTCCATTACTGGGAAGCACGACCGGGCACCGCACACACACCCAGCCCCGAAGCTGACAGCCTGGAGGTGGGATTAAGCCGGGCTTCGGTTAATCCCCTCCCAGCAGCCAGGCTTTATAAATCCCCTGGTGCCACCCATCTCAGCACCCAAGGGTGCCCCGGGGGCGCGCCGGCATGGCCCAGCAGCGCCGCGTCCAGCTCTCCGTCCAGCGTCCCACCAGCACTGTCTGCGTGCTGGGCACCGAGCTCTCCCTGGATGTCTGCGGGTAAGCGGCTGTGACTCTGGGCGGGGAAAAATACAAAAAAATCTTTTCATTTTCTTGCTTTTATCCCATTAATTGAGCTGATAAAAATAGCTCGGGGTGGGATGGGGACAATGCCGCTGCTTGGGGTGGTTTTTTCAGGGGATGCCGAGCCCCGCGAGGAAGGGGATGCTCCAAATGGCGACGCAGCGGTCTGGGGGTGACCCCTACAAGGGGGATTTTGTAGATTTTTTGGGTGCAAAAAGCTCCCCTCAGGAGCTTTAAACGATGCTCCGGGCTGAGGTTCACATCCTGGCGAGGGGCTGCTGCGTCCTCCTGCAGAATCGAAATGTTTCCTCATTTTGGGGGAAGGCAGAGAGTGAAACTGCCACGGCGCTGCTGGCCGGGGCGTCACCTCCTGGTACCGGCTGTTTTAGCGGCTTCGCTGGCCGTGGCCCAAATTCAAGTGCTTTTTCAGGAGCAGGTTTTGGTTTGGTTTTTTTTGTTTCCTTAAAGCCGCTCACAAGCAGCATCTTGGGGTTTTATTTTCCTTAACGCATCCAAACCCACTGCACCGTCGCTGCCGACAGCGTCGCATCCTCTCCCGCTGGCCCCGGGGTGGGTTTTTCCCTTCCACCCCGGGGATGGATCCGTGTTTCCCTCCTCGCGGGTCAGGATTTGTGCTCCTTGGTCCGTCGCCCGTGGTCTTTTGCACCAGGGTGGAGCATTGCGAGCTGCAACCTGCCCAACTATCGCGGCTTTGCTTCGCTCTTACGGGGATGCAACCGGTCAGGGATCGCTGCCGGTGCTGCCACGGGGTGAAATGCAAACATTTGGGCAAGCCCTATGCCAAAATACATCCTCCTCCCAAACAGCTCCGGGGTTTTGCTGCGATGTAACGTCGCAAGATTTGTTGCAATTGGATTTTGGAGGGTTTGTCGCGTTTTGCAGGATTTGTTGCATTCGTATTTTGCGGGGTTCGTTGCGATCGAGCGTTGCAAAATTTGGTGTGTGTCGTGGGGTTTATCGCGATTAATGTTGTGGGGGTTTGCTGCAATTTCATATCGCAGGACTTGCCGTGTTTTGCATCCACTGACGCCATTGATCGTTGCAAAACTTGGTGCGCGTTGCAGTCTTCGTTGCAATTAATATAGCGGGATTTGTTGCTGTTGCTTTTTGCAGGATTTGTTGCCTCTGGCAGGATTTGTGGTAATCACCTTTTGCAGGATTTGTTGTAGTCGCCTTTTGTGGGATTTGTTGCAATTGCCTTTTACAGGATTTACGGTAATCACGTTTTTGCAGGATTTATTGCATATTGAAGGACTTGCTGCAATTATCTTTTGCAGGACTTGTGGACGGAGGGACTTGTTGCGATTGCATTTTGCAGAATTTGTTGCGTTTTGAAGAATTAGTTGAATTTTGCAGGACTCGTTGCAATTGCACCTTGCAGGATTTATTGCGCGTTACAAGATTTCTTGCGCGTGGCAGGATTCGCACCACCTGCGAACGACCTCACGCTGTATTATTCCACCAACGCCCCTCGCGTGGGGTTCTCACCGGCTTTTCTTTCCCCCTAGATCTGCACCCAAAGATGCCGTCGCCTTCCACGTGCAGGGGACGCCGGGCGTGAAGCTCTACGTGGTGCACGAGACGCAGAGCGTCAAGTTGCCCTCCAGCGTGTGTCGCTGGCCCCTGGCCGCCGGCACCGAGGTGCTGCTGGCCATGGATGCTCTCAGCAAGGACGTGGGCGATGAAAAGGTGGGTGCTGGCACGCCGGCAGGATCCGGCCCTTCTTTGCACGGTGGCGAGCACCTGCTCCTCGTTGCAGGTCAGGATTTCTTATTTCAGGGAGGCCGGCGGGGTGCCCGTGGGCAGAGCCATGCTGTACCTCACCTGCGTGGGTAAGTGTGTGGGGGGGTGACCCCCAAATTGTGGCACCGCTGGGGACGTTTCCCCCCCCCCCGCCCCAGCATCCCTTTCCCCACAGAGGTCTCGCTGGATGCCGACACCAGCCGCACCGGGGCGGTGAGCAGGACGCTGCTGGATAAGGTATAAAGGGGGGGTCCCACCCCCCCCAGGACCACCGTGGGATGGGGGGGGGGGGGGAGTGTGATGGCTGACACCCCCAGCCCTGTTTTACTCCCCCCCCCACCTCCAGGCAACATGGACGTGGGGTCCTGATGGGCACGGGGCCATCCTGCTGGTGAACTGCGACCGTGACGACCCCAAAGCCAAGATGCCGGATAACCACGACACCGCTGTCCGCTCCTATGCCGGTACCGGCACATCCCATACAAGAAACCCCCCCATTTTCCTTGGTGTTTTTTTTTTTCCCCCCCCCAAATTTTCCTTTCTCACGCCCTTTTCCCACCCCAGACCTGAAGGACATGTCACAGATGGTGCTGCGGACCCGAGGTCCCCGCACCATCTTCGCCGGCCACCGCCTCCTCCTGCACGTGGACTTTGGCAACGCCGATAAAGTCGGTGTTTTCTACGGTGGCAGTGAGTGCACGGCACCGGGGTTTGGGGGGGGAACAGACCCCCCAGATTATCAGGGTTCATCAAAATCCTGCAGCAGAGCGGGTGCCGCTTCTGCAGCACCCAACCTACATCCCACGGCTGGGGAGGGTTTAGCTGATGCGCTGGGTGATTTTGTTCCCCCTTGTGTGCGCTCCACGGGATCAAATGTGCCTTTTTTGCAAGGTTTTAGCAAAAAAAAAAAAAAAAAAAAAAAGCTGAAACGCTGCAGAAAAGGGGTCGGCTGCCTGAGGGTGGGGTTGCACGGTGCTTGCACCCGCAGACAGCGTCGCGCTGGAGGAGTACAAACACGTGCTGGGGGGCTCGAAGCTCGCCTACACCGTCAAACCCGGCCGGCATCAGGAGGAGAGCGTCTTCTACGTGGAGGGGCTCGCCTTCCCCGACGTCGGCTTTTCGGGGCTGGTGGCTTTCCACGTCACGCTGCTGGAGAGCCCCGAGAAGGTACCGGCCACGAGGGGAGTCGGGGTGAGCTGTAACGGGGGGGCAGCGGAACCCGAACGCTGTCCCCCCCGCCACCCCAGGGTTTGCTGGAGACGCCGATTTTCACCGACACGGTGGTTTTCCGCGTGGCTCCATGGATCATGACCCCCAACACGGCAGCACCGCTGGAGGTTTTCGTCTGCAGGTGGGTGCTGGGTGGGTGGCCGCATCCTGCCGGGTGCTGGCTCAGCCCCCCTCTCCACATCCCATTTTTCTTGCCAGCATGGATAACAACGAGGATTTCGTGGCGGCCGTGGGCGCCGTGGCTGAGAAAGCCAAGTGCCCACTCACCGTCTGCCCGCTGGTGGAGAACCGCCAGGACCGCTGGATCCAGGTGGGTGCAGGATGATGCCCAGCCCCATCCTTGCTGTATCAGCTCCCCTCATCTTCTCCATCCCTTCTCCAGGACGAGGTCGAATTTGGCTACGTGCAAGCCCCCCACAAGACCTTCCCCGTCGTCTTCGACTCACCCCGCGACCGGGGGCTGAAGAATTTCCCTGTCAAGAGCATCCTGGTACCTGATCCCTTCTTCCTTCCTTCCCCGGCAAGGCGTAAAGCTTTGCAAACCCAAAAAAAATAGAATAAATCTATTTTTTTTCTTGCATTTTTGGGAAGGAAAGAGCCGGCACAGAGGGTGATTTGGGAGCGCTGCACTTTGAGTCCTTATGGCTTTTTTTTTTTTAAACTATTATCACCCTTTTTTTTTTCCCTCCCATCCAGGGTCCCGATTTTGGTTACGTGGCCCGGCAAGCGCCGGAGGGTGCTTCCAGCCTCGATTCCTTCGGTAATTTGGAGGTGAGCCCCCCCGTGACGGTGCAGGGCAAGGAGTACCCCTTGGGCCGCATCCTGATCGGCAGCAGCTTCCCCAGGTGAGATGCAGAATGAAGGGATCAAAGCATTGGGGAAAAAAAAAGAAAAAAAAAAAAAACAAAAAAGGATTTTAATGCACCATTTGAGGCTGGTTGCAAGCAGAGCATCACCTCGGGCACCCTAAAATGGCAGCTCCTCCCCTTGTGCCCCCCTAGATTCGGCGGCCGGCGGATGGCGAAAGCCGTCAAGGATTTTCTCTTCGCCCAACAAGTGCAGGCGCCGGTGGAGCTCTATTCTGACTGGCTCCAGGTCGGCCACGTAGATGAATTTCTCAGCTTCGTCCCCGCACCTGATCGGAAGGTAACGAGGCCCAGGAGGGCAAAAAAGTGGGGTGCAACCTTTATATCCCCCCAAAAATCATCCCTTTCTCCCTCCCCAGGGTTTTCGGTTGCTCCTGGCCAGCCCCAGCATCTGCTACCAGCTCCTCAAGGAGAAGCAAGAGGAGGGGTTCGGCGAGGCGGTGATGTTTGAAGGTAGGATGAAAAATGGGGCTCGATGGGTTGTTTTTTCCCTTTTTCCTGCAAAATGCAATGGGCTGGGTGGATGCACAGCACCCCAAGCCCCAACTAATAGCTGCCAGCAGCAAGGATGGGGGCAGAAATAAGCAGAATTAATTAAAAAGCTGCACAGATTTTCCTGGGTTGGGATGGAGCTTGCTGCCAGTGACCCCCAAAACAGGGGAGCTCCTGGCTCAGACCCGGGAGTCTCATCCCAAATGTGGTGGGAGAAGGATTCCTGCCCGGTTATTTGTGCTGCAGGGCTGGAGCAGGTGCCCAAACCGACGATAAACGAGATTCTGGCTAACGAAGGCCTCCGGAAATTCAATAATTACGTCCAGGTGAGGATGGGGGAGCAGGGGGTTCCTTTCCATCCTTCTGTCCAGCCCTCCACCCACCCACCCATCCCTTTCTCCCTCTGTCCATCCACCCATCCCTCCCTCCGTCCATCCTTTCACCCACCCCATCCCTCCATCTCGCCATCCCCCCGCTTACCCATCCTTCCGCCCCCCCCTCCGTCCCCCCGCTGACCGCTCTCCCCTCCTCCAGAGCTGCATCAGCTGGAACAGGGACATTCTGAAGCGGGCGCTGGGGCTGGCCGAGCCGGACATCCTCGACATCCCCCAGCTCTTCCGAGGCAACGTAGCCAACGGGGCCGAAGCCTTCTTCCCCGACATGGTAACCCCCGCCGTCGCACCCGGGGGGGTGGGGGGGTGGGGGGGGTGAATTTTGGGTGAGATTTGCATTTTCACCAGTATCCCCGTGCTGCAGGTGAACATGCTGGTGCTGGGGAGGCACCTGGGCATCCCCAAACCCTTCGGACCACTGGTGGGTGGGCAGTGCTGCCTGGAGGAGTGGGTGCGGGCGCTGCTGGAGCCCCTGGGACTCACCTGCACCTTCATCGACGACTATTTCTCCTACCACGTCCTCTCCGGGGAGGTCCACTGCGGCACCAACGTCCGTCGTAAACCCTTCGCCTTCAAATGGTGGCACATGGTGCCCTGAAGCACCGATGTTCCTCCTCCTCCTCCTCCCCAAATCCCTCTCCCCATCCCTTACAAGTGCCTTCAGCGGCGGCGGTCCTCGGCCCGAGTTTGAAATAAAAGAGGGCTACAGCTTCCTCCCGGCCTCCCTCTTGCTGGGTGCAAGGTTTGAAGCTTTGTTTTCAAGGGCAAGATGGGTTTTTTGACTCTCTGGGCGACACTTCGTAAGCGGTGTGGCACACGGGCATTGCTCTCCCAGCCCAGGAATTAAAATGGCCAAAGGAGGGGAGAAGAAAAAAAAAAAAACCACTGAGTGGGGTCAGAGAGTTCTCTGTCTTGCTGCAGCGAGGCATATTGAAAAATGCACGTGCAAAAATACACACGTGCGTGCCCCGAACCACACACAATGCAAAGCTACATGTGCGTGCAGCCATGCGTGCACAAAAACAGCAACACACACCCCATGTCTACAGAAATCAGGCACGCGCGCACCGAAATACCACGTGCACGCACCAAACCGTGCCCGCGTGTGCAAAAATGCACGGGCAAGCGCAAACCCCCCTGCGCTTGCCCGCGCAAAAAATCCACGTGCAAGCACAAAAAAAAAAAAAAGGCGCGTGCGTTAAAAGCCGCAGAAGCGTACGTGCTGCCCTGTTTGCACCCTGCCTGCAAAATAATAAAGGGAAATAGTGGGAAGGGGGGAATATTTTGGGATGGAGGATGCTGCCGGCAGCAGGATGGTGCCCTCTAAAGGCTGTGGGTTTGCTTTTGGGGCTGCTGGGCGTGCAGCACGGGGAGGAAAAAGCCCCCCGTGCCCTTCCCTTGGGCTTAACTGAATTAAATAACGGAAAAAAATTAAACAACAGGGGTGGATAAAGCGAGCGGAGCGAGGGGCGTACACAATGACGTCGTTTATTTAAACATTTACTCCAAGAAATATAAAAAAAACCCCAAAAACCAAAAACCAAAACCCCAAACCGTGGAGAAGACAATTACAGCACTAACCCAGGACCCTCTCGGCTAAAGGACGAGTTGTTCCCAGACGCTCGGGGTTCAGGATTATTTTCTTCCTCCAGTCTCCTCCTTCGCTCGCCTGCGGCCGGGACGGGGCGGCCGAGGCGGGGAGAAATTTAATCAGGCTAAAAATATTTTGCTGGCGGCCGGATGAACCAAAAATGATGCTTTTTTTTTTTTTTTTTGGGGGGGGGTAAAAGAGATTTTTTTTTTTTTTTGGTGATTTCTTCACCCCCCCATTTTATTGGGGATGCGGCATCCGCTCGTGCCACAACCCTCAAAAAAACGAATATTGCTAAAAAAGCGGAATATTTGAGTTTTCCGCCCAGCTGCTCTCCCTGTCCTGGATATTTTCTAACACACCCCAAAAAAAAATCCCCCAAAATAACCCCCAACCCCAAAGCAAATTAAAAAACCCCCAAAACCAAACAAAAAAAACCCCTCTTTTTTTTTTTTTTTTAAAAACTGCAAAACTCCCCGAACGGGGGCGAACGCTGCCCCCGAGCACCCAGCGCGACCCGTCGAGGAGAGCGGAAAGGACTTTATAATTTAAAAAAAAAAAAAAAATTAAAAAAAAAATTAAAAATAAACCCTAAAATTAAAAAATAAAATAAAATAAAAAAAAAAATCACCCTTGGGTTGCGTGGAGGCAGAGCTGGGCTCTGCTCAAAAAGGCACCTCGTTTCTCCAGCACAGTGCACAACGTCGTAGGAGGGATTTTGGGTTGATACCAGGCGGAAATAATTAATAATAATTAAAACGAATTCAGAATAATTCCAAGGAAAAAAAAAAAAACCAAACCCCAAAACCACAAACCCGAAACAACAAACCACCTTAACGATGCTTTAGGGCTTCCCCCTCTTCATACCTGAGATCTCCCTGGGGTGGGCGAGGGCTGCGATAGCGGGGAGGGGGGGGGGAACCCCCAAAAATGATGCTGGGGATGGGTTTGGCCCTTGGGGGATGTGGGGTGATGGTTTTATCCCGAATCCCTCCGGGAAAAGGGATGTTTGGGACACACACACACAAATTATAGCACCCAAAGCGGGAGGTATTTGGGAAAAACACTAAAAAATTGGAATATTGGGGGGGGAAAAAAAAAAAAAAAAAAAAAAAAAAAAAAGAGGCATTTTGCAGCTGCTCTTCAGGTCCCCGATTTTATCCCGAGCCCGCGGAGATTTGTAGCTGGGAAAAGGGGAAACAATATAAAACCGATGTGGGGAAAAATAAAATAAAAATAATTATTTAAAAAAAAAATAGCCCCCCAAAAAAATAAGCCTGGATGTGCCAAAAGATCCTGCTACGGTCGGGAACTCAAAAAGCCGTGGGGGGGGTGTGGGGGAATAACCCCCCCCCCAGGGCTTTGGAAATGGGAGAACAGGTAGTTAAATCCGCGGCTGGCTGGGAAAAGCGGGGTTTGGGGGGGACCCCGGGTCCCGGCGGGGAGGGGGGAGCCCCTCAGATGGTGCGGGGGTTGTATTCGGGCAGCTTGCGGAGCTTCTCTTTTTCGGCGTCGGTCTCGTCGCGGGCGATCACGAGCGAATGGGCGTAGCCCATGGCCACCTGGGGGTAAGGGCAGAGTGGGGAAACTGAGGCACGGGGCCACACGCTTCGTCCCCCCCGCTGCTCCCCCCTCCCCTTTAATCCAGGATCACGTTTGAGCACCCCATGGGTGCTGTGAGTTGTGTACAGCCTCAGCCACCGTATTTATTTAAGGAGGGAACCAACACGCCCTCCCTCCAGCACCCCATGGGTGTGATGAGTTGTGTACAGCCTCAGCCACCGTATTTATTTAAAGGGAGAGGGAGCCAACACGCCCTCCCTCCAGCACCCCATGGGTGTGATGAGTTGTGTACAGCCTCAGCCACCGTATTTATTTAAGGAGGGAACCAACACGCCTTCCCTCCAGCAAACCATGGGTGCTATGAGTTGTGTACAGCCTCAGCCACCATATTTATTTAAAGGGAGGGGGAACCAACACACCCTCCCTCCAGCACCCCATGGGTGTGATGAGTTGTGTACAGCCTCAGCACTGTATTTAATCCAAGGGGAGGGCTCCACCCGCCCTCCCACCATCCTCTGCCGGGGTCCCCCACTCACCTGCTCCGTGTAGATCCCATCCAGGGTCTTCACCTCTTGGGCGGCCGTCGAGGATTTGGGCTTGTGGTCCCCGTAACCCTGCCAAGTGCATCCCACGGAAGGGGGAAAAAATCAACACGAGGAAGGGGGGGGGATGGGAAGCAGCCGGTCCCTCCCGCTGGGGGGGGTGGTTTTGGGGTGTCGAGGGGTCCCCGGTAAATCCTTCTTACCAGCTCCCCGAAGGTGGGCGAGGGTCCCCAGCTGATGGTGCTCTCATCTGCCGCCACGATGATGCTGCTCTTCCTGCAGCGGGGTGCAAGGCAGGGTGACCCCGTGCCCCCCCCCAACCGCCCCACACGCAGCTGCACCCCAAAAAGCTGGGATATTGGGGGGAGGGATTTGGGGGGGGGACGGACACTTACCCACAGGCCAGGCTGCGGATTTTCCAGCCGCAGAGGTCCTGCACGGCTTTGGGGTACATGGTGGACTCCCGGGAAGTGTTAGTGGCACCCCAAAAAAACAAGCCGCCTGCAAACCCCGACGTCACCAGTCAAGCTACGGCACCCCCCGAGCATCCCCAAAACACCCCAAATCCTTAAACCACCCAAATCCCGACCTGTCTCGCTGACGGCGAAGGAGCACGTGTAACCGGCGTAGATCTGCGCCGCCCCGCGGCCCGGGAAGTCGAAGAGCTTCACCAGCCGAGGCACCATCTCGTCCTTCTGCTCGGCGTGGCCCAGCCGCCCGTAACCCCCAAATCCCCAGGAAAAAACGCGCTTCTGCGAGTCCAGGACCAGCTGGGGGTGGAGAAATATCCCCCCCGCCCCGTCTCCATGAGCAGCTGAGACCCGACCAGCTCATCGCTGGGAAAGCCGCAGCAGCCCCAGTGAATGCCATCGACTGCGGGGCGCATTGCAAATATTAAAAACACACCCCGCACATCTCAACCCTTAAACGCACCCTGCAAAACTTTACCCTAAAATCCACCCTGCAAAACTTTATCCTTAAATGCACATTATATTTATCCTTAAACGCTCCCTGCGAATGTTTAGCCCTAAACGCACGCTGCAAACCTCGATCCTTAAATACACGCTGCGAATCTTCAAATGCACGCTGCAAGTATTTATCCTTAAACACACACTGCAAATATTCATCCTGATATGCGCGCTGCGAATTGCAAATATTAAATGCACCCTGCAAATCTTTATCCTAAATGCACCCTGCAAATCTTTATCTTTAAATGCACCCTGCAAGTATTTATCTTTAAATGCACCCTGCAAATCTTTACCTTTAAATGCTCCCTGCAAATCTTTATCCTAAATGCACTCTGCAAGTATTTACCTTTAAATGGACCCTGCAAATCTTTATCCTAAATGGACCCTGCAAATCTTTACCTTTAAATGCACCCTGCAAATCTTTAAATGCACGTTGCAAATCTTTATCCTAAATGCACTCTGCAAGTATTTATCTTTAAATGCACCCTGCAAATCTTTACCTTTAAATGCTCCCTGCAAATCTTTATCCTAAATGCACGCTGCAAATCTTTATCTTTAAATGCACCCTGCAAGTAGTTACCTTTAAATGCTCCCTGCAAGTATTTACCTTTAAATGCACCCTGCAAGTATTTATCTTTAAATGCACCCTGCAAGTATTTACCTTTAAATGCTCCCTGCAAACCTCAACCCTTAAATGCTCCCTGCAAATCTTTATCCTCGTACGCACGCCGCAAATCTCCATCCTTAAATGCAATTTTTTTTTATCCTTACCCGCACCCTGCAAACGTTCACCCCTAAACGCGTGCTGCCGATCTTTACCGATCGACGCGCGCTGCGGGGAACTCCAGGCTCCCGCGTACCGTGTGGTTGGCCCCGCACGCCACGTCCCGCACCACCACGTTGGGGACGGGCAGGATCTGCCCATCTTTGGTCTTCTCGATGAAGATGGCCACGCGACGCGGCACCAGCTCGCAGTCGTACTCTATCCGCTGCGCCCGGGCGATGAATTTCCCATCCGAATTATGCCCTGTGGACGAGCACCGGGATAAAAAGGGGGGTACACACCCCCCCTCCCCAAAGCACCCCGTTATTTCCAAACCAGAACCCCCCTTCTCCTTTTGCAAACTCCCCTTTTTCTGTGCAGCTCCCACCCCGCTGGTTTGCCCGGAGGTAAAGGGGAGGGATGCTCTGATTGCCCAGGTGGGGAAACTGAGGCAGGGAACTCCCCCCCCCCCCAAAAAAAAAAACCTGTACCAGCTCAGAATTTTAGTAAATCACCCCAAAATTGCACCGTACCCAGCTGCCCGTACTCGGGGCACCCGAAGGAGTAGAGGTTTCCTTTGCAATCCATGATCATGCTGAATTCGGCCCCGCAGGCCAGTTTGGTGATGGGCTGCCCGTTGTACATGATCTGTGGGAGAAGCGGGGAAAAAAAAAAAAAAAAAAGTAAAAAACCCAACCAAACAACCCCCAAAAAATCGAGAAAAAAGGGAAAAAGCTGAATTTCCCAGGGGAAATCCTAAAATCCTCAAATCTGGGGTTTTATTTTAAATTATTCTTGCATTTATTTGCACCGAAGCTGCAAACGAAGCGGCATCCCTGCGATCCTCTTGGATCCGAGAGGGGTTTGGACTCTAGTAGAGATTTTTTTTTCAATTTTTTTAATGAGAAACCCCCAAATCTGCCGGTTTTTCACCCCAAAAAACCGAGGGGAAGCGCGGAAAGGAGCGGCGATACCTGCGTAGGGCTGGGCACGGCGTCCGTCTGATTCCCCAGCCCCAGCTGCCCCATTTTATTCTCCCCAAAAGCGAACACCGAACCGCTCTCTGCCAAAAAAAAAAAAAAAAAAAAAAAAAAAAAAGAGTGGTGTTTTGGGGCAAAAGGAGCTGATTTCAGCCAATTTGCCCAAAATGCAGATTTTTTTCCCCGCTACCTGTAAGCGCCAGCGTGTGGTTACGGCCGCAGGCTGCCAACACGATGGCTTCGCCCCCCAGCACCTCGATGAGCTTCGGGGCTTCCACCCTCTTCGTGTCCCCGTGGCCCAGCTGCCCCTTTTCATTGCGACCTAACCAAAAATCGCTCTTTTTTGCAGCAAAACGAGAGGACGAAGCCTTCCGGCATCACACCATGATGCAGCCAAGGGGGGTGATTTTTTTTTTTTTTTTTTTTGGTTTTTTGGGGTGCTGTCCCCTCTCCCAAGCTCACCCCAGCTCCAGAGTTTGCCCTCGGCGGTGATGAGCAGGCTGTGAGCAGCGCAGGGTCCCGACACCACGCTCCGCACCTGAATACCTGAGAGACACCCGTACCTGTGCGGCCCCCACAAATTCTGGCCCAGATTCCGATATGCAACTGTATTTAAAAAAAAAAAAATTCATAAAAAAAAATTTAATTAAATAGAAACGCATTAAAAACAAGGAGGAAAAAAAAATTAATTTAATAGAAATGCATAAAAAGCAAGCGGTGCGTTTGTTTTTGCTTTGCGGGAGATCCAGAGGATGATACGCAAGCGTTAAGTGCTGCCAAAATTAACGAGTTAAAATACGTAATTAAATATAAAGGCATTTAAAAAAAAAAAAAAAAAAGAAAAAATCAGCGGAAAAGCTAATGAAATATAAATACGTAAAAAAAATAAGCAGCGCGTTTATTTTGCTTTGTAGGAGATCCGGCGCACCCCAAGTTCCGCCAGGCAACTGCAAAAAAAACCCCACCACCACCTTCCAAAAAGATTAGTTCATTAAAAAATTAATGAAATATAAATGCATTACAAATAAGCAGATAAAAATATTAATTAAATAGAAAGGCATACAAAATAAGCAACGTGTTTTATTTTGCTTTGCGGGAGACCTGGCGTACCCCAGATTACGACATGCAACCGGTTTAAAAAAAAAAAAAAAAATTAAAAAAAAATCCCAAAATATTAATTAAAAAAAATAAAAAAATAAACATAAATGCATCAAAATAAGCTGGAAAAAAATGGCATTAAAACCGAAAGGCGAGGAAAAGCGGGGGGCTGGGCTTTGCGGGAGCCCCCACCTTGCTGCTTAGGCACTTCTTTGCGGCCGATCAGGTCCCAGTTGGTGGCTCCGAAGATGAGGAGCTGCCCCCGGCACTTGGAGCCCTCGAGTTTCTGCGGGGAGCCGGGAAACGTCAGCGGCACGGGGGGACACGGGGGGACACGGGGGGACACGGGGGGACACGGGGGGACACGGGGGACATCGGGGACACGGGGGGATGCGGGGCACACTGGGATCATGGGAGGTAGAGGGGATATGGGGGGACATCGGGGATGTGGGGGGACATGGGTGACATCAGGGATGTGGGGGGGACACAGGGGACATCAGGGATGTAGGGGACACTGGGGACACTGGGGATGTGGGAGGGACATTGGGGACATCAGGGATGTGGGGGACATTGGGGATATGGGGGGACATGGGGGACATCAGGGACATCGGGGATATGGGGGGACATCAGGGGACATCGGGGATGTGGGGAGGACACAGGCGATGTTGGGGATGTGGAGACACTGGGGACATGGGGGATGTAGGGGACATCAGGGACATTGGGGACACAAGGGATGTGGGAGACTTGGGGACACCAGGGACGGGGTGGGATGTGGGGGGACATCAGGGATGTGGGGACACTGGGGACATGGGGGATGTAGGGGACATTGGGGACGTGGGGGGACATTGGGGACACAGGGGATGTGGGAGACATGGGGACACCAGGGACGGGGTGGGACGTGGGGGGACATCAGGGATGTGGGGGACACGGGGGACGCGGGGGGCGTGGTGGACATTGGGGATGTGGGGAACATGGGGGACACGGGGGACACTGGGGACATGGGAGACATTGGGGACATGGGGGGACATCGGGGATGTGGGGATATTGGGGACACAGGGGATGGGGGACACTGAGGACATCAGGGACGTGGGAGACATTGGGGACATGGGGGGACATCAGGGGTCACAGGGGGACATCGGGGACATGGGGGGACATCAGGGGTCACGGGGGGACATTGGGGACATCAGGGGACATCAGGGGACACTGGGGGGACATTTGGCAGTGTCGCCCCATTAACACACCCGATGCCGGCAGCACCGTGCCCCCCCCCCCCCGGCACCGTGCCCCCCAAAAAGGGACGGGAAGCCAAGCGCTCCCCGGTTTTTAGCAACCCCTTGCAAAGCAAAACAGGGTTGGAAAATTGGGGGGGGCTTTGCTTCCGGCCCCCCCCAAAAGGCGACCGAGCGTGCAAGAAGTCGGGGGGGGGGGGGGTGAGAACGGGGGGGGCAGGAGGGATGCGGGGTGCTGCTGGATTCTTTCCGCCCCAAAAAAAGGGGGAAAATGGGAGCGATGCAAAGGGGGCGCAGGGTGGGACGGGGGGGGCTCCCCGCCTGCGCACCCCAATATTGAATCTGGGTATTTCTCGCCTCCCCACGGGGTTAAAAATCTCCCCCTCCCCCCCAAAAAAAAAGCCCCAAATGGGTCAATTCTGAAAAAACAACCCAAAAAGTGTTTACGATTTCCCCTTGGCAAGATTTGGGACAAAAGGGGGGGCTTATGGCTGGAAAAGGGGGGGCTGCTTCCCCCCACCCCCAGTTTGGGGGAATATTTTATGGGGACGGAGCTGGGGGAGTGATTTAGGGGGTGCAAATGGGGTGACACTTTTGGGGGGCAGTAAGTGGGGGCACCGTAACGGGGTGCAATAAAGGGGGTGCGACTTTGGGGGGGGGGCATTTCAGGGGCGCAGTTTGGGGGTACATCGGGGGGGCTGGGGATGTGCAATGAAGGGGTGCGCCGCTGGGGTGTAATAACGGGGTGCAAGGAAGAGGAGAGTAGGGGTACATTACGGGGGTGAACTGGGGGTGCATTAAGGGGTGCAATGATGGGGCATATTGGGGGTGTTGGGGGGCATTAATGGGGTGCATTAAGGGGTGCAATAAGGGGGTGCATTAAAGGGGTGCAATGAGGGGTGCATTAAAGGGGTGTAATTGGGGGGTGCATTAAAGGGGTGCAATGAGAGGGGACATTAAGGGGTGCAGTGGGGGGTGATGGGGGTCACTAAGGGGTGCAATGAGGGGGTGCTTTAAGGGGTGCAACGGGGGGTGCATTAGGGAGTGTAATGGGGGGTGTGGTGTGGGGGTTCAGTGAGGGATGCAATTGGGGGTGCACCGGGGGTACAGTGTGGGGGTGCGATAAGGGGTGTGTTAGTGGGGGCAATGGGGGTGCATTAGGGGTGCAAGGTGGGGGTGCAGTGGGGGGGTACATCTGGGGGTGCAAGGGGGGGTGCGTTAGCAGAGTGCAGTAAGGGGGTGCAATGGGAGGGTAGAAGAGGGGGTGCAATCGGGGATGCGACTGGGGGTGCAAAGGGGAGGTACATTAGGGGGTGCGATGGGGGTACAAGGGGGGATGCAACAGGGGGGATGCAATGGGGGGGTGCAATAGGGGGGTGCAATAGGGGGGTGCAATGGGGGGCCGCCCTCCCGCCACCCCGCTCACGATGCGCTCCTTGCTGTGCTCGGGCTCGCAGATCACGACGCTCTGTCCCCTTGCCGCGCCTCCTCCTCCTCCTCCTCCTCCTCCTCCTCCTCCACCACCACCGGTTCCACCGACTCCCCCACTCCCGGTTCCTCCGGCTCTGCCCGGTCTCCTCCCTCCGGGGCTGCCGTCCCGCGGCCGCCGTTCTCGGGGCGCTTCTTCCTCGCTGCTTCCTCCGCTGCTCCCTCCACCGCGATCGGGCCGCGGCCTTCGCCTCCCCCCGGCCGCCGCCGTCGTCGCCGCCGCCGGGCCGGGCCTCCTCCTCCTCCTCCTCCTCCCCGCCGCCGCCGCCGCCGCCGCCGCCGCCCCGTTGCCCGGGCCCGTGTCCCAGGGCGGCCCCGCCGCTTTCCTCCGGGGCATGGCGCCTGGGCACACGGACACGCCGCCGTCACCCGCCCGGCGCCGCCCGGCCCCCCCGTACACCCCCACACCCCCCCACACCCCCCCCCTCAGCCAGGGCAGGGGGGGACACAAAGGGGGGGTGGGGGACACCCCCCCCACACACCCCCCCTCAGCCGGGGAGGGGGGACACCCCCACACCCCCCACACACCCCCCCCCTCAGCCGGGGAGGGGGGACACAAAGGGGGGGTGGGGGACACCCCCCCACACACACCCCCCCCCCTCAGCCGGGGAGGGGGGACACAAAGGGGGGGTGCGGGTGGGGGGGGGCACGGACACAAAGGGCCGGGGAAAGGGAGGGAGGGGGGAGCGCGGGGTGACCCCCCCCCCCCTCAACTGCACTTGGGGAAAGTTTGGGGGGGAAGGGGGGTGTAAAAGGGGGGTGCAAGGGGGGGGTGGGAAAGGGGGGTGCAAAGGGGGGTGTAAAAGGGGGGGTTGGGGTGCAAGGGGGGGTTTGTAAAGGGGAGTTGGGGGGTGCAAAGGGACGGGTTGTAAAGGGGGGGGTTGCAACGGGGGGAGGTTGCAAAGGGGGGTGTAAGGGGGGGGTTGGGGTGCAAAGGAGGGGTTTGTGAAGGGGGGGTTGCAAATGGGGGGGGTTGCAAAAGTGGGGTTGGGGGTGCAAAGGGGGGGGTGAAAAAGTGGGTTTGGGGGTGCAAAGGGGGGTTTGTAAAGGGGGGTGTAAAAGGGGTTGCAAAGGGGGGGTTGGAAAGGGGGGGGTTGCACGAGGGAGGCTGCAAAAGGGCTTTTTTGGGGGGGTACGGGGGGGTGCGAAGAGACTGTTTGCAAAGGGGGGGTCACAAGGGGGGGTTACAAAGGGGGGTCACAAAGGAGGGGGGCTGCAAAAGGCCGATTCGCAAAGGGGGGTGCCGGAAGGGGAATTCACAAACCGGGGGGGTCGCACGAAGAGAAACCGGCCCGGAGACAAAAACCCGCCCCCCCCCCCAGGGCAGTGGGGGGCACTGTGCAGGGGGGGGCAGGGGACCCCCCCTCCCTTCTCCCCCCCAAACCCCCCCGCACCCCCACACCTGCTCTGGGGGGGCCCCGCTCGTTCTCCTCCTGCCTCCGGCCTTTTTTATTTGCTTGTTTGGGTGGGGGGGACACACACACACACACGGGACTTTTTTTTTTTTTGGTTTTCCCCTTGGAGGGGGATGATATTTTCGGGGGGGGGGGGGTACCAAAAAAATCCCAGCCCCTTGCACAGCTGGGGCCGCCCCCCCCCGACTCCATCCCCCTCTCTCCGTCTGCCCCCCCCCCTTTTATTTTTTTTTAAAAAATCTCCCTTTATTATTGCTGCTGAACAATGGGATCTCTGTCTGGCCCCATTACACCACGTGGATCCGCCTGCCCTTTTTTTTTTTTCTTTTTTTTTTTTTTTTTAAGCCCCCCCCCCCCCCATCCTCTTTCCCCCTCCTCCTCCCCCCCCCCCCAATTCCCTCTGTTCCCCCCCACCCCCCCAAATTGCAAACCTGGTTTTAGGGCGAAGGGTGCAGCATAAAGAAAGCAACAACTCGGGGCCTTTGCAATATTTTTGGTGGTGTTTCCTGTTGCAGAAAAAAGGAGGTAAATTTTTTTTTTTTTTTTTTTTTCCCTTTCCTCCCTTAGCGCCCACCCACCAGATGCACTTAAAATGTAAATATGAGCCTCCAGAACAAATGCTACGATACAAAACAGAAACACATGTATGGGCAGGAAAGGGGAAAGAAAAAAAAAATTTTTTTTCAAAAAAAAAAAAAATCATCCTGTTTTAGAGAGGAAGAGGCTGCAAAGTCCAGCTCGGTACACACAGCTCCATCTTTAGGACAGGAAGACTCGAGGAGGGTGAGAGCAAAGGAAGAAGGCGAAGGGATTCCCCTCCTGCAGCAGCAATGATGCGTGCGCTCCCCTTGCTAAGGGATTTAATTTTTTTTTAAATTCTTTTTTTTTTTTATTTTTGCAAAGGAAAATGCACGCTTGCTTGTAAAGAATAGTTAGGATTTTTTTTTTTTTTTTTTGCGAGAGCGAAACGCGCTCGCTCCCTGCATTGCAAAGGGGTTTTTTTTTCTTTCCCCAAGGAAAAAAAAAAAAAAAAAAAGGCACATTCTGCCTTTATCGCAAAGGGTGGGGTGGGGTTTTTCCCCCGAGGACTAAATGGATGGATTCTCTTTATTGCAAAGAGTTTTTGCGGGGGGAAAGGTGCATTCCTTCTCCTTTGAGCAAAACAAGATTTTTGCAGCGGCGAAGACACAAAGCAAGTTTTATCACAGGAGGAAGACGCGCTCCGTCCCCCCAAACCCAAGATTTTTTAAAATTTATTTTTTTTTTTTTTTTTGCGGGAGAGAAAATGTGCTCACTCTCCTTCTTGCAGATTTATTTTTTTTACCAGGAGAAGATTCCCTTTATTGCAAAGAGAAATTTTACGGGAGGGGAAGACGCGTGCATTTGCCCCGTGCCGCCGTCCCGTGCAGGCGCGCCGGGCTGTGATGCGTCCGCGATACGCCGTGCGTTTACGCCGTGTGATGCGTTAGCAATCCGTGATGCAATCGCAATCCGTGATGCAATCGCAATCCGTGATGCAATCGCAATCTGGGGACCCGCGCCCGCGGGATGCTGATGGGCACCATTTGCCAACACCCTCCCCCCCCCCCCAAAAACGCAAAACCGCTGGCAAAACCCCGGTGTTATTTAAGAAAAATAAAAGAAGAAAAAAACAAAAAACCCCTTGGTGCTTGAAAGGGGATAAAAAAAATTAATATATTACTTACCGAATCATCCGCGAAGCATCTCGGCGCCGCGACCTCTTATCCCGCCGATGCTCCGGCAGGATTTGGGAGATCAAAGGTCGGATGAGGAAAAATACCCTGGGAAGGAGGGAAAGAGACACCGCGGCCTCAAACCGTCAGCACCCCAAAAAAAAAAAAAAAAAAAAAAAAAAAAAAAAAAAAAAGGCGCCGGTGTGCAACGTTGGGCTTTTCAAAGGGCTTTTGCTGAGGAGGAATAATTTGGCGGCGATGATTCCCCTCGCTGCCGGGATGGGTTTCAGCGTGCAGATTTCCCTCCCGTGTACCCGCTAGCGACGGCAGCGCGTTTGCCTTCGAATAGGGGCTGTTTTTGGGGGGGGGGGGGGAAGAGTTCTGCAGCTTTTTGCCCTAATTCTGGTAAAAAATGAAAAATGAAAGCGGCGTTTCCAGGAGCGGGGAGGGACTCGGTTTATTTAGGGGTTTTCCATGATATCAGTAGTAATATGATGTCATTAAAATGCTGCTGGCACTGGAACCCAGCCGGTTGTTCCTAAAAATGTAATTTTTTCCCCCAAAACGCTGACTGGGTTATACGGGGTGGATGGGAAGATTTTTTTTTTGGAGGTGATTTTTTTTTTTGGCAGGTTGCGTCAGGCCGTGGGTTAAACTGGTTTTTCCTGGGATAAGGAAAAACTGGTCTTACCTGTTAATTCCCAAGGGCGGCTGGGATGGGGAGCGACTCACCTTGGATAACCTTGGCCTGGCTCTGCCTTCCCCAATCCTGGATCCGGCGGGGGGGGGTGGGTTTTGCATCCCCAGCCGATGGTATTTGGGGCGTCCCTAGGGATGGCGAGATTCGGGGTGCACCCGTAGCGATTGGAAAAAGGGCGTTTGCGGCGAGACCCTCTGCAAAAAAATCACGGCGGCCCCGGGGAGAGGGTGGCTTTGGGTGCGGCGTGGGAACGGGTGCAGGGGGATCTGCGCGCTCTGCCTGCGGCGAGGGAGCAAAAAAATTCCGGCTGGTGCATCCGGCAGGAGATTTGCTGCAATAAACACAAGTCTCTTTTTCGTGCTTTTTTTTGGAGCTGGGTTGCACCGCCGGAGGATTTAAGCGAGTCGCTGAAGCGCCGGGAGGTGGTTTGTCCTCCGGGTGATGCGTACGTTGAATTTTCCCGAGCGTTTAGTGCAAGCGAGAGGGGAATTCAGGGTCTGGCTCGCCTCCGAGCCGCGGGACGTCGCTGGCGGATGGACCCTCGGGAGGGTTTTGCTGCCAAGAACCCCCTTTTGCTGGGAATTGCGTGGCCGGGAGATGCGGAGGAAGCAAGAGATGAGCTAAAAAAAAAAAATAAATGAATGCACGCCTTGCAAGCTTGCCCGCTCACCGCGTGCAGCTTTGTGCACCTCTGGGTGGTTTTTGGTTGGGAGACCGGTGAGCAAAACCAGCCCAGCTGCTCTCTCACATCCAAGAGGTCCGGCATCTTCGGCCGGGGTTTTTAGCGATGCCGCGATGCCACGGACATCAGCTTTTGGTGCTTCCCTGCAATGTCTTTCCCAAAAAAAACCCCCAAAAACCCTCTGGAGAAGTTGGGAGACCTCTTGGAGAGGGTGTCCCAAAGTCTTCCCCGGGAGGGTGCCAGCAGAGGGCATCCCCGGGCCGGCTCCATCACCCCGCGTACGTAGATCTCTATAAATATATACGTATAGCTATTCACACGGACTGGTTCGATTTAAATAAACATCATTCCTCCGCGCACGTCGCTTCTACCCCGTATCGTACACCAGCACGCGGCGACTTCCACCGATATTTAAACGCCAAATATTTAAAGTTCCTTGAAAAAGTCTCTGCTCACGCGCACGAAAACAGGTTTATTGAGTTACATTATATATTGTAAAGCTTTATGGGGAGGGCATAAACCTGCACAGGGAGGGGTTCTTCATTTTTTGGAGGGGCAGGGTTCGCGCTTGGGGTTTGCATTTTCAACCTGGCGTGGGTGGTTCTTGCAGGGGGTGGTGCAGGATGAGGCCAGCTGGGCTGGGAGAGGAGGAGGCGGGTGCTTATTTAGGGGCTGAGCACCGGTGGGAGGCTGTTTGCTTCCTGGGATAACCCCGGGGGTCCTTTCCTGGAGGGAAAAGGATCCTTGAATTCTTCATGCAAGAAAAAAAAAAAAAAAAAAATTAAAAAAAAAAAATCCCGCTGGCAGGCGGGATTAAATCGGTGGGTGACCCCCGTTCCTGCACCGAGCACCCCCAGGGGTTTTTTTTGTGAGTGACTCAAACCACATTGCTGGAGTTGACAGATTTTTGTGGGGTTTTCTGGCTAAACGGAGGTTGCCCTGCGCTCGAACGGGAGGTGCGTGAAACTGTTTCCGAGCAAAGAGCTGGAAAAACCCCCATCCTTAATCCCAGCCGGTGTTTGGGGTGCTGCTGCACCGGGCAGGGGGGGTTTGGGGGGGCTCTCGGCTGGTTGCTGCAGCCAGGAGCCCCCTTGGCTTGCAAAGGAGATGACCTGCAGGGCGATATTTAATTTTGAATCGATTTTTCTTTTTTTGTTTTTTTTTCTTTTTTTCATTCATTTCTTTCTGGGGGGGTGGCGCAGCACCCAGCACCCCAGGGTAGCCCGGCCCTGCTGACGCCGGCGCCCAGCCCCGGCTGAGTCAGTGCCGCCGGTGCCGACACGCCGGCCTCGAGCGAGCAAATCCCTCGTTGCTCCTATTTTTCCTGAGCACAGGGTGAGTTGGTTTTTTTTTTGGGGGGTGGGGGAACGACACCCATAGGGTGCTTAATACTCCGGGGTGCGTCGGTGCACCCTTGCAACGGGGTTTGCAAAACGCCGCTGGGTGCGTTGGGCGCCCGGCGAGGGGTCGCGTGCGTGCGATTCGGGGTGTGCGCCAGCTCAACCCCCTTGGCCAACGCAACCGTG
Source organism: Balearica regulorum gibbericeps (assembly GCF_011004875.1). Taxonomy (NCBI): domain Eukaryota; kingdom Metazoa; phylum Chordata; class Aves; order Gruiformes; family Gruidae; genus Balearica; species Balearica regulorum. The sequence continues at coordinate 7,680,049 of NC_046204.1, read as the reverse complement.
CCGGCAAGCCGAGCCATGGCCCACCGGCGCTGCCTCGCCGGGATACTCCCTATACATCCATGCCGACGTATGGCGGCATGGTATAGAGCCGGCTGTGGGTGCGGCGGGACCTCTCCGCTGGGTGCTGCGTGCGCCCCACGGATGCGTTTCTGCAAAGGCATGTGGGTGCCGGGGGTGCCATGGGTGCCGTGGGTGCCATGGGTGCCGGGGGTGCCATGGGTGCTCTTTGCTCCCTTCTCGCTCGGTAGGGCCTTTGCAGAGCTGGTTTTGGGGGACAATAGCCCCTTCCGGAGGGTTTTAAGTCCTTGCCGCCAGGTTTCTGGGGTGGGGACCGGAGGGTCGGTTCCCGGTTGAAATGCAATCTCATTTTGGAAACGGACTGGAAAAATAACTTGAATTTCTGGGATTGTCCCTGGGATGGTTTTGCTGCTACCCGACCCCCCCCAAAAAATGGGCTGCGGAGGGTCCCCTCCCTCCAAATATGGGGACAGCGAGGAGAAAGTCCTCTCCACCGCGACGCTTGGGTCTCGGTCCCTCTTGCAGCGAGGTTTTCGCGGCAGGGCTCAGCACCTCCGCGGGCACCGGTGCCATTACCCGGAGCAAAACCTGGTGGGGTTTTTTTTTTCCGGCTGCCTGCGAGTCATCCGAAGGGCACTGGGACATATATAGATATATTTTTTTATTATTTATTTATTTTTTTTTTTTTTTGCTGAGCTTGTTGAGCTGGTTTGGAGCTGTTATAAACCTGGCAGTTATTTAGTTTGTTTACAAGGGGTGTTTTCCAGCAGGGCTGGGCGGCAGCAGCCGGGGTGTGCCGGCAGGTAACAGCGGCAGAAAACTCCTTCCCGGCAAGAAAACCAGCCCCGAACGCCGATGAAATAGGTGAGACGGGGGCACTTTGTCGTGAGGATATCGCATTTAACTAAACGCGTGCGTGGCGGGGGGCTTGCGTTGCTTTAATTTGTCTTTTTTTTTGGGTTTTTTTGGTTGTACACTGAATTTTCGGGGGGGTTTTAGGGCCTGAAAAGCTGGTGCGGGGGAAATCCCCTTGAAGGGGGACGTGGAGCTGTGTTTTGGGACCGCTGGCTGTAAAACATCCCGGAGAAAAATCCTCTTTGCCTGGAAATTTTGGAAATTCAAACCCCGGGGCCGTTGAGGGTTAACAGGTCGCCCCGGCGTACGGGGGGTTAAAAAGCAAAGCGGGGGGCCAAATCCTGCTGGAGGGGTGCGTGCGGGTATTGGGAACACCGGGGGTGTAAAGCCGAGTTGACTGGGAAGAAGAAGAAGAAGAACAGAAGGAGGAGGAGGAGGAGGAGGAGGGAGGGGGAGATGCTGCCCAAAATCCCGGCATCCCTCGGTGCAGCCGCTGGACCGCGGCTCCCATCCGGCTGCGAGCCCTCGGCCGCCGGGATCCGGGCTGGGGGGGTGTCGGGGTGGCTGAGGGGGGTGTCACCCACCCTGGGCATTAATCCCCATCGCATTGGGGTGGGTGTGTGGTTTGCGTTTGGGGTTTTGGGGGTTTTTTTTTTAATTATTTTTTTCCCCACACCCCCTCCGCCATCCTCCCTCCCGCCGGGGGCCTGCTCGGCCGATGCGGACACAAAGCCGGAGGAGACGCGGCCTTCCCAGGTCAGCACCCCCCCTGCCCGTAAATCCAGCTCGCGCTCTCTCGAACGTATATCTATACGTTATCTCACCCTCCCGCGGGGGGAGGAGGGCACCTTTCCCCTCCCCGCCGCCACCGATCGGGGCTTTTCCTATATCTATATATATATTTATTATTTTTTTAATGGCTTTTAAATATATAAGCAAAAAAAACCCAACCCAGCAGGAATGGGGAGGGAGGGAGGAGGTGGGCGTCGGTGCATTAAGCTTATTCCGCACCCGTTCTTGGGTTTTTTCACCCCATTTTCTTGCAAACTCTGCAACGGTTGCAAATCCCTCCTGGGTTTTCCCGGCTGGGATTTACAGCCCCTGCGAGAAACTGCAATTTCAGGGGGGGGTGGTGGGGGGGTGGGAGCTTTCTCCAGGATAATTTTGACAGCAAATAATGGCAATTTTCCCCCTTTTTAGTGATTTTTTAACATTTTTTTTTTTTTGGACATTGGTTGCACTGGGGTGCAAGGTTCCATTGCGCGTTGCAAGGGTTGCAAAGGGGCTGAAAAACTGGTTTTTTCGCCTCCGTCTTATTTTTTTAATGCATTAAGTGTGTTTTAGCGAGACGCCGGGTTGCAAAGAGCAAGTTTTGCCACCCCCAAAAAACCAGCCAAAAAAAAAAAAAAAAAAAAAAGTGAATTAATGCATCCGCGGGGTGGAAACCCCAGTAATTTTTGGGGTGCTCCAATAGGTGTTTGCAAAACAGGGAGAGGAAGGAAGAATATTGGGGAGGGGGGGTTCGGGTTCATCGGTGTCGGATTTTTTGGGGGGTCGATTTTCAGGCAAAATAAAGTGACCCCGGAGCATCGGCCGGAGGACAAATCACTTGCAAAGGGGGGGGAGAGGTTTTAATGTGAAGTTTGGTGGTAAAGCAAACCCCCAAATTGTTGGGAATTTGGAGCTGGAAAGGTTAATAAGGGGGGGAAAAAAAAAACCAACCCATTTTTTCCTGCTTTTTTTCTTGTTATTTCTGATTAAAATTCTTCCCCCTTAAAATTCCTTTCCGGGGTAGTTTCACAGCGCGTGAACTTTGCAATTGCTTTGCAAAGCGTTGAAAGGTCGAAATTGGGACAAGTGTCAAATTGAGGAGGTTTTTGGCAATAAATAAGGCTTTTTCATCACGTTTTGGGTCTCTCTGCAAGAAATCTTTGCAAAACAGCTTTTTTAATTTTTTTTTTAAAATCTAAGTGCTATAATTCTGATTTTTTTTACTGATTTTTTTTTCCCCTTTCCCCCTCTCCATTTGCACTTCTCACGGCGCGAGCTGGACAAGGGATGGATTTTTTCCAGTTCGTCGGCGATGTTGAAAAGGAAAATCAAAAGGAAAAGGGCGGCAGTTTTCCAGGTCTTGGGTTTTTAGCTGGAATATTTGTGGGATATTTGCCCAGAAGAGCCGTTGCGAGGTGAAAGAGGGAAATGCCCTGTTCAGGAAGAGCTTTCTGGCAAGGGTTTCTATCAAAAAAAATCATCACAAAATTGCCTAGAATTTGAATTTTCATGGATTTCTTTTCTGGGAAAACCCATTTTTAAATTTTTTGGGGGGGGCAAAAATCCCTATTTTGAGGTTTTTTTAGGGGGAACCTCCATCTTTTTGCTATCGTTTCGTTCCCACCGCTCGCCGAGCCACCTCCACCAACCTCAACCGCATCGAAACACCCAATTTGGGGGGAATTTTGAAGACGTGGGATAATTTTTCTTCACCGGAGCCCTCATTCCTGCACCATCACCTTCAAACCTACGCAGAGAATTCCTTGGAAAATTGGGAAAAACACCGATAACATCCTGCACCAGCCCAATTAGGGCTGGGGGGAAAAAAAAAAGTCTTACCTTGCAGCAAGTATTTGCTGGTTTGTTTTTTTTTTTAATTCTTATTTTAGAGGACGAGGATTTGGGGGGGAAAAACATCCCTGCTTTGCTCCGGGAACCGCGCCGTTCTCCCTGGTGTCCCGCGCGCTGGAAATAATCTGAATTAATTCTATTTTTTTTTGGCCAAGGTGATGGTGGAAAAGCCCCCGGGTGGGGCAATAAGCTTTGAAACCGCGGTTGGGATGCGGAACCGTCGGCTGGAGGAATTAATAAGGAGTCGGAGGAAACTCTTGGGAGACAAAAGCTAATTCTTATTTCTAACCCCTCCCCATCCCTTATAAATAGCGCCGGGGTTATTTATAAGGAGGGATTAACGTGGCGGGGATGCGGAGAGGAGCAGGAGGGATTCCCAGGGTAAATCCTGGCTGCATCCCTGCTGTGATATTATGGATTTTTATTTATTTTTTTTTTAAATTTTTTTTTTTTCATTTTGCAACCCCCCGTATTGAAGGAAAAGGGGGTCGGCGGGATGGGGCGGGGGATGCTTTAACTGGGGACCAGTCCCCCGGGGCTGGCAGCCGTCCCCTCCAGCTGGGACCTGTCGCTCCGTCGCCGCGGCTAAAAATAAACAAAATAAAGCCAAAATAGTTGCCAGCTTGCTAGGCGAAGGGTCGGGCTGGGTTTAGCAGATGGTCCTGCTTTTCTGCCTTTATTTAGATCTAGCTCTATTTATTTTTCCTCCCCGCCCGGGTTGGGAGGGAGACGGGGCTGAACCGCGGGTCGTGATGCCGTTTGCTGGCAGCGGGGTGAGGACCCAGCAGCTCGTGGGGGCTTTAAATCCGAATTTCCAAGGGCCATACCGTATCCCTACAGCCGCCTTGGATTCTACGGCGTCTCCACGTCCTCCTTGGATTATTCCGCGTCCCCTTTTTGGGGCAGCTCGTCCCCACCAGCTTTTCCTCCATCCCATGGGATGCGTTTTGCTCCTGGGATGTTCCTACCCCTGACAGCAGTTTTGCTATGAAAAATTAGACAAAATAACCCTTTTTTTTTTTTTTAATTTTTTTTTTTTTTTTTTTTTAACTTTAGCTATATCCAGTTAAAGATCGGGGCGGGTTGTTTTGGAGAGTTGGTAATTCTCCTCGGCGGCAGACGTGCTCGCAGCCAGAAAAATAAGCAGCCCTGGGACAAATCGGGCTGACGGAGCTTATGTCAACTGTCAAAACGGGAAGTGACCTTCTCCTGCCCCGCTAGCGGGATAAAATCGGGACCGAGCCGCAGGGCCCGGCTGTGCATCGTCCTCCCACTCCCTTCTCCAAATGCAGAAGCCGTTGGGTTACTGGAAGGGCGAAGCAAACCAGTAAGCAAACTGGTTTCTGGATAAAACCATCGGCGTCCCTCTGCTGGGTTTGCTTTACCCAGGTGGTGGCATTTTCTCCTCGCTTTCCTTTTTTTTATTATTTTTTATTTTTTGGAGGCATCACCGCAGAAATACGTTTTGTTGTTTGGTTTTTTTTTCCCTCGTGGTCCCTTGGCTCCGTCGCCGGTTTATCGTGGATTTATGGCTCGGTTGGCATCGCATCCGTAGGGATAAAACCCGGAGCTTGCGAAAGCGGGGAGAGAAGGGAATCGCCTGCTCCCGTGCCGATGGGAAGCGGGTCGGGTGATACGTGAGAGCAGCCTCGGCTGCCAACTGCTTTCCGTTCCGAGGGTCGGGAAAAGAGTTCAAGGAGGAGGGAAAAGCAGCATTCCCGGTTCCTCTTCCCGAATAAATCCCTATCGATGTGTTCATGGAGGCAACGGGCTCGTCGCAAAAGCGCCTGGAAGAGGGTTATTGCGGCGGTAATGCGGCTCAAGGAGGGCAAGAGGAGTTTTATCTGTATTTTTGGGGGTTTTAGGGCTGGGGAAGGGTGGGATGGGGTTTAGCTCGATGGTTTTTTTTTGGGGGGGGGGGGGGGCACGGTTTGCAGCGGGACGGGGTTGGGGGTGCCGAGCACTTTGCAGCCTGGCGGGTGTGCAGCGTTGCCTGCGCGCGTGCCGCGATCGCGCGGGGTGAGAGCTCGTTTTTCAGGGGTAAATGGGAATGCGGGAGGTGGTCGCAGACCTCGGCTCCCTCCTGCTGCGCTCTAGACCTACGTGTGTGTGTGTATATATATGTCTGTATGTATATGTCCGGCCCTGGAGCTGTACGGCTCGATGCAAACCCACGTGGGGCAATCGTGCCCACGCCGCGCTGCAGCTCAAAGGGGTTTTGGCGCGAGGAGAACAAATAGACCGAATTAGCGGAGTTTGGCCCCGTTTCGCTCTTTGCAGCCTCTCAGGCGTCGTTTCTCTCCGTCGCGTCGTCCCTCGGGCGCGGGGGTCCTCGCTCCGTCCTTCCTCTTCCTCTTGGTGACCTTTCGGGGTGTCGTGCCGCGTGTCTCCGGTTACCGGAGCGGATGAACCATCGATTGCAAGGAGGATGCTTGGCGCTTCCCACCCTCCGAGACCTTCAGGCTTGGTGCTCGGAGCTGGATCTGCCGTGCACAAACTGGATCTGCCGTGCACAAACTGGATCTGCCGTGCACGGGGTGGATCCGCCGTTCAAACTGGGACCCGGGAGCAGCTTTCCCGCTTCCTTGCGAGGTTTTGCCGCAGCCGGAGCTGGATCCATCACACCTGGGGGTTTCCCATGTCGCCTCCTCTCCCAGGGATGGATTTTTGGGGGGGGGGGGGCTGATCGCCCCTCTCAACCCGTTTCTCCTTCTCCCCTGCAGGAAAGCCTCGGGGAAGGGCCCAGGCAGAGCATCCAGCCCCCCCGTGCCATGGCATCGTCTGAGCTGCCCCCCCACCCCGCAGTAGGTACTGTCACCCCTCCCGAGCTGGGGTTCCTTTTTTTTTGGGGGGCGGGGGGGGGGAGGAACACCCAGCCTTGGGCAGCAAGGGGGGTGCCATCACCTCGGGGGCATCCTACACATCCCCGTCGGAGCCTCTCGGGGTGGTGAAAACGCGGAGGGCTGTTGCGGGTTGCGGTTTTTGGGGGGGTGATGCTCTCCCCCCCCCATCCCTCCTCGCTGGGGTACACAGTGCCATGGTGGGGGGGGACGCCGAGTGACACCATTTCTGCTCCCAGGTGACCGTCTCGTCCCGGAGACCCCCAGCCCCCTGCCCCACGGGGAGGAGGACCTCGGCGAAGCCTTCGACTTTGAGGACAGCGAGGAAGAGGAGGAGGAGGAAGAAGACTCGGAAGCGGTGCTTCGGGCCCCTCCTCGCAGGCAGCGTGCTGCCAGCTCCGGCGTCGGTGAGGGGGGCGGGCGGGGGGGTCCCCAGTGTCCCCAGCGTGTCCCCTTTGCACGCCTGGGTGCCAGCGCCCATTCTCTTTGCTTTTCCTCTCTGCAGACGGGCTGGTGCCGGAGACCCAGGAAGGGTATGTGGGGTTTTGGGGGGATTTGGGGGGGATTTGGAGTGCCCCAAAGGGGAAAACACAGCTTTGGGGTTTGCACGTTGTCGTTCCCCCCCCCCCCATTTGGCGTGTTGCAGCCTGGCGCCGTGCCTCAGTTTCCCCAAAGTCTCCCCATTGCTTGTGAAAGGGGCCACAAGCGGGAGAGCCCTGGGGTTTTGGGGTGCACCCTGCAACCCTGGGGTCTGGGGGGGCTTCGGGTACCATCGGGGTTCTGTGGTTAGCCGGATGGCGGGGGCTTCCTCCCGCCCTGGGATGGCTGTTTGAAGGCAGCTGGTGTTCGCCCCCAGCTGCAGGTTTGGGGGGAAGAGATGCAAATTTGGCTGCAAGGAGGGCTTGTCGTGCCCCCCGCCCCCCGCGGAGCACACACGGGGTGCAGCGAGAGGGGCAGGACCCCCACCAGGGACGGGGACCCTCTCCCCGTGCTCCCTGATGCCGGTGCATCGTCCTGCCCTCCACCAGCCAGCAATCTGAGGCTAAAAAAAGCCATTTTGGGGTCTTTTGCATTGTGACCCTAAAACCTGGGTCCCCCTAAATCCACGAAGAGGCAGACGTGTGATGGGGGGACACGCTGCAAGCTTCATCCCGTGCTTGTGAACCCCTGTAACGGGCAGGGGGGGTGATGGGGGGGTGAGGGGTCTGGGTGCACCCGATCCAGGGGGGTTGGCACCCCAGGGTGCTTCCCGACCCCCTTCCCTGCAGGCTGCCGGTGGGGGTGAGCAATGGGGAGGCTGGTGGTGACCCCCACATCGGTGCCCAGACCTGGAAGAGGAAAAGCAGCCGCAGAGGTGGGTTAAAACATTGAGGGGGGAAAAAAACCCCCCCAAAACCCCCGCCGAGGCTTGGGCGGGAGTTCTGCACCCTGGCCTGATCCTCGGGTGCTGACCCGAGATCCTGGGGTGGGGGTTTGTCCCCCCCAAAGGTGAGCGCTTCGAGTTCCCGGCGGTGGAGGACGATGTGATCTACGATGATGTGCCCTGTGAAAACCTCGACGCCGAGCAGGACGGTAGGGACAGAACTTCCCCCACCCCCCCCGTGGGGTTCCCTGGGGACCATGTGCCCATTTTCCAGCCAGGCAAACTGAGGCACGCTCCGGGAAGGGTGCGGAGTGGGGATAATCCTGGGAAAACCACTGGGATTTGGGAGGGATGAAGGCAGATGTGTTCCCAGAGGGGCTGCAAGACCCTGAGGATTTGGGGCATCTCCTGCGGGTCCCTGGGGAGGGGGGTTTGCCTTTCTGGAAGGAAAAGGAGCCGGTTTTTGGTTGCCAGGCCCGGGGACGGAGCGCAGCCTGATCTACGAGGAGGTGCAGCGCGGCGAGGGGCCGCGGGCGGGCGAGGATTTGGGCTGGAGCTCCAGCGAGTTCGAGAGCTACAGCGAGGATTCGGGCGAGGAAACCAAGCCCGAGGCTGAGCCGGCCAAGCACCGGGCATCCTTCCAGCCCAAGGTAACGCTTGAATTTATTTATTTTTTTTAAATTATTATTATTTTCTTTTCTTTTTCCCTGGGTTTGCTTGTATAAAGGCACCAGAGCATCAAGCCCAGCTGCTCCTGCAGACGGTGAAGCAGAGGACGCTGCGATTCCCGGGGTGACCCGGTGCAAAGCCAGCCCAAAACTTCAGGAGTTTCTTTTCTTTCTTTTTTCTTCCTCCTTTCCCCCCCCCCCCCCCCCCTTTTCCTTTTGCATTTTGGCATCGCTGGAGCGTGGCTGCTGCTTTTCCCCACGCTTGCTCCCCTCCCCGCTCGAGGAAAGTCGGATTTTGGGAAGATGCTGTGCTGCTTTGGGATGATTTCTCCTCCTTTTTTTTTTTTTTTTTTTTTTGTGGCTGCTTACCTGGATCTCTTCTCTGCCTTCTCTCGCCTTCTCTGCCTTCTCCTTGCTTTGGGCTCAGCTTTCTCCAGACCTGAATAGACTAAAGGAGAGATACGCCAGGACTAAGAGGGACATCCTGGCTTTAAGAGTTGGGGGGAGAGACATGCAGGAGCTGAAGCAGAAGTACGATTGGAAGGTACTGTCCCTCCTCCATCCCTCGTCCCTTATCCCCCAAATTTCCCAGGGAAGGGGGAACCCTCCTGGAGTTTATCCAGCCTGAATTCATCCCATTTTATCCCCCAGATGAGAAAGAGGAAAAAAAAAACAAAACCAAACCTAAAAAATTGAGTTAAGCACCGCAAAGCTGCCTCTCACGTCCATCTGTCCTCCAGCTGCCCAAACCATTCGCTTTTGGGTGTTTTTTGGGTTTTTTTTTTTTGTTTGTTTGGTTTTTTTAAGGGGCGTTCGGATGAAGCAAAGTCACCCGTGGGATAGATGGATCTGAGAAGGTTTTTTTCCCCCCCACCCCGATACGGGGTGGAAATCAGGTGGGGAAGGAGATTCTTGGGAGGTGTAGAAACTGAGCGCAAAGCCTTTCGCAGCCCCCCCCCCCCGGGGACCGTCCGGATCGGCTTTTTTACGGCCAGTTTGGGCTGGGAAGGTGACGCCGATGGCAGCTTGGGCTAAAAACGCTGCGATTCGAGGTGTGAAAGGCCACCACCCCCCCCCAAGCCTTCGCTCTCACCCCTGAGGAGGGGGACGGACGCGCTCGTGCCTCCCTCCCCTCCCTCCTCTTTTTGCTTTCGCTGCACGCTCCCGCTTTGCTCGCGCCTGCTTCGCACGAAGCCGTGTCCCCGCGGTTGGAGGCGGGGGGGGGGAAGAGAGATGCTGGAGCATCCTTCTTCCTCGGCCGCGCGCCTCCTCTTCCTCCCTGTCGGCTAACGTGGGAAAATGGGGCCGCTGCTGGGAAGGGATGTCCCCCCAGGGGATGGTACCGCCCGAAATGGGGTCCCGGCGCTGCCTCGAGCCCCCCGGTTCCCTCTCGTCCCTCCCCGCCCAGATGACCCAGCTGATGAAGGCAGCCAAAAGCGGCACCAAGGACGGCTTGGAGAAGACCAAGATCGCGGTGATGAGGAAGGTGACGTTCCTGCACCGGAAAGAAGCGCCGGGTAAGCGGGGAAACCACCGCCCTTGCTTTTGAGAGCCCAAAACAAGGCCTTTCTAAGGGTATTTTTTTTTTATTTTAAAAATCATTATGAATCCTTATGGCTTTCAGCTTTTCCTTTTGCTGATTTATTTTCTGCATTTTAAGCTCTTGTTTGACTTTTTTTCCTCTCTTTGCATCCCTGCGCAAGCTCGGTCGGTTTGACTCGCTCCTTGCTCCAAGCACCCATGTCCTTATGGGTGACCCCCACCGTGCCAGCACCCATGGGTGCCCCCCTTGGACACAGGGCAAGATTTGCCCTTAAATACCGATTTTTAATTTTTTTTTTTTTTTTTTTGGGGGGGGGGGGGGGTGGTGTTTTCCTAACCCTCCCGCTGTCACGTAGGGGATGGGGAACAGAGGAGGAGGGAGGCGGAAAAGCAGCCGCCTGCCCGCCGGAGCTCGAGGGTCTCCCTGGAGCATCACGGGGGAGGTAGGATCCCGACGGACGGCCTCGTGGCTCGGCCGGGGGCTCCCCGGGGGATCCGGCGTGTGTGTCCCAACCTCGCTGCACGTCCCCGACGTGGCTTAACCTCGCTGGGGTTGGGGGGCTTAAATGCTTTCGGGGTCCCCCGTGCCCAGGGTGGGATGCTGGAGAGCATCTCGTCCCGTCCCCCCCACCCCAGCTGCTGGAGAGCATCCCACCCCCGCGGGCATGGGACAAGGATCTCGAGGAGCCGGCAGCCGAGGGCGGCGATCCTCCCTGCCATAATTAGGGAAGGAAAAAGGTCACCCAGCTGCCAGCGCCCTCCCCTCCAGCCCGGCCGGTCCTCCCCGGTACCGGTTATTTATAGGCGCCGGGGATGGGGCCGGGGTGGCCGTAGCGGGGCGTTGCGGCCATGTGGAAGAAGCGGCCGTCCCCGCGTTGCAACGCCGCCTTGGCTCGCTCGCCCTCCTCCTCCTCCGCTGCTTCGGCCTCGGGTAAGGGATCGCCATGCCGGGCAGCGGGCGCTCGCCTCTCGCCTCCCTCGCTTTCTCCGCGTGCTGCTCTAAGCTCCTGTTTTTTCCCCCCATTTTCCCTCTTCGCACCCACCCTTGGAGCGAGAACAGGAGGGGATCCCCCCCCCCCCCACCTCCTTCAACCAGTGGGTGGATTTTTGGGGACAAGGGACCCTGTTTGTTGTCCCCTCCCCGTGGGGACCTGGCTGGGTCCCCGCTCGCAGCCTGACTCATGCCGGTGTCCGGTGACAGTGGCCGGAGCCGGGGGACAGGCACGCGATGCTGGAGGACGTCGGGCTCCGTTTTCGCGGGCAGCCACGAACCCCAACGCAGCCCCCGCAGCATCCCAGCCGAGCAGCTGAGGGGTCTAAAGAATTAGACCAATAAAAGTCTAAAATTTGACCATTTTATTTGGCATGTCGTTGTTTTTTTTGGTGGTTTTTTTTTTTTTTTGGTTCCCTGCAGGGGACTCGGAGGAGGAGGACACGGGTTTCCTGGAGGTCACGGTCTCTGACATGAAGCACCCACCACCGGAGCTGGGCCCCATGCCCGAGGGGCTGAGCCCACAGCAGGTCCATGTGGGGGGGTTTGGGGGGGGGGGGGGGAGGATTTGGGGGGGGGGTTTGGGGGAAACACGGCTTCCCCTTGGTCCCGTGATTGAGCAATCAGGGAAAGGACGAGTCAGCAGAAAGCGAAACCACCGCGTCAGCACTTCTGCAGCACGCTGTGCCCGCGTTGCCCACCCAGCCCCCCCAGTCCTGGGTTTTTGGGGAAGGGGGACGGGACGGATGGGGAGGGCGGCTGAGCCCCGGCATCGTTGCAGGTGGTACGGCGGCACATCCTGGGCTCCATCGTGCAGAGCGAGCGGAGTTACGTGGACTCCCTGAAACGCATCCTGCAGGTGGGGAACCCCCCTTTTTTTTGGGGGGGGGGGGGTGTCTAGTGGGGAGCGCAGGGACGCAGGGATGCTGATGCGCCAGCATCTCCCCCAGGATTACAGGAACCCGCTGATGGAGATGGAGCCGAAGGTGCTGAGTGCTAGGAAGTGCCAGGTGGTGTTTTTTCGTCTGAAGGAGATCCTGCAGTGCCACTCCATGTTCCAGATCGCCCTCGCCTCCCGCGTGGCCGAGTGGGACTCGGCGGAGAAGATCGGGGACCTCTTCGTGGCCTCGGTAGGAGGAAAAGTCGGCGGATGGCTGGCAAACCTCCCCCCGGACCCCTCTCAGCGATGGTTGGAGGATTTCAGTGGTGCAGCCCCAACCTGGGGTACCACCAGCATCCTCAGCGTCGCTCCAAAAATACACGAGCACCCCCATGCTTTGCCGACCCCCCCTTTTTTTGGGGGATCCCCACGCCATCGTGGCTCTCCTCCCGTCTTCTCCCCAGTTCTCCAAGTCGATGGTGCTGGACGTCTACAGCGACTACGTCAACAACTTCACCACTGCCATGTCCCTCATCAAGAAGGCTTGTCTCACCAAACCTGCCTTCCTCGACTTCCTCAAGGTCAGCAGGACCCAAACGCAGGTGCACGGGGCTGCCGGTCACCGTTATGGGTGCAAACTCCTCTTTTCTGTTTGTTTTGTTTTGGTTTTTTTTATTTTTCCCCGCTGCAGAAGAGGCAGATGGCCAGCGCTGACCGGGTCACGCTCTACGGGCTGATGGTGAAGCCCATCCAGCGGTTCCCCCAGTTCATCCTGCTCCTGCAGGTACGGGTGAGGGGTACCAGCACCCACCTTGCTTTGCACCCTATTTTTTTTTCCAGCCTGGGTGCTGCGGGAAAGGGTTTAGCAAGGAACACGGATTTGGGTTGGCAGCTTGGTTGCAGCTTTGGGGACATTCCCCCAAAATCATCTTCCAAGCTTTGATTTTGGAGGCACTGAAAGCGCTTCCAATCGTAGCAACCCCAACGGGACTGATTTTTTTTTTTTTTAAATTTTTTTTTGGGGGGGTGGCTTTTGTCCCCCATCTTTTCCCCCACCCCAGGACATGTTGAAAAACACCCCCAAGGGCCACGCAGACCGCCTGTCCCTCCAGCTGGCCCTCACCGAGCTGGAGACGTTGGCGGAGAAACTCAACGAACAGAAGCGCTTGGCCGACCAAGTCGCCGAAATCCAGCAGCTCAGCAAGAGCATCAGCGACCGCAGCAGCCTCAACAAGGTGGGTCCTTCAGCCTCACCTCCTCATCCTCGTGACGGGTGGGGTCTGGAGCTGGTGGTTGAGCTTCCACCTTCCTCTCCGCGTCGAGGGTTTCGGGAAGCCAGAATTCCCTTTTTTTTTTTTTTTTTTTTCTCCAAAAGGATGTTGGGCAAAAGTAAATCTTGAGGGTGGCACGGGGAAACTCCCCTCCTGGGGAAAACAAGGATGAGCCGCTTTGTCTCGTCTGCCTGATTTTGCAACCGTTGGTGGAAAAAAAAACAAAACCCCACACCCAAAACCTCCCTAAATAAAGCTGTTGTGACACATCCTGGGCTGGGACCAGCCGTGGTGGCAAAAACCGCAGCGGGGCACCCGCCAGCCCAGCCTTGGGATCACGATTTAGGGCCGGGGGGTGAAGAGACGCCCCCCCCTCCCCAAAAAAGGGGCTGTAAAAGGGCGCGCTGGTCTTTGAGGGCTCCGCTCTCCGGGTGGTTGGACATACGGGGTGCAAAGGGGTTTTGCGTCGTGCGGCCTCGGAGCACGTTGCACGGCGAGCTGGGGGCCGTCGGTGCTCCCGGCTGGAGCAAACCCCTTGGGATAAGGGAAGAGCAACCCACCTTTTGGGGCAGGAGGTTTGCGAGAGCCCCCAGGCCGAGCCCCCATCCCCGCTCCGTCCTTTCTGCAGCTGCTGAGCTCGGGGCAGCGGCAGCTCCTGCTCTGCGAGACGCTGACGGAGACGGTGTACGGCGACCGGGGGCAGCTCATCAAGTCGAAGGAACGGAAGGTTTTCCTCCTCAACGACATGCTGGTCTGCGCCAACATCAACTTCAAGTACGTGCCGGCGGCCCCAGACCCCCAAAATTACTTTGCGGAGCATCGACGTGACGACCTTCCCCCTTCCCCGCCTGGATTTTGGGCTCAGTGGGTTTTGCTAGCTCTACCCCAAAAGCTTTTAAAACCGCCCCACCTCGTTTGGGAAGGGGGAACCCACCCGGTTTGGGGTTGCTTTGCCCCCCGCTTTTGGCATGTCTCCCTGCAAAACCTCCGTCCCCTGGTGCTGTGGGGTCCCCGGGTCGGTGCGGGGGCTGGGAGCCTGCTGGGACCCTCTGGGCTTGGTGGAGATTGGTGCCGCGAAGGGGAAAAAAAAAACCCCAAACCAAACCCCAAAACCTCCTTGAGCTTCCCATCGTACCTCGTTAGTAACCGTTTCTCCCCTCTTCCAGGCCGGTGAACCCAGGGTAGGTGCCGAGTGTGGGGTGCTGTGGTTGCGTGCCCCGTGTTTGGGGGTGCAGGCATGCACTGGTGCACGATGGGGGTGGCGGGGGGTGTGTGTGTGTGTGTGCAAACGGGGCTGGGCGTGCGAAACGCGTTTTGCAAGAGGGTGCAGGGCGAGCCCTCGCGCCCGCTGATTTATTTACGGCGATTTTTTTTTGCATCCTCCCTCGGCAGAGGCCAGCTGGAAATTAGCAGCCTGGTGCCCTTGGGTCCCAAATACGTGGTGAAGTGGAGCACGGCCCTCCCGCAGGTACAGGTGGTGGAGGTGGGGCAGGAGAGCGGCGCCTACGACAAGGACAACATCGTCATCCACAACGCCGGCGCCAAGAAGCACGTGCCAGCCGGGCAGGCTTCACACAGTGAGCACCCGTCCCTCCATCCCGTGTTGAGCTGGTTTCGGTGGGGGTGGGATGGAGCATCCTCCATGGACCTCGTTTCTCCATTTCTCCACCCAAGATAAAGTCTACCTGGGGCCACCGCGGCTCTTCCAGGAGCTGCAGGACCTGCAGAAGGACCTGGCGGTGGTGGAGCAGATCACCCTTCTCATCAGCACCTTGCATGGCACCTACCAGGTACCTACGTACCAAAGCATGGGCAGACGTAGGATTTGGGTGGAACCGAGCTCGGGCGCTTTGCTTGGGTTCCTTGGGGACGGCCGGACACCTCATCCTCCAGAGCCCCACGGGGGAACTTTGGGGACGATTCAGGCTTGTTTTGGAGTCGCTTCCATGATCTACGACTTTCCTCCCCAGAACCTGAACATGACGGTGGCCCAGGACTGGTGCCTGGCCCTGCAGAGGATGATGAAGGTGAAGGAGGAGGAGATCCACTCCGCCAACAAGTGCCGCCTCCGTCTCCTGCTGCCTGGGAAGCCGGACAAGTGAGTTTGCAGGTCATGGGTGGGCTCTTCCCACCCCAGGGAGGAGGAGGAGGAGGCTGAAGATGGACCTGGCGATGCTTTCCCTGCGCAGGTCTGGCCGCCCCATCAGCGTCATGGTGGTCTTCATCACCCCAAACCCCCTGAGCAAGATCTCCTGGGTGAACCGCCTGCACTTGGCCAAGATAGGACTGCGTGAGTAGCCCCGCGGCACGTTGGTTGCCACCACCCTTGCTTTGAAAAGCCAAATTTGGGAGCAGAGGGGGGATTTGCGTTGCTCAGAGCATCACGACATGAAACGGGGCAGGAGAAAAAGCGCAGAGGAAGGGGATGGAGAACATTCTGGGGGTTTGCACTCTGGAAATGATGGGAATTGGTAATTCTGGCTCAAAAAGCTTTGTGTTTCGCTGCTCTTGCGTGGCATCTCTGGGACGGTGCCGTGTGGCTTTGGATTTCCGTTGCCTCTCGTGCCGACGGTGTCGGTGCTGACCCGTTTTCCATTAAACGGGATGAATAAGCAAGGGAGGAGCTGGCCCTGCTGCCACTTCCCTGTCCCTGTTCCTATTTAAAGCCACCAGCTGCTGCAGGGGGAAAAAAAAAAAAAAGTTTAATGGAAGAAAGTAAAAAAAAAAAAAATATGAAATCCTATTGGAGTGCTCAGATCTCCCCAGGCTGGAACGATTTTTGATTCTCTTGTTTTTAACAGTTTATGTGGCTGGTTTGGGTTGTTTTTTTTTTTAATCTGGGATGCCTAGGGGATAATCCTATATCCATGAGTTAGAAATGAAAACACATTAAAGCCTAATGTGAAGAAACACATTAGGATGTATTTTATTTTTTTTCCCCCCCCTTTATATATAAACTATTTGGGTTTGGGGGCTTTTTTTCTTGCCGCCACTCGAGGCGGTCGTGTGGCCACGTGCTGCGGTGGGGTGCGATAGTTTGGAGGAAAGGGGTGAGACGTACCCAAAGTCTGCAGATGACGGCGGTTTGGGGTTGGAGATGAGCACCGCGCCCCAAAATTACTAATTTTGGGGTCTCGTTGGGGACGGAGAGATGCTGGGGGATGTCTTGGCCGTCCTCGATCTCCTCTGCTCATCGCAGGGGAGGAGAACCAGCCGGGCTGGCTCTGTCCCGACGAAGACAAGAAGAGCAAAGCTCCTTTCTGGTGCCCCATCCTTTCCTGCCACATGCCCGCCTTCTCCTCCAAGGCCCTCGATCTGCAGGTAGGAGCGATGGCCAACCTCTTCTCCAACTCCCCCAATACCTCCTTCCCCTTTACGTCCCTCTTTTTCGGGGGAATAAAGACGGGAACCCCGCGGTGGGTGGGGTGGATGGGCTCACCGGGCTGGTTGCGAAGGTAGAAATTGGTGCAATCCGTCCTGGAAAACTGAAAATACAAGCTGGGCTTTGGATAAATCCTGATTTTTTTTTTTTTTTTTTTTGGGGGGGGGGGGGGGATACCTCGCACACGTTGGGGTAATTTGGGGGTGTTGTACCCCCGGTCTTTCCCGCAGCTTGGCGCCGCGGTGCACAACCCTGTGCAGTCCTCGCTGCTGGGCTTCTCCACCGTCAGCACCTCGCTGCCGCAGGGCTACCTCTGGGTGAGCAAAACGACCCCGAAACGGGGTGAAACCCTCCAGGTTTGGGTCACGCCGGCTGCAGACCCCCTCTCCAGTGCTCGTAGCTGGTGCTGACACCCATTTTCTGGTCCCCGCAGGTTGGGGGGGGCCAGGAAGGCGCAGGGGGGCAGGTGGAGATCTTCTCCCTCAACCGCGCCGTGCCGCGGACAGTGAAATCCTTCCCGGTGGCTTCCCCGGTGCTGTGCATGGAGTACATCCCCGAGGCGGGCGAGGGGGAACCAGCAGGCAGCCAGGAACCCCGACCGACCGCCGAACAGCCCCCCGCATCCCCTCATCCCACCGTCTGCTTGGGATTACGGGACGGCAGGTGAGCCCGCGTCTTCCTCCTCCATCCTTCCGTGCAATCGCCAGCACCAAAACCTGGAGGACCGGCGGGATCTCCTGCATCTCCTCCCCGTTCCCTCCCCAGCATCGTGGTCTACGGCAGCGTGGACACGGGGACGCAGTGCTTGTTGTCCTGCAAAAGCCCGGGCATGCAACCCGTCCTCTGCCTGAAGCACAGCCCGGAGTACCTCTTCGCGGGGTTGCAGGATGGGACCGTGGCCGCCTACCCCAGGAGCAACGGTGAGGGCACCCCCGCGCCTGCTTTGGGACAGGTTTTTTGGTGGGACACCCTAAAAAACACGGAGCAGGGGGTTCTTCCCGCCAGCGAGATACGCTGGCTGCTGAAATGGTGATAAATCTCCATTTTTCTTTCCCTCCCCCCCACTATTTCGTTCCTCCCCTTGCAGCCCGGGACGGGGGAAGACGCTATTTTACGTTGCCAGGATGAATGCGAGAGGGGCTCGTTTTGGGGGAAAACATGTGGAAAACAGTCCTGGGGAGGGGCTGATACCGCAGCAAAGAGTTTGCTTGGGGGGTGGTCACGCTCGGGGGCTGCGGGAAGGGTCCAGCGCCGGGGTGCACGAGGACTCCGAGCTTTTGCCTTCGAATAAATCAACTTTTTGGAGCTGACCCCCTCCAAGCCCCATCCACGCAAAAGCCCTCTCCTTTATTAGCTTAATTTTTGGGTTTATTTTCCCCGGTTCCAGCTCGGCCCAAGGCTGCGGCTTGCTGAGAGCCTTCCTCCCCGGAGGACTCCTCGCCTGGGCTGTTAAATACCTTTCCTTCATCGCTAGAGGGTAGGAAAGAGCCTCCGATAATGCGCTGCATTGGCCTATTTTTGGACAAAACCCCCTCATTTCCTCTGAGATAACCCGCAGCGAGCAGCGCTCAGGCCAGCCCCGAGCTAGTAAAGCCATTTAAATTGCATTTCGGGGTGCTGCGCATCCTCTTTCCCACCTCGTAGCAAGCGGGCAAGCCAATTAATAAAGTGGCTTTAATTTAATCTCGATTGTATAAATGGACGTCGAAGGTAGCAAGCCGCTGGCAGGGCTGCGGGGTGGGAGTTTTTAATCTTATCCTCATTTTTTTGGAAGGAAAAAGCTTTCCTGAAATAATAGTTCGTTTTTTACAGGGGGAAATTAGGATTTACTAAAAGACGGCTCGGTTTGAAACTCCTGCTGATGGGAGCAGAGGTCTGAGCGTCCAAAGGGCCCTTTTATCCCTTGGATCTTGTGGTTTTATTTAAAAATAAAAAAATAAAAAAATTGCATTGGGAATAAGAAAAGGAGAGCAATTATCTGTTGAAGCTGCTCAGGCGCTGCTGGGGGTGAATTCATCCAAATCCAGATTGGATGCTGTTCACAGAGACACTCCAGATCGGCCCCGGATGACTCGGCTCTGGAGTGTGGCTTCAAGAGCAAATAAATCTCAGAAAAAAGAAAAGGAAAAAAGAAAAGGAAAAAAGAAAAGGAAAAAAGAAAAGGAAAAAAGAAAAGGAAAAAAGAAAAGGAAAAAAGAAAAAAAAGGAAAAAAAAAGAAAAAAGAAAAAAAAGAAAAAAAAAGAAAAAAAAAAGGGGGAGCATTTTTGGCTTTTTCCAGCAAGGAACGTGCCCGAGTGTTGCAGGTGGCCAGTTGTTTGCTGCTAAAAAGCCGTTTGCGCGGGGGCGAAGGCTCCCCCCGTCCTTTTGGTTGTGGCGTGAAGATGCTCAGGGGCACCCGAGGTGACGCTGGGGACACAAGGGGTTTGCAGCTGCCCCCGGCAGCCGTTCGGGGTGCTTTCAGCTCTTATCAAATGCCGCTTTTCCTTTTTTTAACGGAGCATCTTCTTGTCTCCCCCCCCCCCCCCAACCTTCCAACCCCCGCACCCCACATCTCCGCTGCAGGGGGGCTGTGGGAGCCGGCGGAGCAGCCCACCCGCCTGGCCGTGGGTACCGGCCCCGTACGAGCCCTCCTGACGCTGGATGAGACCCTCTGGGCCAGCTGCGCCAACCAGGTCACCGTCCTCGATGCCACCAGCCTCCGCGCCCAGGTAGGGACCAGCGCCGGGACCCCCCTTCCCGTGCCGCAGCCGTTGGGGGGGACGCGGAGGTGGCTTCGGGGCGGGGGGTGGATTTGAGCTCCAAAGGATGCAGGTGGATGGGCGCATCCCTGCCTGCATGACGCCCCAAGCAACCTTTTATTGCTGCTTTTTTTCATGGCTTTTGGGTGCTTTTTTCATGGCTTTTGGGTGCTTTTTTCATCGCTTTTGGGTGCTTTTTTCATCGCTTTTGGGTGCCTTCCCTCCGACGTTGGGTCACAAGGAGGAGGATGCTGAAACATCTCCTGCAGCCGCATGAACAGGGAATGCTGAATAGTTGCTTTTTTCTTTAAAAAAACAAAAAAACCCAACCCCTCACCCTTTCTCCCGCCTTTAATTTTCACATTTAGTGCTCAAACTTAGTTTGCATGTATTAGCTGTCGTAAATCCAGCCTAACGGCAGTGCCGGGGATGAATAATGCATCGGGGACTGGATTCGTTTTCAGTCTCCGATTTTATTTATGACAGGAGCCGGGTGGGAATTTTTGCAGAAGAAAAGTGATGGGGGAGGGGAAAAAAAAAAAAAAATTAAGGGAGGGGGATACTGGGGGATGGTGTAAATAGTATTTGATGGAGAGCTGTGTAACAGGGTCTTGGGTCTGCCTGGATGGGATCGGCGTCTCGGGAATAAACTGTCGGGGAGTAAATCTCACCTGGGGTGGGGAACAAGGGGGACATCACCACAAAGTCTCTGTTTGCCCCCCATTTTGTGTGAGTTTTTTTGGGGGATGCTCTATGCTGGTCCTCTCTGGGAAGGGGATCAATACCTGCTCCCTTTTTCTTTTTTTTTTTTTTTTAATATATAAATCAAATTTTTAAGTTTAAAAAAAAAAAAAAAGGTTTCAAAGCCATAGGAGAAATGAAGGCGAAGTTGCTGCGTGCAGGTTTCTGCCCCAGTGAGTTAATTCTTCGATGCTAATATGAGGGTTTTGTTTTGGGAAATCTGCAGCAGGGGTGATTTTTGATGGAAAAAGGTGTTTTTTCCTGCAGTTTGCATCCTGTGTCTGACAGGGAAATGCTCTGACGGGGAGCTTGGGAAGCAGCTGGACCGATCCGTGATCCCCAAATCGCTCTTGCAGGGGGGGCTGAGCCTTTAATTACTGGTTTTGGGGGTAGGAGAGGAGCAGGAAGATCTCATTCCTTCTTCAGATGGGTTTTGCAGATGCATCCAGTGTAGCAAACAGATCTTTTAAAAAAACCCCAAACAACAAAACCCTGGAGGGGTGGCAAAGGCTGTGTTATCATCCAAAAAACCCCAAACAACCCCAACCCAAAACCCCAAGAAGGGTTTGATGATGGGTTGGTTTTTGGGGTCCTCTGCCCAAGCTGGAGCTGGCGGGGGACGGATGGGACCTCGAGGTCACCCTGGTCCCCTCCTCGTGCACCTCTGCCGCAGCTCCCGCAGAGAGCCCGAGCCAGCGGAGATTTTAGGGAGCAACCCTCTGATCTCCTTTTTGCATTTCCCCCTCTCGGCAGCAAACCTTCGAGGCCCACCCGGACGCGGAGGCCAGCGTCACGCACATGATCAAGGCGGGCAGCGGGGTCTGGATGGCCTTTTCCTCGGGCTCCTCCATCCGCCTCTTCCACACCGAGACACTGGAGCATCTGCAAGAGATCAACATCGCCACCAAGACCACCTTCGTCCTGCCGGGTGAGCTCCCCTTTCCCCCCACCCACCCCCCCCCCGGCTCTTAATTGCAATTAACGGGCAAGCTGGGGCGTGGCCCCATAGACGCGTTGCTTTGCTTTGTGGCCGAGCTGATTCGCAGAGAACCCGCGCGAGGAATTTATCTGGCTGATGGCGTAAAGGTTTGAGCTTGGACCTCTCGGGTTTCCCCTCGCTGACTGCGGAGATGGAGCTGGTGGCATCTTTGCACCCGTGCGTGCATCCACGCGTCCCACCTTTGCACCTCCGCTCCCGTGCGGCCGCCTTATCCCTGCTCTCCGTCCTTGCACGTGTACGTGCATCCGCTCACCCCGTCTTTGCATCCGTGCATGAATCCGTGCATCCCATCTCTGCATCTGCGCAGCCCGTCCTTGCACCCACCTTTGCACCTGTGCGTGCATCCACACATCCCACCCTTGCACCTCTGTGCACCCCGTGCTTGCACCTCTGCACGCATCCACGCACCCCATCCTTCAACTCGTCTTTGCATCTGTGCGCATCCTTGCATACGTCCACACACCCCATCTTTGCACTGGGCGTGCACCCCCATCCCCATCTCTGACTGGTGCATCTTTGCACCCCATCCTTGCACCCATGTGCACCCGTGCATCCCACTTTGTGCCCACGTGTGCATCCTTGCACCCCATCCTTGCACCCCATCCTTGCACCCACGTGCATCCTTGTGTGCACCCATGCATCCCACTTTGTGCCCATGAGTGCATCCTTGCACCCATCTTCACCCCTGTGTGTGCATCCTTGCACCCCATCCTTGCACCCATGTGCACCCGTGCATCCCACTTTGTGCCCATGTGTGCATCCTTGCACCCCATCCTTGCACCCGTGTGCATCCTTGTGTGCACCCGTGCATCCCACTTTGCGCCCGTGCGTGCATCCTTGCACCCATCTTCACCCCCGTGCGTGCATCCTTGCACCCCATCCTTGCACCCCATCCTTGCACCCATCTTCACCCCCGTGCGTGCATCCTTGCACCCCATCCTTGCACCCCATCCTTGCACCCCATCCTTGCACCCATCTTCACCCCCGTGCGTGCATCCTTGCACCCCATCCTTGCACCCGTGCACGCACCCCCCTGCCATTGCCCCGTGCACCCCGTTCTCCCCAGCTTACCCCCCCCAGCACCATCTCCCAGCCGCGTCCACCCATCCGGCTCAGCACCCTGGGGCTCGCACCGTTGTCTCTCCCCTTGTTCCAGCAACTGAGCGACGTAATTGCGTAATTAGTTATAAGCACGATACTCACGTAAGGCACTTTTTCTTTTTTTTTTTTTCAGGGCACGTTAAAATATTTATCACTTCCTTTTCTTCCTGGGCGAGCGAGCGTTGGGTATTAATGCGTTTTTGAACTTGCGCTCCCTCATCCTTTTTAACTCGACAGGCCATTAATAAAGTCCTCCTGGAGAAACTGGAGTTACATCTCCGCAGATATATTGCTTCGCCGAGTCCGACGCCACGCAGCGCTAAGTCCCGGTGATAAAATATTCATTTGCCATTAGAAGGCTCACTTTTTTTTTTTCCCCCCTCTTCTTTTTATTTATTTATATTTGTAGCGCTCTCCCTGGCATGGAGACCTTCGTGGAAAGGTGCTGCTTGGTTTTTTGGGGCTTCTGGAGTGTGTTCCCCATGAAAAATCCACTGCTGCTGGGTTATCTGGGAAGATGCTGCTGCAAAATCATCCTTTGCCTTTTTTTTTTTTTTTCCCCCCCTCTTTTTTTCCCCCCCCTCTTGCAGGTCAAAAACACGTCCGTGTCACCAGCCTCCTCATCTGCCAGGGTTCGCTCTGGGTGGGCACCGACCAGGGCATCATCGTGCTGCTCCCCGTGCCCCGCTTGGAGGGCATCCCCAAAATCACCGGTGAGCACCCAAAAAAAAAAAAACCCCTCCCTGCCAGGATGCAGCCTTATGTTTGGGCTCGTTTTTAGCAAAACCCCTCATTTCTTTTTTTTTTTTTTGTTTTGGGGTTTTTTTTTTTGGCAGGGAAAGGCATGGTGTCCCTCAACGGGCACGGCGGCCCCGTGGCGTTTTTGGCGGTGGCGTTGAGCACCCTGGCCCCCGACGTGCTGAAGGGTGACCAGGAGGAGGAAGAGGAAGGTGAAGAAGAGAAACCCCCCGAGCTGGATGGCCCCCCGCCTCGAGAAATGAGAAAAAAAGGGATTTTATTGCAATATCGCCTCCGATCCACCTCCCACCTCCCCGGGCAGCTGCTATCGGTGCGGGAAGCGCCGGTCGGTGGCACGCCGGCGCACACCGAGGAGGACGGTTCCATCTACGAGATGGCCGACGACCCCGACGTCTGGGTGCGGAGCCGCCCCTGCGCCCGTGACGCCCCACGCAAAGAGATCTCCTCGGTGGCCATCGTTTCGGGGGGACGGGGTTACCGTAACTTCAACGCCGAATCGCCGCGCCGGGGTGGCGACGCTGACAGCACCCTGCTCATCTGGCAGGTCCCGCTGATGCTATAGCACCCTGGGACCACCACCCACCTGGCACCTACCTCAAAAAGCCACCCAAAAGCTGCCGGGAATGGTCCTGCCCTGGGTGCGTCGCTATTTTTTTTTTTTTTTTTTTTTTTTTTAAGGAGGACAAAAACTGAAAAATGGGCTTTTTTTCCCCCCCCCCAAAAAACCCCACCAGCTTCATGCATGGGGAGAAGGGAGTTTTTAACGGCGGGAGCGGTGACCTCCCTGCGGGCTTTGGAGGTGCCGGCTCTTCGGCCGAAGGAGTCTGTGTGTCTGTGTGTGAATATCTATATATATATAAAAATTATATATATATAAATATGATGTATATTATTACCTGTATAAAGAAAGAATCTGTATATATTGGGGCACTTGGAGATGCAGAAATAGCAGTGGGGAGCGCTCAGCGGGTGCCGGCTGCGCCGAAATGGGGGTTTTGGTGAAATAACCATTTTTTTTGACTGTGAATCGGGGATATTTGGTACAAAAATTCCCTGTTTTGGGGAGCTGAGTATGCACGGTTTCCGGAGGAAAGGAAATTTTGGGAGCGTGGAAATAAATCCTGTAGGAATCAGCGTGTTTCCTTGCAGTATTTTGTAACTGGGCTTGGCTCGTGCAAATATTTTTTCTTTCCCTTGCTTCGGTGGCAGCGTCCCAAGGAGTTAATACACCCCCTTGGAGCTGCACATGCTCAAAAATCATTAGAAAACCCCCAAATTCTCTTCCTCCGCCCCAAAATGGTGCAGGATGGAGGGAAGATGGGCAGAAGGATGGAGTCCATCACCTGCATCTCTGGTACCCAAAGTTCTCTCCATCCTCGATGGAGAAACCAGGGGCCAGGGAGGTGGAAACTTGTCCGAGGACTAAATCAATTTATAATGTGATTCTCTAACCGGCTTCAATTTGATTTTCATTTGTAGCATTACAATTATCAGATTGATATTCTCGACCGTTCAACCTTGAAATGGGACGGCGTGGCTCCTGCTGCCACGGAGCGAAGATTATCCGCCTCGCGCCGATTTCTGAGTATTTTTCTAATTAGCCATCAAATGTGCTTTGCTGGGTTTTTTTCTTTCTTTGCCCTTAAAGTCTTTTCTGATGAAGTTTTCTCCCCATCTTAGTTGCATGACACAAGGGTTGCCAAGTGTCCGGACCAGCCGTGCAGCGTGCCGCAGCCGAAGGATCACGAGCATCCTCGACAGTATCGGTGATGCCGATGGGAAGGGTTTCAAGGAGCTCGTGGCTTTTTCCACCCATTTTTCCTATTTTCCTTTGCAGTTTTGCTGCCTTTAGGGTTGATGTGCGGGAAAGCAGCTGGTTCTCAAGGGATATCACTCCATGGCGTGGTAGGGAGTTCCCGTGCTATGTGATTGCAACCACACAGTTAAAAAAACAAAAAATAAAATTATTGCAATGCTGTATGTAATGCCAACCATGGAGTTTGCGCTTCATTTAGCAACGGGATGTTATAAAAACAATTTGTGGGACCCCAGACGCCATCCCTATGGGCTCACCAGCCATCTGAGCTACGATTTCATTTAAAATACCCCAAAATGAGGATGCTACATCAAGCCGTGCTGCTGCTTTCGAAGCCCGGAGGAGATGCTGCTGCAGATGTTTTCCCCCCACGCATGGCCCGACAGCACCGGGAGGCTGCTCTACCACCTTGGAATTTATTTTTTTTTTTTTCCCCCTCATCCCAAATTAATGTTCTGTAGCTAATGAAGATGTTTCTCCAGCTTCCTGCTAACGGTGGGTGTTGTGCCCCTGAAAGGAGATGGGAACCATCAAAGCCAAGGGGACTCATTGCTGCTGCCTTAATGAGCTGCGTTAATAACCCAAGTGTGGTCTGACCCCATCCCACCCCATTTAGGGACAACCCTGGGCAGGGCCACCACCTTCTCCCACGCATGGAGAGCAAATCTTTTCTGGTTTTAACTACAAAGTGCACTTAATGCATTAAATGCAAATATTTCTATGCTGGTACCCTTGAGAAGATGCTTTTTGCAAGGCTTGAGCCCGTTCCCCCTCATCCAAGTCCTGCACCAAGACTCATCTTCCCAAGCTTCTTATTTTATTTTTATTTATTATTTCCCTTTTTTTCTTCTTGATGTTCTCTGTATCGATCCCTTCCTCCAGCCTCATTATCTCACCCGGATGCTAACGTGCCAGGGCAGGCGGTGAGCTTGTTGCAGGTGATGTTTGCAAACTCCCAGCAAATGCTGTTGAGCAGAAGGCTCCCTTCAACGACTCTGCTGACAAAAATGAATATATAAAACTCCAAGGCTTTGGTTTAGGCAAGAGTTTTTGCTTATTCTGTGAAATAATTCTCTTTTTGATTATTCTCTGCTTGGGGCAGCCCCCTGGCTCCAGAGAGTTTGCAGGGAGGAGTTTGGACTTAAAAATGGAGATTTTTTTTTTTTTTTTTTTTGCCACTTTGCAGGGTTAGAACTGGTTGGTGTGGGGATTTTTGGTGGGTTGGGTTTTTTCCCTTTCAGATGTGTTTAAGGAGAAACAGGCTCGTGACCCTCACGCCGGGGGGACGCATCGCGCATGGAGCATCCGACATGCAAGCATCCCTGCAGTCGCTTTTGCAATGGTCCACGGAGGATGAGAAGAGGCATTTGCTGTGCCAGCATGGCCAAAACCAGGTATGGACAATGGGGACCTTTCTCCATCATCCTTTTAACTTCTGAGCAGCTGGAGTTATCTTTCCCACCTTCCTCTTCCTCCATCCTCTTCGGCTGGCACCAAGCCCTGCCCAGATCCTGGTGGCTGGGAGTCTTCAGCCCTCATCCATGTTGCAAAGAGGATGGAGAGTGATGGCTTCATGAGCAGCCCCTGCCCTAAATCTCCCCCCGAGTGATTGAACAAGGTCCTCCTGGTTTGGGCTGGCCAATGGCCAATGCCACACGGCTCTCCCTGGCCAGGGGATTAAGTATGTTCCAGTCATGCTCTTGGCTGAAGGTCAGAGGATGAATAATCCGTGGCCGTGCTTTCCACCTTGGAGCATCGCCTGGGGTGTATCTGGGCAGAGAGTCACGGACGTGCCATGGCCCAGGTCCTGTGGTGGGACTGTGGCTTGGCCACCAGCCCAGAGGTTGGTTGTAGGCCCTCGGGATGAGACCTTGCTGTGGGAAAAGGTGTGGGGAGCTCAGTGGGGGTCCCTTGGCTTCCCTGGAGAGCTGCTGTGGGGAGGACATGTCCCCAGGGCATGCCGTGGTGATATGCCTCAAAAGTCCCCTGGTGGCATCTACCAAGGCTGCTGTGGTGGCATGTGTCAAAGGTGCCGTGATGGCATCTCCAAGGGTTGCCACGGTGGCATGTCCCAAATGTGTCCTGGTGGCATCTCCCAGGGTTTCTGTGGTGGTATGTCCCAAAGAGGATGGAGATGTGGGGCTGTGATTAACGGAATCTCTGTGGCTTTTTTCTTCGTCTTAAAGAACCTGCTCTGCCAACGGAAGGTCTCCTCACAGAGGGAAGAAGCGTGGCTGGAGCAGCCGCGTCCTTCAAGCAGACGGTGCCTGCGTGGGGAATAAGCTGGGTTATGAGACGCCTGAGCCGGCCGCAGCCATGGGAGGACAAATTTCCTTTCCCCGCCAATATTTTAGTGTGGAAAACAACTCTGCGAGGTCTCCAGGAGGGGTACGTGGTCCAGACATGGGGTTGCAAGGTGCAAGCCTTGCTGTGCTTTCCCTCCCGCTTCTTCCCCAGGAGATGCAAGCCAAGCCGCTTGCCTTCCTCACTGCCCGTCATCCCCCTCTCTCACCTTTAATCAAGCCGGTTTGATTCCTCCTGGATTTCCCTCCTGCTTCCTCCTTGCAACTTGCAAGCGGGAGAAAAAAAAAAAAAAGAAATAAACTTATAATAATCATCATCATCATCATCATAACAAGCAGCGTGGGAGCCCCGGGGCGGGGAAGGAGCAAAGGAGAAATTGCTTTGAGCTGCGAAGGCAGGACCGCTCTGAAGATCTCAGGGCTCGCCTGAGATTTGGGGTGAGAAACCTGCCTTGAGAGGAGCAATTAAGAGAGGAAAGCGATTAAATCGCCGCAAGAAAAGCGGGGTGCAGGAGCTGGGGGGGGGATGGAGAGGGCTGGGGGGGTGCACTGGGTGCTGCAGCCCTGGCAATGCTCCTCACTCCTGCGTTTAGGAGCGTTCAAATAATGTATGTACATGCATTATATATTTTATATGTGTATATAAATATTTTTACAAAATATATATATGCAGCAGGGAAGGAGAATATTATTTCCAGGGGATGAATTTAAGGTTTTTCTGAAGGTGTTTGGTTATTAAGTCCTGGGGAGGCGCGGCGGCCGGAGGGCTTTCAGCGTGGAAATTATTCCATCAAATGCAACAAGTGGCTGCTGGGGGGGACGAAAGCAAGCTTTGCCTAAAAATAAATACTTGCCAAAGCAGACCCCATCTGTAAATGTTTTCCTGGCTGCAGCAAGCGATGAAATCCCTTGGGCTCCGTTTCCCCTCCCTGCTCAGGCCATGCCACCTCCTCAGCACCCGTTGAAGGGCGACATTTCCCCCTTGCTGGGCATGGGAGGAATTTAGGATTTTAAATCTTTCCTTGCTATTAAAATCTGTTTGGGTTTGGGCTTTTTTTCTTTGGTTGGTTTTTTTGCTTTTTGTATGCCCCCTCCTCCCCTGGCTATAGAGCAGGAGAGGCTCCACGTCCTCCCCCCCCCATCCCTTTGCTTTTGGGGGGTGCAACCCCATCTCTTTATTTCCGAGGGTCTCTTTGCACTAATAAGACTTTAATTATAGAATAAATTAATCTTAGGTTTCATCCAGCCCCTCTCCCCTGTGCTGCTTGGGGCAGGGAGCTGGGAGCCGGGAGCAGGTATATATGCAGCTATAATTAGTTATGAAAAAACCCTCAATTTGGGATATATTTGTCTAGAATTCACTAAATTTAGTGCAAATCCTTCAGGATCCTGCCCTTAAACCCCTCTCAGGCCGGGCTCTGTGGCTGCAGGGGCTCCAACCTGCTTTTTGCAGCAGCCCCGGCGGGAAGGACATCGTCACACGTCTGCTCCCCGCAGGGAAACGGGGATTTGGAGCGGTTTACGTGGGAATTAGCTGGGTTTTTTTAAAAAAACCCATATCTGGGGAGTGGTTACACGTGTAAAGCAGCACTAGAAAGGCTTATGCAGCACTACCTCCTCCTATATATAGAAATATATATATTTCCCATGGCCATAATGCACAAACGAATCGGCTGGTGATTGTCATTCCCAGGCAGAAAAGCTCAGAGAGACTAGTTCAACTTGGGGGGGGGGAAATCCCTTTTTTTGTTATTTTTTTTTCCTGGACTGGGAGCTTTGCTGGAAAGGAAGAAATTGCATTTTGCCTCCTCTCCCTCAATCTCATAAAAAATAGGTCAAGAAAGTTGCAGCAGCCCTAATTTACGCCTTCGCCCGGCTCCTTTGGGGGTCACAGCCCCGACCCCCCCGGTGCTGTTCACCCCCACCAGAGCCTTCCCTGCCGTAACTCAAATGGCGATGATTAGCCAAATAAAATTTCCATCTGTTGAGGACTTTCTGGGAGTTATTACCGGCAATAAAACCCATCCGAGGCAAATGATGTATCTGAGGGGTAAGTGCCTCCATTACGAGCAAAAGTGACTTTTAAATAAGGTTACGGGCTTCCGTATAAGCCTGAAAAACACCATTTTGGACCACCTGGAAGGGGCGTCCCCTAAATCCTGGGAAAAATCCCTTTGGGAATGGCTTTCCCAGCTCAGCCAGGCTGGATAAATGCGAGGAATTAATTGCTCCGGCTTGTTGGAGGAGGTTTTGGGTGCTGGGATGTTGCTGCAGTTCTGGGCTCCCTCGGGATGCGGCAGCTTTTGGGACAGGAGCTTGCAAACCGCAGCCACGAGCATCACTTCATCCCCTGAATCTGCTTTCCCTTCAAACCAACTCAAGGAGCCGGCGTCCTTCCTTCATCCCTTTTGCTTATCTGACGTGATTGAAGCTGCTGGGGTTGGATGTGCAAATCCTCACACCCCCCTCCCACCTTAATTGAAGCGGAGGGTTAACGGCTGCGGCTCTTTGCACACTCTCCCGGCGGGGAAATGGCTGCCTGTTTAAAAAAGATGGGATGCAGAGCTGTTTTTTCCAACCTTTTCTTGCTCTAAACGAGCTGGTAGGAAAACACGGTGCCCCAGAAGGGCGGCTGGATGCTCCCGTTAAAGCCTTTTTAAAGGAGGAGGAAGGATTGCATGCAGCAGGATGGGTGCCAAGGTGCAGAGCCGGTTGCAGGTGGATGGCTGGACGCTAAACCCAGCTGTATTGCAGGGGAATTGGCTGCCCTGCAGCAAAAAAAAAAAAAAAAAAGAAAAAAAAAAAAAGATATTTCAAAATGCAGCTGCATCTCTGGCTTATTTTCCCTTGCACGTGCGGCCGGCTGCTGCAAACATCGAGCCCTGCCCCGGTTGCATCGGTTTGGTTTGCAAAAACTATCGGGGTGTTTGCACAAAAAAACCCAAACCTTCAGCAAAACAAAGCCACGGGGGGCAAGGGGGGAACTGAGAGAGAGCAGCGGGATGGAGTCACCTTCCGCAGCTGACAGGCAATATTTGTGCCCTCTTAATTTCTCCGAGTGAATTTTTTCCTCCGCAATTTGGAAGGATTAAACCCAACTGAACAGCAGGTAATATTCCCAATGCTGGTGAGCGCTTAACCCGCCGCTGGTGAGTCAGGGTTTTACCCTGCCCAGGGCATCTCCAACGCAGGCAAGTCGCATCCCGGTTCGGCAGTGGACAGGAATTGGGGGGCAGCTCACCTGGGGGTGCTTAAATTCCCCGGGATGCTCTTTATTCCTTGAGGTTTAGCAGCGACGGGGAGCAATTCCGAGCGCTATGCCTTTATTTTCTCACCTTTGTAACCGCTGAAGACCAAACACGCTGCAGCATCACCCACGCGGGGTGGCCGGGGGGGGTGTATCCGGCATTGCAAAAGGGACAGCGAAGGGGTCTGGGATTTGGGGTTCAGCCCCTCACCCTGCCCAGGAGGTAGTTTGGCAACGGCGGGGGCTTGCAAAAGCCGCGCTGCGGCTCGGCGTTAACCCGGTTTGGATTTGGCTGCCAGCCCGGCGCCCGGCTTAGCTGGGATGGCGTTCAGGCCCCGCTCAGCGTGCTCTAATTGCCTTGAACCCGGCTTTATCCTCCCCCTTGAGCCGGGCTTTGCTTTCCCAAAGGGGCTGGGTCCTGCCCAAAACGCCCCGTTTTGTTCTGCTGTGCCACGCACGTTGTTTCTGCCGGGGATAGAAAAGCAGTTGGGGCTCAACCCAGGCTGGGATTTGATGTTTTAACCCAAAGAGGGGGGAAAAAAAGGGATAAAAAGCCCTGGGAAAATTTGGGAAGCGTCCATGCACCTTCCTTGCCGGTCTCTCGCCGAGCCGTCAGCCCTGCCAGCGTCCCCGGCAAGGAATTTATTTGGGATTTATTTATTTGGGGTTTAATGTGCTTGTGACACCCAAACAACTCTTGCTCTCGCCATTGCCCTGCCTGGGACGTTCCCAAAGCCTCTCTAAGGCAAGCTTTTTCTTTTTTTCATTTACCTCCTCGTGGGCGACGGGGAGTTTCCCTGCGCGGAGATGCGTTACCGTTCCGCGGGCAACTGCAAGGAGCAGTTTAGGGGAGCGAGGAGCAAAAGCAGAGGCTGGTTTTTAGGTCCCCAGAGCCGTGGAGTCAATCTGGAAGGGGTTTTGCTCAAAGCCGGTACCTATCCCCAGCTTTTGCACATCCCTGCGCCTCGCATGCCGAAATCCCCTTTGCAGAGGGACGACCTGGTGCTTTGCCCAACGCTTTTGCAGCTCTTGCTGGGTTTTGCGCCTGCTGTTGGGGTTAAGGCAAAGCCAAGAGCCGGTTGCACGGGGCGAGCGTGCTCTCCTAGTGCCCATAGCCGCCGAAACAAGCCGCGGGCATCGCCGGGAGCAAACGCAGATGAATTTCAGATGCAAAATATCCCTCGTGGTATCTTTGTCTCCGGCTTATAAAGCAAGCAGGGGAGCTAGCGACCCGCCGGGCTGCGGCTTTTGGTATCAAAGCCCAGCTACACGGCTCCGGCACAGAGAGCAGCCGTCTCGATCCTGGGAGCGATGACAAAAAAAACCTCCAGAAATTCATGTTCATTCGCAAGCTTTCCTCCGGGCTCTGTCCCCTGGGAGCTGACAAGTGAGAGACATCAAATACAGCAGCAGAGAGGAGCAGAGCAGAGGAAATACGCTCTTGTGAAGCTTGAGCCTGAGTTTGGGTTCAGGCTTAGCAAAGCTGATGCACAGACCCACTGTAAGAGCATCACGGACGGAGATAGGGATGCTGGACTGAAAACCAGGATTAAATCCTGCTCTTTGTCCCCCCTTTTGTCAGCTTGGTGCTGTGCAGCAGAGCATCCTCCGCTGCAGGCAAAATAAATACTATCCGCTAATTGCTTCTGCAGTGCGATACTTGTATCCGAACCTTAACGAAGTGACTAAGGCTGGAGCAGCGGGACAGCCCCAACCTCTGCTCCCGGTTGGCTCCTGCCATAAATAAGGCATTGAAGGACATCTTCAGCATGACCCAAGCCGATGGCTCTCGTTCTATCACTTGCCATCAATTTTCAGAGACACCTGACCACCAATATTAACCCCTTCCCGGCTCTTGCGGCTTCGAGTGGTCTTAATTTAATTAAGCGCAGTAATCAGTGCAGAGCAGAGGTAGGAATGAGTTCTCATCCTGTGCACTGGTGGTTTGCTCCTCTGCTTCTCCTGTCCCAGGTCGTGTGGGGTTTGCAGCCCCATAAGTGGCTCCAAGGGAGGGATGGAGATGGCGGGGGGTGGATGGGGTTGTCCCTTTTCACGTCACTTTTGGTGCCTCGACCGGCTGCTTCTCAAAGCAAGGGGAAGCCGAGCTCCGCTGCTCTTATTTTGCTCTTGGCCGAGTGTTTGAGCTTGGAAACAGTCACCTTGAGTCGGGCGGAAGAGAAGCAAAACACTTGAGACATGTCAAAACATGGGCTGTTCAAAAGTAATTTGCTAAACTAACAATTTGGGCTGCGAGAAGAGCCGTGATTGCCCTCTTCAGATATCTTGGATGGGTTTGTTTTTCCTCCTGGCTCCACGCCCTCCAAGCAGGATTTCAGTTTCTGACTCCTCTTCTCCCAAAACCATGGGGTGGGGGGGAAGGGACCCCAATTTCTTCCCTTTTTTAGCCAATAAATAAAGATGCTGAAGCCTCCGTGGCCATCTCAGGTGCTCGTTGGGGATATTTCACCCGACTTTAGTGCCGTCCCCCGCCCTCGCGCGGCTGGGGGATGCCTCTCGCAGCAGCATCGGGATCGAGCGACTGTTAATGACCTTGGTGGCACACGGAGGAGCGATCGCAACCCCAGTGGGGGTGATCCAGCCCCAGGGGCTTAAATTACCCTAAAAAAGAGGTTTTTCTGCTCCCGTGCTTGCTTGAAACACCTCGATTTGCTGAGCTAGGGGCTGAGCACTTATAGCCAGCTGTACATCGCTACTAGGGCAGTGCTACCTTTCCTATAGGTTCTATGTAACGTAGAGTTGCTATAGGCGCCCTGCCAGGCTCCGAATTCGGGTTGGCAGGTTAATCTTAGGGCAACCCTTGTTCCTGACTTGACCAGGGCTATCGGGGCCGGCTGCCGAGGATGCCGTTTAATAACCGCGCATCTTTCTCGAACGGCCAGCTTGCTAATATCAGGTGCCATTAAATGGCACTTAAACGCTTTTAACATTTCACCCTGGCACGGCTCAGCTGCTTGTTTGCCCGTTCATGCTGACAAACACGACTAGTCTGCATCCAGCCAATTTCATGGTCTGATTCCTGCGCACAAGCACAGCACAATAGTGTCCCCGGCTAAAAATAATGCAACGTACGCTATATTAAAGGCTGATTCATGATGTCTCTATGAAGCAGTTGCTTCGGTACCTTCCGTGCAAGGAGGGGGCTGGAGGATGGCGCGATAGCCGAAGCGTACGCGACTCGTGTGGTCTCGTCCTGGGCTTTTTTTAGCAGCGATACGGGGATGCTGAGCAGAGCCCGAGGGTTGTCCTGCTCCTGGCTGCTCTTTTGGAGGACGCGCTTGCCGTGCAAGCACCTTTCTGCTGCCATCCACCGTGCCGGCGGGCATGCGGGGAAGGGCAAGATGGACCTGAGATGCTTCACATCTTGTTTCAACAGGAGCTGGAGCTGCTGGGAAGAGTTTCCCCTTCCCAGGGCAGGATATTAGGCAGCTGCCTTAATCAGGCATCATTGTTTGCAAGAGCTGGACCTCCGCACGCGTTGCTATTCCTGGGGATAGGGCTCTGCCAGCAAAGGTTGCCAAGAGAAGTTGGGTGAGCTGAGAAGTAGCTGCTGCCTTTGGGGAGCTTTGCTGCAGGCAGATGTTTGGGAAACGGGGAGGGTGAAGCCAACCCTTACCTTCAGCTCCGCTGCTGCTGGGGGTCAGGATGCGACCCTGGCTCCTGGCAGTCTCGCCCAAAGAGGTGGCAAGGGGTTTGGTGATGCGCGGCAGGGCTGGTTGCATCCTACGCAGGACCAGCTCCTGCGCTTTAACCCCCTGGGGGTCGTTGCATTCACGGATGGTCACAACTGGGACCAGTAGAGCTGGAGAACTGGGCTGGAGAGCCTGGTGATAACTCCCTGCCTGCTGAGCTTGCAACCCCAAAACACTGGGATTCGAGTGCTTAAATCCACCCAAGCCAAGGACCAGCGCCTTCCCCGGGTGAGCTCCTCGTACCCCTGCCGAGGAGGAAAAAATCTAACTCAAGAATGTATTAGTCTAATTACATTTTCCTAATGCGGTTGACCTCAGCCGCTCAGTGGAGTACTTATCAAAGCTGCAATCTCCCAGACATTATTGGACTCTTAATAAGAGTCAATCGGTTGCCGTTCCTCGTCGGGTTGGACGTAGCTGTCCCCAGGGAACACGATCGCGGCAATGGCGGCGGCGGCTTTGCTTTTGCATCGCGGTGCCGATGGAAAGGGCTGCGGAACTTTGGGGGTTTGCAGGGGAACGGAGATGGTCCTGCTCCAGGGGACACATGGGGGCCACGATGCCTTGTGAAGGAAAGAGGGGTCGTATCTCCCTTGGGTATGGGTTTAGGGGTCCTGGGTTGCTCGCTGTGGTCTCATCCCCGGCTCAGGGATGTAAACCATCCTAATAGGATTGCAGGCTGCGAGCGGCGAGGGGAAAAGTGCTCTCGCAGGAGCCTCTCGCAGAAACAAGGCTTAAACGCTCTTTGTGTCAGAGCTTTTTGAAGTCCTTGTCAAAAATGACAATTTTCAGGTTGTTAGCCAAAACCCCCCTCCAACAAACCCCAATCTGTCAAGTGGACACATCCTTCCCCAGCCGCCTTGACAAAGCCGTTTTGATCCGCCGCCGGCGCTGAACCCCGAATGCCTTTGCTGGAGCAAGATGCTGTCGGTGACGCTGGGTCATGCCGCACGGTGGGAATATTTTTTTTGGTGGGGGGGGGGAGAAAGAGGGTTTAAAAAGCTTGGGGCAGGGGAGACACAAAAGAGCCATCCCCAGGAGAGGATGGAGAGCTGGGGGTGAGGACGTGCCCAGGCTGAGCTGGGACGCAGCAGGGCAGGCACCTCCTCGGCAGGGATTTGAAGCCCTGGGAAGGTCAAATTCTGCTCGAGGCAGGAAAAAACCTTGTTTGAGAGCGGCCAGGTCCTTTGCCCTTGGCTAATGGTGATGCTCTGCCCACGTTTGGGATTGAAGCGTGGCGGGGTTGCACCCCTGATGTTTCCTTCTGCATCCTATTAACCCACATTCAGGCCAGAGGTTAATGGGAACTTGAACCCAGGGCTGAGCATCGCGGCTTTGCCTCCTTCCAGCCCTTTGCAATTAAAGCTGAAGGAGCAAACGAAGACGCTAATGCAATAGGAAAAAAAAAAACCCTCATCAAGGCTGGCGTTAATTCCCCGGCGTGGGGATGGTGGAGGCAGCGTTGGGTTTGGGGCTGCGTCTTCCCCTTCTCTGCAGCCGAGGGAGGGGAAAAAAAGTGATTTTTTTTTTTTTTTTTTTTTTTTTTTGTGGTAGCTGCTTTTTTTAATCTGCTGACTTATTTTCAGGGGTTTAAGACTGCAAAGATCCCGCCTGGCTCGGTTTCAGGTTGCCTGACAGGCTATAATCTCCTCTTCTCCAAACAATCGACAACCTCCGAAACGGCACAAAATAGCCATCTGCAACTTTCGTGGGGTGCTGGGAGGGGGAATTTTTCCCTTTTTCTCCCCCAAAATGGTTGTTTGCTGTGGGGTGGGTCTTGCTGCGCACCGAAGCCCGGGGAGGGTGGACTCATCCTCTGCCTGATGGCTGTTTAACTGGTTTATAATGGTTTTGGAGAATATTGGTCGGTAGATGCTGGCTCCGAGTCCTGCTCCGGGTTGTGGACTCCAACTGCATCCCCTTTGGCTTGCTGAAAAAGGCTTTCCTGCCCCAAAATCCCACTCCTGAAGGATGCTCTGGATGTGGTCCTGGAGCAGCTCTGCAGGGCAGGATGTGACCCTTTGGGGTGGAGGATGAGCGCGGATGCTCCCATCCCTCGCCTGGCCGCTCGCTTGGGCTTTGCAGGGGATGCAACAACGCAGTGGCGGTGACGAGCGGCTGTTTTGGCCTTTTGGGGCTATTTTTATCTCACTTCTTAAGCAAAAGGGCCGTGGAACAAGATGTGATTGAATTTGCTTCCTCCGGGCTGGTTTTCTCCCGTCTTTATTTCCCTGTCGCTCTGATCTCCCTTGAAACCAGCTTTAAGGCCGGTTGCTGTCCGAGCTTAAACTCTCACAAAGACTTATCCCTCCCGTACTCCCATTTTTGACAACTCTTTCAAGTCACGCAACCGCTCCGCATCTCTCTCTTTCCTAGATAATGAGATTAATTACAGCCAGATTTATGTTCCCTGCACTGTTTTTTTGGAGGAACTGGTTATATATATTGACGGCTTTGCGTTCCCCCTCCTTCTCTCCCTGGCTTTGGGCTCCTTAATAACTTGGCTTGGAGCTAATTAGTGACCAGGAGGGTGGAGGATGATGGTGTAAAACTGCAAGGCTGGGAGCTGGGGGAGTTTGGGGGTATTTTTGCAAAGCAGAGCAAAAAAGCTCTTGGATGTTAGCAGGGGATGTTGGAGTCATGGCCATGCCACTGGGCAAAGCCAGCCCATAACGATGCTGATCCATGGCAAACCCATAACGATGCCGATCCATGGCAAACCCATAACGATGCCGATCCATGGCAAACCCATAACGATGCTGATCCATGGCAAATCCATGCCCCCAACCATCCCATCGTGGTACAGGGCCAGTGGACCCTCAGGGATGCAAAACAGCTGGTCAGTGGGACGATGTTGTCCCCATCCCATCCTTGACCTTCAGGATGTCCGGGTCCACCTTCAGCCCCATCCTTGCGCGCCCTTGTGCTCTAATTACGACCGCCGCGTTCTCATTAAGGCTCGAGCCCAGGCTCTTTCTCAGCACCAGCATCCGAGCCGCGTGCAGCTGGGGAGGAGGTTCGCCGGTCCATTCATAATTACAGGGCCAGAGCCCGCGTGAACATCAAACCATTAGTCTAATTTGACTATCTAACAAGGAGCTGTGATGTTTTATGCATGGCGCCTAATTTTACCCTCGCAATCTCCTGCTATATTTAACATCATTAATCATTTATTCCCATGGGGCTGGAACCCTGATTAATGTCAGATGTATTATGGGAGGAAAGGGATTTAAAATAAAACCCCTCGCCTTTCTCCTGGGGGAGATGAAGCCGGTTCGCCGGTCCTTGGCTCAGTTGAGTCTACGAACGCGACTGGAAGAGATCAGTCCTTTGCTGGGCTTTTTGATGATGTTTTTAGGGCAAGAATGGGGGAACGCAGGCGATGTGTGACCATTTACCCCACTCCGATCCCTACGCCGGTCTTATTAGCTATGTTTACACGGCAGGGATGTCAAGCGATTAATTTTTAATGGCTTGGTTTATTGCGGGTTTGAACGGTTTATTGAGTAATTCCCACATTTAAGTGATTAATTCCCCAGGGTTGGGAGCGACTGGTTAGTTTTACATTAATCAGCCCGTCTGGATGCCAAAGGAGGGACGATCGATCAATCCCCACTGCCAGCAACGGGGATGTTGAAATACCTCAAGGTGCAACGAGGTTAAGAGAAAGGAGTAATTAAGACTCCGAGTCCCCTTTGCAAAGCTGGTCCCCGGCCAGCAGCCGCTTGCTCCCGCTTTCCTCCCATTCTCCGAGTAAAACAAACCCCCCCTAATTAGTTTGGAGCCCCAACGCTTGTCGCTTAATGTGGTTTTGTAGGGTTGGTAACAAGACGGGGGGTTTTACGTGCGCGTGGGAGATCTTGCCGCTATCAAATCCTCCAACGCCTGAGCTGAGATCGATGCGAAAACTCCTCAAGGTCGAGTGTTTTAAGTAAATGACACTAATTACGGCGAGACTACTTCTTCTTCTGGTGCTAATTGCCGCTTGCCGGTGATGTGCCAGCGGGATGGGGGGGATGCCGTGATAGTTTTGGGGGGGGGCAACCGTCTTCTGCAGGCAGCTGGTCCTCAGCTCGCTGCCGTCTTCTTGAGTCGACCGCCCATGAGGATCTGCTCTGCCAAAACTGTCCTTGCAAGAAATAAATAGTTTGCAACGTGGGACGGCGGATTGCTTGGGGAGACTGCAAGTCCAGTCCTTCAAAGTTGATTTTCTTTCTCCCTGTGCATGCAGAGATGGGGGCTTGGGTGGTGTCTCTGAGCCTCTTCCAGCTTGCAGAGACGCCAAGGTCCTGCTTTCCCACCGCCCCACTTGGTTTGAGAGGTTTATTCCTCCTTGTTTAGCTCCATCCCCCCTGCTATTTAGCACGGAGGCAGCCCTCTCCGCTCCCGCACGCTCTTTTCTTTTTTTTTCTCCCCAAGCTGTGCAAAACCCACCTGCAAGAGAGGTGGCAAAGCAGCAAACAGGTGCTTTGCAGCAGATCTCCCATTGCTCCGGGGCTGGCAAGCAAAACAAATGACACAGGTTTATTTATTTATTTATTGTTTCTTTTTTTTTTTTCTTTTTTTTTTTTTTTTTTTTTACACCTCCACATGCAAAAGGAGCCGTTTGCTGCCAGCCAGGCAGATGCAAGCTGCTAATGACGGCTGCCGAAGGCACGGGGAGCCGCTGTCTCCTGCCTCATCAAAGCAGGCGGAGGTATTTTTAGCAAAGGCTTTGCGCTGGCGCTGCGACTGAGCAAGAGATGTGCGTGTCTTCCCCCCCCCCCTCTCCTCTCGAGGCTCTTTTTACGAAGGATGTTCAGAAATCAAACCCAGAACAGGTAAAAAAAAAACCAAAAACCCAAAAACCTCAAACATGCGTCCAGCCAGCATCAGGCATCACCTCCTTGCCCCAAATTTGCTGCTTCTGTCCCCGTTTTGGCCTTGCAGCTTGGGAGAGTTGTGGGCTTGGTTTTTGGGGAGCATCTCTATGGGTTTGGGGGTCTGTCCTGCTGTGACGAGGGGGGATCGTGACCCAGGGATGTGCACGAGGAGAGGGGGGACAGTTGGTGCAACAGGGTCCCACACCCCCTTGGGTGCTGTTTGGTACCCGTTTGGTATTTCCCATTAAACTACCCCAAAACGGGAGTCTGAGCATCCACGTCCTGGGCCGGGGGGGATTGTGGGACCTGCGATCGCAGAGTTTGTCTCCAAGGTGGGGAAAAAAAAGAAAAGAAAGAAAAAAAAGGGGGGAAAAAAATTAACGAAACAAGGGATGCAATCGCATCTTCCCAACACGCAGATGGTGCAATTAGAGGACAAATCCTTCGCCGAAGATGATACCACTCCAAGAAAGCAAACAGTTCCACGGGGGGTCCTTTCCCTGGTTTAAAAGGCTGCCAGCAGCATGAAATTCCTTGATGGAAATTATATATTTCAGTACTTAAGACGGTTACAAGAACAGCGGAGGACACGGAAAACAGCGTTTTCCACCCTGCGAAGTTCAACAGAGCATCGTTCTTGGGGTGCACCAGGCTGGGGTGAACCCCAGGTAGAGAATTTTCAGGAGGCCAAAAATCCCAGGAAAAAGGAGAATGCGGGTGCATCACCACCCAACCCAATGGCTGCAGGTGGATTTGGGGTGCAGCAGACTCAGCCCTACCTCCCTTCTCGCCTCCATCCATCTTCTTGGGTCGCTGACTCAGGCTCTGGAGACCAGAAACAATTTCCCAACGCTTTAAATTAAGTGCTTCCTATACGAGAGTTTAATTAGCACATTATAGGACAGTTACTGGGCATTAGGAATTTTTTTTTTAATAATTATTAATATCGTATTAAACAATGAATTATCACGAAGAATTAAAATTAATTACATTTCTCCAAGTTAATTAAATTATTCCTGTAATAGGGAGTGTGCTCCACCATAAAAATTAGTGTCCCTCGTGGGAAAATTGAATAACTTGTCACTGGTGGGAGCAGGGAGGGGGCTCGGTGCTCCCAAATGTCACGTCTCTCCTAGTTTCCCTTATTTCCCTGCCCATCCCCGTCCCATCTCCACGTCCTCCCAGGATCTTGCTCCACCGCCTTGGATCCGGTGGGTTTTTCAGATATTTCTCCAAGCAAAGGTTAAAACCTGATGTCTTTGCTGAGTTCTTCTATAGGAAAAAAGGAATTTCTTTAAAAGAAACGGTGATTTTTATCCAAGCGGCTGGAGGCAGGTCTTGAGCGGAGGCTGAGGGACATGCCCAGGGTCACCCAGGGGATGCTGTAGCAGAGCATCAGTCCATAGTAGCACGTTTCCAGCGCTGCAACCTCCAAAACACCCTTAATTCGGGTGGTTTCCCCCCTTGCATGACCCAGGCTCGGTTATTCCTGCACCAACACGGGTTTAGAAAATTGCTTGTCGCCAAGGGGACATTTTCAGAGGCTCAAAATCCCCCGTTCCCCGTGAAAACAGCCGCCATGCGCCAGGATCAGGCTGTTTGACCTTCCTTGTTCTTGCCCGTAATAACTGTTATCCTCCATAATCGCTCGGAAATAACTCGGGGGTCATTATGCACCTTCTTGCAATTTTCCCCCATTTATCCGACGGTGGCTTGTCCTGGCCAGGCGGGGATGGGATGTAATGGCTTTATTTGATTTTTTTTTTTTTTCTCTCCCTTTCTAAGATGGGTTAACCCTTTGTGGGTTAAAAAAAATGAGATATTGAGGGTTTTCCACTCTGCTCACGAGTTGGCCAGTCCTCTGCAAAAAAATAACCTCAGTGATAATTCCTATTTGGGAACAGCTCCTGTGCCTTATTTTTTTTCCCTTTTCTGAGTAAATTCGTACCTGAGAACTTAATAGGGAAGGAGAAAAAGAGAAAAGCTGCAATTAATGGGAAAAAGGCATTTTTTTCTCTCTCTAAGTCTATAATACCCCGAGATGAAGCAGCGCAAATCCCAACAGGACGGGATGCTGCAATGGGATGAAATAAGCACTTTTTTGGGGGTG
Organism: Balearica regulorum gibbericeps; assembly: GCF_011004875.1. NCBI lineage: Eukaryota > Metazoa > Chordata > Aves > Gruiformes > Gruidae > Balearica > Balearica regulorum. Next base: position 7,639,229 of record NC_046204.1, on the reverse strand, counting down.
TATTTAGTAGCTGGGGGGGTATCTCAGCCCCCAGAAACCTGGTTTTAGCTCCCTTGCCTTGCTCAGAGCCTTTCCCACTGCTGGATTCATCCCCCTGCCCCAGATTTATTTACTTCAAGGACTTTTCTGCTTAATGACTTGCTTTAAACTGTCCCTATATTTACCCCATCTGTAATGTTCCCATTACACTGACAAGGATAAAAAAAAAAAAAAAAAAAAAAAAAAAGAACCCAGAAGCCCCTGTAGATTCCCAAAAGACACGTAAACACAGAAAAATCCCACTCAAACCCAGCCAGCAAAGCACTTAAGCACCTCCGTGGCGATGCTAACGCCGCTGCTGTGATTAGCAAGGAATAAGTGCCTAAATTTTGGCCGGATCCGGCCCCTTTGCAGCTGCTGAGATTCGAAGCGAGGACCGTGGGAGCAAAGTCCCCGTGCTGGGGTGACAGCCTGCCCTTGTTTTACAGCCTGACCTATTTGTTTCCAAGCGAGCATCCCTCTCCTATTTGCATCGGTGTCACCGAGGTGGTGACATGAGTCAGAGACAGCCCCGGGGAAATGAAAAAAAAAAAAAAAAAATCAGGAAAAAAAAAAATCTCTATTAATAAAGTGCTGGGCGTGCTGAGGATGGCCCGGACTCTGCAAAAACCTTGTCTTTATTTGAGCAAAAAGTTGCAATATGGTATATTTTGCTTTGCAATAGGGTTGAAACACAAGGAGAAAAATCCTTTTCTTGCAAGAAAACTCTTTATTTTCCCTGCTCCCCTTTATAATACTAAGATTTTTATAATACTGAGATTCTTATAATACTGAGATTTTTATAATCCTGAGATTTGGCCCTTTTAGAGCTGCAATAGGCACCTCAAACACGTGCACCCAGTCTCGCCACGCTGCTCCCTCCTCCCTAATCATTTAACCTTAAACTTTTTTCAAATGCAATAAGGGAGAAGAGTTTTGCAGCAGGGGAAGAGCATGAATGGGGGTGCGTGGAGCTAAGCTCAGCCTAGGATGGAGTTAGGTGCTGGATTTGTCCTCAGCAGGAGCTGGAAATCCTTCCCCAAGGGGAATTTGCAAGAACAGAGGATTGCTCCTGCAAGAAGCAGCTGCTTTTTGTGGTTTCCTCTTAATTTTTGAGGTTCCCCCTTAAGTCTTGTGGTTTCCTCTTAATTTTTGCAGGTTGCCTTTAATTTTTGCAGCCAAATATTGTTGGGGAGGCAGGAGTTTATCTGCTTCAGGTGGAGCATCACCTGGGGCTTATCAGGAGCTGGTGGTACTTGCAACGGTTCCTGGACCGGAGAGGTTATATGGGCTCTTGCTGCTGGTACTTTTGGTCTTTTTTTCCCCAAAAACTAGGGGAAGAAATAGTTTCCCTGAGCCTAATCCTCCCCACTTTGCTTTGCCTGGTTGTGGGCTTGTGGCTGGAGGAGCTGAGGTCCTGGAGATGCTGGTTTTGGAGAAGGAAAGCTGGGACTTGTCTTGCAGCTCCGCACCTCCTGCACAGAAGGAAGCATGGTATGTTCCTGCTGTGATTTAAATCTGGGGGTTTTTTGGAGATGATGATTTTTATGAAGGAGATTTTTATTTTTTTTTTAATGAAGGTTTCTGGCACGGGTGGGTCTGTGCGTTGTAGGGCCTTTTGGGGAAGGTGGGCTTCAGAAGTGGGGTTTTTTTTGACCTTACCTCATGGGCTTTCCTCTCTGTGATGGGTTTCGCACTTAAGGCAGGATTTGCATCATCTGCTCTGTATATCCCAGCCTGGTCCGGAGCTTTTCTGAGCTGCTGGGGTAACCGCGTTGGCTGCGGTCCCCAGGATGGGGGACATATCCCTGCGGGCATGTTTGACGTCCAGACCTGCTTTTTGGGGTCCCCCCCATGACACCGGTGTCCTGGTTTTTGGGCTCCGCTCTATTTTACCCTTCCTCTGGCCTAAGAAGCAGTTTAATTAGCAGGCCCTGCAATTAGGACGTTTATCTGGGAGGTGGGAAACGCGTCCTCTCTCCGAGGACGCATCATATCCCTCTGGCTGCCTCCTGCGCGCTGACTGTGCTGCATCACATCAGCTCACGCTTGCAAAGCATGCAAAAAACCCCCAGATTTGGGGGGGGAAAAAAAATTAATATCAGCCCTTTCTTTGCTCCCTTTCTACCACCTTGAACATGCGTGAAACACCGGTGCTGGGTGAGGTTCAGCGGAGCAAAGCTGAATTTTTCCCAAAGCTCATCCCAGGGCAAGGAAAGAAAGATTCCATACAAACTCTTTTTTTTTTTTTTTTTTTTTAAATAAAAGCTTGAATTGGGCTGCAAAAGGAGGAAAAACCACTGCGTCTTCTGTAAATTCAGGTTCCTCCTAAATGTAAAACATAGTTGGCCAGGAACCGGTCGTGCCGTTTAGAGCCGTTGCTAAAAGCTTAATTCGTTTCGCTAATGGGCATGAAGGTAAATGGGAAGGAATGTAATGGTGTGGGTTTGCCGGAGAAAAGTCACGGGGTTTCTATAAATGGGGAGGAAAGAGTAATTAATGGGATAGATTTGAGGGATTTGTAAGCTGGCTAATGGAGGTGGTATGGCATGGTGTGCTCGTTTAGGACTTGAGTGAAATCAGGCTGTTTTTTTCCCCAAAATAGCTGTACAGTTGCTGTATGGAATGGGAGGGTGCTGGTGTACGTGTTGGGAGGAACTGGGTGTACTGGGGAGCTGCCACCAAAGTCTAAACCAGGCTGCGTGGCTTAGGGGCGATATTGTGAGATATTTCTGATTTTCTGTTTTTCTGAAAGAATAACCATCCTTTTTTGATACCGTGTGTCCTTCATCGACCTCCCACTCCAGCGTGGCATCGCTCGGCTTTTCGGTGTGCTTTTCCTTCTTCCACGCCCCAAAAAGGGATGAGATGGGGATGCCTTCCTGATGCTCGACCTTCCCTGCTCCGGGGCTGGATATTTGCCTCCCCGGGGGTGCTGCAGACCCCAAATTTAGGCTGTGGGGGGAGATGAAGTGCGGGTTAGCAGGGATGGGTGTGATTTTATTGCTCCAGGAGATCTTCTGCCTTTTGCACCCAAAGCATTGCCCTACCTACTCCACCTGCTCAAGCTGTTTTTTTGAAATCTGCATTATACAGCCATTTTCTCACTCTTATTTCCCATCCTAGCACCAACCAACGGGGCTGGGAGATGCCGGGAAGGGACGGCAGAATTGCTGCCGGACCCATTTCCATCCCATTTATCCCCCTCGCTGCCCATTTATACCCTCTGCACTTTTTCTTTTCTTTTCTTCCCTTTCATTTTACCAGAACACCGTGTACTTTGCTCGCTGCCAGATCAGCACAGGTATATATAGACACCGGTGGAGTTAATTTATAGACAGCCTCTCTCATCTCACCCTTGACCGTGAGCATTTCTATTGGCACTCCCTTCCTTGTACCATATAACTTGCAATTCTCTATTATTGCCTGGGGTTTTTCCCCCTCCCCTAGTTATAGTTTCAGTGTTTTATACTAATGTCCTCGGTTCCCGGGTTGAGTTGTTCACCTCAAGTGTTACGAGGCGATGACAGGAAATAAATGCAAGAATCGGGCTTTTAAAGTGGGAAGAGGAAGCGTCGTTTCATTAAATTAAAATCCGCCAATGTAAATACATTTTTATTATCAGGAGGAAAAGTGCAGACAAGGCAAAGGAGACTTTTCAAGATGAAAATGTCTTTATCTAGAGGTCTGTACGTGCCTGGGGCAGGGGAATGGGAATTGCAACGGGCGAAGTCTTTGCCGGTCCTGCTGCGGCTGGGAATTGCTACTTTGGGGTTTGGGAAAAACCAGATATTTCCACGCTGCTCCACCCCACCGGACCCCCGATGGGGTTTTCCTGGTGCTCTGCGAAAGCAATAAGGGATTAAAGGTTTTGTAAGGGGCTGGGGGCTTTGGAGGGGTTGAAGCCAAGTGGTGGGCAGTGCGGCTTGGTCTTCTCTCCATCTGGATGGAGAAACTGAGGTCTGGGGGTGCTCAGCAAGGGGGTTTGGGTGCCCTAGTGAATAAATCACAAACCTCTTCTTGCCTTCAATCCTCAGAGCTGGGCATGCACCGGGCGGTGGGTTTATTTTTTGGTTTTTTTTTTCTTAACCTTAAATATTCCTTTCCGAAACCGGAGCGAGTCCTCGGCCGCGGGTCACCGGCTCGGCGCGAGAGATGCCGACCCCAGCGGGGACCACCGATGTGCCCGAGAGCCGCCCTGCCTAATCTGGTTAGAGGGGAAAGGACTAAACGGTCCCTCCGGACCCGCCGTTTCACGCGGTAAATGGTTTAGCAGCGGCTTGGTGGGAATTAGCTGGGCTCAAAGATAACGAGGAGGAAGTTCGGCATGCGGAGGGTCTCCCTGTTTATTTTCCGGCTTGGGCGTATTTTGATTGAATTCCCATGGTTTTCTGTGAAATCACAAGGGGGAGAAATTCACATTTCTCTTCCCGAAGCCTGAGCCGCTTGTGTGGTGATGAGATGCCAGGAGCCTTAAAACCACAGTAATCACAAGAGCTGTCAAACAGCACATTAAAGTAAGTAATTACAAGCGTGGAGGGTTCCCAATTCTGTGCAAATTTTAGCTTAACACAATTTTTCATACAAAAAAAAAAAAGAAAAAAGCAGATTGAATAGATTGTGGCTGGTTCTACTTGCAGCCTGTTTTACACCTGTGTGCCTGGTGCTCCAGGGATCGATGTTTCCCATCCTCTGAGAGGAGAGTTGAGATGCTGTGGGACATGGTCAGGAGTGTGGGGGGGGGGGAAGTACAGGTTTTGGGGATTTTTATGCCGTAAGGTTTTTTCCTAGACTTCATGGTCACAAGGAGAAGTTTGGCTACAGAGCCAAATGATCCCATGATATATATATATATACACACACACCTCCCTCTCAAATATAGACTCATGAGCGGTTCAGTTTTGACAAAAGATCTTTTGATTTGGGAGACAGAAGAGCAGCTTAAATTTTGTCAGTGGTTTTGGATGAAGCTTTTTTTCTGCAGAGTGCCTTTGTGGAGGTAGGGAAAGGTGATTGAGTGACAGCAGCGCCGCTTTGAAGACGTTACGGAGTGATTGCAATAGGTTTTTATGTTCTGAAATTGTCAAAATGGAGCAGCTTTGTAGTTGCAAATGATTTGCTTTGGAAAGAGAAGCCGGTGATGGGAGGAAATTGAAATTGGGAATGAGCAGAAGCACACCTGGGAGCTGGCATGGCTCTAACCGATGCGAATCCATCACCCATCGTGGTCCTTTAACGCAAGCCTGGGTTTACCTGTTGTCTCAGGAGCAACCCTCCGCCCTCTTCTCAGGGATGCTTCAGGTGACGACGGGGTTTACATGACCCCAAGAGCTGTGATGTGGCTTCTCCGTGACCTGTTGGTGGCGAACGTCCTGGTGAGGCTGCAGGGAGCTGCTGGCTCTTGGTTGCATGCCTGGCTCTGTTATTTAGGTCCCAATTTGGGGACGTTTCTGCTCACGGCAAGGAGGTAGCCATGCGCTTACCTCCTCCACCACCAGGATTTTGCCCGTGAAACTCTGTCTCCTTTCCATTTTTCCCAGCAGAGGGAGGTTTGCTGGTGCTCAGACAGCAGAAACCACCTTCTTCATGATGTGGCAGCAGCAGAAAAAGATGCAGCTGGGTAACGCAATGATCTATTGGCTTGTGTTTTGCCCAGAAGTCCCAGATCCCAAAAAAAAGCTTTGTGCAACTGAGCTCAAGAGCATTGATTTAGCGTTCGACCTTTGGAAAGACTCCTGGATGACCTTGGTCGTCTCTCTCTCAGCCTCTTGTTTAGCATCTGGGAAGGAAAGAAGGGGAGAAATAATCCTCAGTAATTTGGGGATAAACACACTAACAGGGTCGGAGGCTTTGGAGGACCCAAGTACCCCCTGGTACCCATGTGGGATGTGATGCAGACCCCGTCCCCACCCGTGCTAAGCTCATTAATGACCCTTTATACGCACTCTTCCTTGTTGTGTACACTGAAGAAACAGGGAAAATAAATTAAAATGAAGTCGGGAGGCTCCGGAGTACGAGCAGCAAGAGACGAAGCCCCGTTCAAGGCTGTTTTCTTCCTGTCTCAGGCAGGTGGGATTTGCATGGCTGTTTGCTTTACCCGTTCTGTGTCGTGTGGATTTAAATGGTTTTGGGTGAGAGGAAAAATATTCCATGTTGAAACGTATTTTTGGAAAATAATTACTTGGGGCGAGGCTTGTGCTGCCTGGGGTCCTGTCCCATCGTGTGCTGGGTGTCTCCTCTCTGCAGAATCCCTCGTTTGTGGTTTGTTGGGGTTGGTTGTGGGGGTTTTTCGCAACCCTCCCCCCATGCTGCACCTAATGCTCATCATCCTCCAAAAATGAGTGATTTCCTTGTAGGAAGGGAAAGCTTTGCTCATCCCGGAGCATCGCATTCAGACATGAGGATGGACCTCTGGGAGCCAGCGCGAATGCTTCCTCCAGCCAAACCCTGCTTTATTATAGATCTGTATTTGTTTATAATTATTTAACCTTTTCCTTCCTTCCTTTGGCAGCCAAGCTATTTCTCAAATGCTTTTCACCCCGCTCTGCTCCGACGCTACTGCTGGACCTCATGGGATCCCTGCTGCATGCGCTGGCGATGTCGCATCGTTCTCCGCATCTTGCACATGAATTATTCACGCCGTTTGCAGGCTGCCTTGTGCAACCTGGACTCATCCCACCGTTGATTTTAAGGCATCGTGACAGGTTGAGGACTGGATCGGTTGCATTAATACACGGGCGTGGGGCACGGCAGCGCGGCGGAGCAGATGTCGTGTAAGTCACAGCGTGTTAACTCTGCGATGAGGCATTGTGATGACACTGCGATGATGACACCACCCTGGAGAGTAAACGGGATGTAGTGGTAATTAAGGATGTTCTGTGTTGTGAGCATCTCCGGTGGCTGCGCTCTGTTAAATCCCGGTGAGGACCAGATCCCTGAAGCTTTGGGAGATGGGATGCTGCAGGAGGAGGATGCGCTTTGCCTGGGTTTAGGCGCCTGTGGCGAAGACGTCGGGACCAGAGCAGGTTGTGCATCTTCCCATAAGGATCAGCAGAGAGAAATAAGTGCCTTTGGGGTGCTGTTATCCTGGGTTAATGTCCTTTTTCTTTGCTTTCCTGCTCATACAGTTCCTTTTTTTCTGGTTGACTATTAAGAGCGTGAAGGTCGTGACCAAGATATGACTATCTAAAAGACATCTTGGGTGGTGAAAGTGAAGCTCACCTTGGGTTTCTCTTTCGGTTGCATGCCAGGATGGCCAAAAAAGTCAATGCATGAGAGGTCCGCTCCCCTTACTGCTTGCAAACTGCCTGTATCCTGCTGGCAGCTTTGTGAGGAGCAAGTCAACTGGAAGGAAGCAAAATCTTCAACTTGGATTCAAAGCAGAAACCAAGCTCTTTTGGTGCCAGGCTTGGAAACGCTTGCTTCTGTCGCAGCATGGGGGTTTGTCTTTGCAGCCTTCCCTGCCAAAAAAAAAAAAAAAATCAACTTTGGATTACTAGAAACCTCATGCAGGATGGCTCATGTTATTTCCAGCTTCTTCACAGGAGGATGGGATCCCATCCAATGCCCTCACCAGCATCCAAGGTCCTGATGAGCATCTCCAGTTGGGTTTAGGGGTGTCTTGGAGCCAGGTGAGCTCCGTACCTGGCAGAGAGGGATCTGAGGAGGAGATGGCATATAATTTTTTTGCTCCAGCTCAGTCAGCTTGCCAAAACCCTCATTAAAATTGCATGAGCTTGGCAGTATATAAATATGAAACTTGGACAAAGACGTGGGTTCCCCCCCCAAAGTACAATCAATTCCTTCAGTCTAAGTAAGAGCATCTATATATAGCGATGGGGAGATGCTTAAGTATTGCAAAAAAAGCTCTGCTTGGGGGGGGTGGGTGCATATGCCAGACGTGAAGATAAGCCTCTGAGAGCTGGAAATTTGGGGCTAAAGACACCTTTTTTTGTGCACTGGCTCCACAAAGGCAGCTGTGCATCCTCTAGCACCAGTGGGGATGCAGCTTGGCTTTGCTATAAGGGGTTAGAGGAGCCCAGCAGCTCCCAGTTTGGAGGAAGTGAGGGTTTGGGCCTTTAAAAAAAAAAAAAAAGGGCTTTTTTATTTAAAAGAGGTATCTGTGAGAAGCAGAAGTCCATAATGGGGTTAATGACTCAGTTGCCAGTTCCCCGTGAGCCGGCAATAACCTGATAAATTGTTGAGTACACTCAAGCCTGCTTCGCCCGAGTCCCGACTCAGGTTATTTCCTGCACGGTGGAGACCTCCGAGTAGGTCATTACTGTCTAATTACTGCCTAAACGCTCTCATTTGTCCTCCCCTTGTCAGCCGAGGTGTGGGACCGTGCTGCCAGCAGCGGCGGAGATCCCTCCTGGCCTCATCCTTCTGCGTTTCCCAGGCCAACAGAAAACAGGGAAAGAAAAATAAAAGAAAGGAATTTTTTTTTGCTCTTCTACTTTGCGAACAAAATTAATTCCATCCCATCATGTGCTAGAGTTTTTTATTTTTGATGCAAGCCAGGAACGAGTACGTTGCCTCTCTCACGCTTGCAGCAAGGCTTGTCGTGTCTTCTTGCTTGCTTCTCTTGCCTTTGCTCGCTTGGGTGCTCTTCCAGCCCAAACCGCTGCCAGTTGAGGAATATCTTCCCAGGTTTCATGTTATTGGGATGGATCATCAAGCTTTGGATGGGTTTAGATTATTTTTTTTTTCCTCTTCTGATTTTTTTTTTTGCATTGCACTCAGAGCCCGGCTTGTTGTCGCTGGGTGACAAGTTGATGAAAGCAGCTCTGGAAAGAGGGTGAGGAGATGGATTTGTGCGGGGGGGGGGTGGGGTGTGAAGGGAAGAGGAGGGAGGGGAGGAGGTCACGGGAGGAATAACAAGACGTTGAGATGCCACTTCGCTGCCAGCGCTCGCCTTGATTATCTGATTGCGGCTCTTCGAAGCTGGAGTGCGCGCCGCCTCCCTCCTCCTCCTCGCGCGGCGTGATTGATTCCCTCCTCCGTTTCTGGTGGCTTTTCCTATTTTTATATATATACGTTCATATATTTTTATATATATTTTATTTTTATATGTGTATAAGCAAGAGCCATCTGGGTGCCAGCTGCATCCGTGCAATGTGGGGATGGGAAGGACGGACGTGGGTCTGGTGTGGTCCCTTCCCCACGTCAAACCTGCAGCACATAACGTAGCAAAAATATCTCCAGGAGGGCTGCTGACGGCAGAATACCAGGCAAAAATGGATCTTTTGCTCAAAATAATGCTGCTTTTTTTTTTTTTCCCTCCACCTCTGGAGAGGATAAGAGCTTTGCAAGCTAAGTTAATAAAGTTTTTTATTAATAATATGGGTTTGAGTAGGGGCTTGGCTGCAGAAAATGGTTTCAGGACTCAGATTTCCACCCATGGGGCAAAGCGTGAAGGGAATTGCGGTCGGATCTGGGGGGCTGTTTTCCCCACCCTTCCCTTGGGGAATCAGTTGGCGGCTGTGTCCTGTGTCTGGTCCTTCACCTGGGTTTTGGGGAGCTCTGGGCTCCCCCAAAGCTGAGCCAACAGCATCGGTGCACCCCAGTTTTACAGCAAGAAGGAATTTCCTTAAGTCCAGCTTCCAATTTTGTGGCATGATGTTTTTGTAAAGGACGGTGTTTCTCTGCGCGGGTGAGAGACTATGCAGAAAAATGTTAGTATCTTTCTTTTAAAAACAAATTATTATTTTATTCTCTTTTTCCCCTCTCTTCTTCTTACCTTGCACTTCCCCCAAGCTGTTGCTGCAGCCGCCTCCTCCCCAAGGCAGCGGCACCTGTCTCCGGGATTATTTTTACCATCTCTTTTTGGCATCGCTATCTCCTCCCGCACAAACCCACGTCCTATAAATAACTCCAGCCTGCGCTCGTGCTCGCTCCCCCCCCTCGCTGTATCGTTCCATCTTCCTTTCTCCTTGCCTCGTCCGTCCCCTCGTCTGCGGAGAGGAGATGCTTGAAGAGTCTGGAGCGGGGGCTCGTCTTACCCAACGCCTTCGTGAGCCCTGAAATCAGCCACGTCTAAGGCACGTGGGGGATGGCCTGTAATTGGGTTATATGCAGAATAACCCACCCTAATTTCCTCCCCAAGCCCCCCATAACGATCAATTCATATACGAGATTGACTTTACTCTGTGTCCTCCCTGATGTTCTCAAATCCAGGCAGCTCCTCCCTTTAGATTTCCCCCATCCATGTAATTACCTGTGGTTTTTTGCCCCAAACTCCCCTAAAGCTGAGTTTTCCTGAAGGAAAATGCTTGAAACTGATGTTTTTCAGCCTTTTTTTGTGCATGATAGAACCTGGTTCAAATAGACTGGGGGGGCGGGGGGATAGCCGCACATGGATTATGAGCGGGGTGCCTTGGCCCGTGGGAATATATATTTCCAGAAATAATTGCTGGGTCCAGATGAACACATGGAGTAAAAATTGCCCTGAGGAAAGCGTGCTAATTTTTGGACCCATCAGAAAAAGCTAAAATGAGCTTGAACTGGGGGAGCACGAGGGATAAATCTGGGTCTGGGTAGCAGAAACTTTGCACCCCGTGCAATCAAAAATCAATTTGGGAAATGACCCAAATCCCTGGGGATTGCATGGATTGCAAATTCAGCTTTTATTTCAGGGGTTTTTTTCCAAAGGGAAATTTGCTGGGGATGGTGGCAGGGTAATGAAATGCTGCTCACGCGCCCTAATGAAGTGCCAAAAGACTCAGCGCCGGGCTCCTGGCAAATTAGATCTGGATTATTGGAGCAATGAGAATTGAACGATCCGAGATGTTATCGGAGGGGGCGGAAGCACCTCACCTCGCAGCACAGAGTGGCGTGTATTTAATTACCTGGAAGAAAACAAAAGGTATAACTCCCCCCCCCTAAAAAATCTGGACTCGAGGAGGATGGGAGGGGAGGGACCGTTGGCCACAGTCAGGATGCTGGGTGAGAGGGGATGCAGCAACCGAGACGTGTAAACGGGGCTCTCCGAAGCATCTCCAGCTTTTCATGGGCTGCATCTCTCCAAATTTCCTGGCAAAGGAGTTTTTTTTCCCAATTCCTGGCTGGATTTGGCTCCGTGCTCCTTTCCAAGAGGTCCTCGGGTGTGTTTGCATCCCGGTGCGTGGTCCAAAAGCGATGTGTTTGGGAAACACAATGCCTGGGCATGTGCGTTGCTTGAGTTTCCTAGAGAAAAAAAAAAAAGCTTCATCAAGTTTGCACCCAGTTCAGCCCCTTTCATGTGTGGGTGCTCACCCATGCACCAACGTGCTTGTGTCAAGCAGGATCCGGCCGGCATGTCCCCCCTTCTCCCTTGCAACCTCAGTCCCTGGGGAGGGAGGGTACGTCGGAGCATCCTCCCCCGCCCCGTAACGGAGGCTCAGAGCTCATTTAAAAGCAGAGAACAAGCAGATTTAATTAAACATAACCTTCCCTTTAGCAAGAAAATAAACCACCTTCTCTTTATAGAACAATTAGTATTTACAGCCCCCCCTTTTGCTGTGCTTTCCCCCCCCCTTAATACCTCTCCTTTATTATCCCTGGCTGGGAACAGGCACTGTTTGATTTCCATAAATTAGCATGAGGAATTGGGGGGGGACAAGCCCCCCCCCAAAAAAGGAAGCTGAAAAAGTGATATTTTCAAGCAATGAACTTGCAACAGAGAAAGAAACAACGACGGTCCCCAGCTGGAGGAGGGACATGGCAGGAGGAGGTGGGAAATTATGTGGGTTTGGTTTTTTTTAAAGTTCACCCGGTCCCTGGTGTTTCTCGGGAGATAAAAGCTTTTGCCGGCCTGGGCAAGGAGCCAAAATCCGTGTTTATCTGAACACAAATATAAAATATGATCTGCACGACAGCCGTTAATTCCTTGGGTTGTTTTTTGTTGGGTTGTTTTTTCACGGGGAGGATCCGCTGCTCTCCGGCTTTTCTACGTTGGGGGGAAATGTCAGCTCGAAGCTCCCGGGTGTTTTGGCGCGAGAAAAACCCCTCCAGTACCCCCAAGGTCGAGCTTTGAGGATGGGATGTGACAAAACCTGCAGGTTTGGAGGCTCGTTTTGCTTCCAGACCGGTTCGTGCTGGGGGATTTAAGTAAAGCCCCGTCATGTGAGCATCACCCAGGCAGAGAGGAGGACGCTCAGCACCGGGGGACCGCAGCGATCCTATCTAAGATGTGCACGTGGGTGATGCGAGTTCAATAAGTCAGATTTATCTGCATTGGGTATATATTGAATAAAAATGACTTAATGTCAAAGTTTGGACAGGAGGGGAAGGCTGAATGCCAAACTTACTCTGTCCTGACCTTAAAAAAAAAAATCTATTTAATATTGTTGCAAAGGTGACCTGCTTTGCTGGAAGATGTCACGGATTGACAGATGATCATCAAGATCTGGGAATTTTGCTTTTTATTCTTGGTTTCCAAAACGGCTGTGCTGTAATTACAGAGTGAGGACGTGCTGTACTCATCCCCGTAGCTTCATCAAGCCCCTCGGTCCCCGATTTCTGAGCCTCAGGCTGGAGCTGGTGCATCAGCAGCAGATGCTCCTCTGGAAGGATGTCGTTGCGTTGTGTTCACGTGATGTCCCCACGCAAAGCGTTTGCAATTGCGAAAAAATATTTGCAGTTGCTGGTTTTATGAGTCTTTCCAGCTGTTTTGCGATCCAGCGATGGAGAACTGTGCAAGGCAGAGCTGGATGTGCATGCTTTGTTGGGTAGTCTTCCTCCTGATGAAGGTTTCTAGGGGTTAAGAGCTGGTAGAGAGGGCTCTGAGTTAAGGAGATGTTGGGATGATGCTTGAGCCTGTCTGTTGCCACCAGCTGCCTGTAGATAATGGATCTTTGCATATCTAAAGGCTTCATGGTGATGGACCGTCGTGCACATCTAGATCCCGTATCTAAATCCCCTATAACACTTCTGAGATGTTTCGCTGGTTGTTATTTGGATGTCTTGATGAAAAGCCGCTTGCAAGAAGAGCAGCTCGGAGGGTTCTCCATCCCCGGTGAGAAATCGGTCCCTCAATCCATCTCGTTTCCAAAACCCAAACGGTTTTTGGGCAGAGGCAGATGTGGAGCAGCTTTGGGAGGGGGATTGCACTGAATAAGCCACTTCCTTGTTTCCTGTGTCTTAAAACCATTGTGTTATTTGTTCACTTTAATATAAAAAACCCCACTTTATGGGTAGCAAGTGCCATCTGCAGTGTATCTGTTTACTCTCTTATCCCGAGCTGTCAATCAACTGTCCCGATTATGTAGGTGTGATTGACGGGTGCGTGGAGGTGACATCACATCTGCTCACAATATTTGGGGGGGGATAATGAATAGCTTGCAGTGATTTATGATGACGCCGATCGAGGTGCGTGGTCACGTCGAAAACGCCCGTGCTGTTGCTCAGCCTCCCGTCTCAGCAGCATCCGTAAGACAGAATTAAATCTGCAAGATTACACGTGGTTCAAAAGTTACCCGTTTACGTATTTGAGTCTGTTTTGAGGATGGGGAATGTGTAAAACAGTTGAAACACGTAACTGGATTTGAGAAGTTATTATTGGGACACCAGGACTCAATCTACTCTCACCAAAGAGGAAGAAATTCCCAGAAAGTCAATTTAACTGACACGTCTGAATGAGTTTTTAGTTAAAATCGCATGTAAATGCCATTTTCTTCTTTCAAATGACCTCGGTGAAAGACGGCTAAACTGACATCGGGTTTTTGCTGCCCGGTCAGGCCCTTGCCTGTAGACATTTAGAGACAGCAGCCACCAAAGTCGGCTTCCCCCATTGCTCATCCCACGATGGAGAGATGCCCTTCGGGGACAAGGGTAGGAATATTTGGGGGGGGCTTTGCTGCTCTTTCTCCTCCTCTGAGGTGTTTGGGGGGGGCATTGGACCATTTTTTCCAGCTTTCCTTTGATTTTCCAGGCTGAATTCATCTCCTTCCCCAGGAAATTTTAATTTGGGCTGCCAATTTGGGGGTGATTTATTTTTTTTCCCTGTTAGAGATTTATTTTTTTTCCCCGTTTTTTTTTAATCTGGGTTTGTTTGCTTTTCCCTCTGGAAACCAAGTCCTCGGTGGCAACAGCAGAAAGAAAATGAGATTTTAGAGACACCCACCCCAATTCTTCCCATGGTCCCCTGGGTGCACGCACCACCCAGACATGGAGAAGAGCATCCCATGGGGAGAAGAAGGAGAAAATCATCTTCAGCCAAGAAATAGAGGGGGAAAAAAAAAAAGCGGGGAGCTGAAAGCTGGAAAATGCCCCTTTTTTTGGCACACCACCACACTCAGCATCGCTAAAACTACCCCATTTCCCTTTGATTTGTAGAATGTTGGCTCGTTCCTGAACTTGGCCTTCCTGTTTTTCTTTTAGTCCCTATCTATTTTTATATATATATTAAAAATATATATATAAAACTAAATATATATATTTTTATATATATGTGCACACACATCTTTCCACATGTGCCTGTAATTTCTCCAACCCTCTCATTTTTTTAATATTTTTTATTTTTTTTTTTTAAGCGAGTTGATTTTTTCGCTTGATAATCCTTTGAATGTCGCCTCTCTTCCCCACACAAATCCCCGCAGCTGTTAGGACTTCAAATCCTTCATCCATCAAGAGAGGCAAGGAAAAAGGCGGGGGACTAGGGGGGGAGAATGAAAGAGCCGCCCGGCACGCACAAAAGCACCAGAGCCTGGAAAAAGGCGCCGGCGATGCGGTTGATGCATAAACCGGGGAAAATTTCTGGCACTCGTCGTATCATTAATCTGTCTAAATTGGCTTTGATCTCTTCTGCTTTAATTAACTTATAATTATAATGTGATTATATTAATTTTTTGTGTAGGGGGTGAAGCTGTTTTGCAGCGGGGATGGGCTGAGCGTCTTCACCGTCCCCATGGGGATGGGCGACCCTTTCCAAGGCACCTCCGTGCACGAGTCCCTTTGGACTCGGTACATCTGGGGGATTTAACTTAAGATTCATTTTTATTGAGCATTCTTTGAGGATTCGAGCTCCAAAATACCTTCAAAAAGGTCATTTAGCAAGAAAACGTGGTGATTTGAGGTTTGGGGTCATCCATCTCAGCACCCGGCACCAGCAGCCATCTCCCCGGCGTCTCCCGTGCCCACGAGCAGTTCAATTTGGGATTTTTGGCCAGTTTGTTGCAAAAACCTGGGTTTCGCAGCGATGAAGTGATTCGTGAATTGGCCAAATTGCTAAAATAAGGGGAGGAATAGAGATTGGGGTGAGGTGTGCGGGGCTGCCCCGAACCCCTCGCCCCGTGCTCCTGGGGACCTGGACCACAAACAGCCCTTGATAGGAGCAACCGTCACGAGGATGAGAACCATCTTGTGCTCATCACTAGTCCGGTGCAGTTTTTAAACCTCATTTTTGGGTCTATTTGCCTCTTTTCAGTTCTCTCCATCTTCAGATTGCTTTATAAGCCTGAGGGTGGATATTTGGCTTTTCCAAGCGGGACACCCCTCTGCTGTGCAAATTGATTTCCTTTAGGAAGAATTAATGGGGATTGTGGGGTTGGAGGTGCAAATAAAAAAAAACAAAAACAAACCATCATTTTTGCAGGTGCTGATGAAGTGTGTTTGCACTGGAAAGGGGGGAGAGGCAGGATGTATCAGATGATATCTCT
Source organism: Balearica regulorum gibbericeps (assembly GCF_011004875.1). NCBI lineage: Eukaryota > Metazoa > Chordata > Aves > Gruiformes > Gruidae > Balearica > Balearica regulorum. The sequence goes on along the minus strand of NC_046204.1, from coordinate 7,623,576 downwards.
TTGGGTGATATATATTCCCTCCGAATTGCTGTCGTGCCGCTGCTTTGCACCAGCGCCTGGGGTTTGGTACTGTGGGGAACACGGAAAATACGGTAAAACCGGGATTTGCACGTTGTTTTTTGTCTGCGGTGATGCAGTGCTGCTTTATCCTGAGTTTGTCCTTGTCCTGCTGAACAGATGGGTAGTAGAGCAGGGATGGAGGGATGCAGAACCGTATGCCTCCCTATAAAATACGGGGGCATTTAGCAGCCCCTGCTAAATCCACAGCCCAGATTAAGGTTGGGCTTGGGTCTTGCTCATCTTCTCTGACAGCCGTGCCCATCTCTCCAGCCCCCACCAAGCCCTCAAAGCCCCGAGAGCTGCTCCCCACCTGCTTTCTGCTCCTATATTTTTTTTTTTTTTTGTCGACGCGTGAGCAGTTTCTGCATCCAAATTGCAAATTAACGTGGGCGGTCGAACGAGCCGGTATCGATCCACTTTGTGCATCTGAAATTTCGCGTGCTGGTCCGTGGAGGCAGATGCAGGCAGGGAAATTAGGGGGTTTAGTCGGTAATATCTTCAGCTATGAGGTTTGGGTGTGCTGGTGGATGCTCTGCAAGAGTTGTGCAAGAAAAGCAAAAACGCGTCCCTCCCAAAACCTCTTTGGCATGACCAAGGGCTAAAGGCAGGACTATTTCCTTGGAAACATTTGGAGCCAAGAGCTGGCGATGATGGTTATTTACGGGACATACTTCTAGCTGGAGGCTCCTGGGTCACCTGCACCCATCGCATCGTGTAATCCCCGTCCTTGTGTCATAGAAAAATAAATTCTAACTCATGGGTTGCCCCAGCTCTCCCCCTTCTTGCAATCAGTGCCTGGACCTGCTGGTTGTGCCCGAAGCCAGTGGCAACCACAAGAGGATGCGGTTTGGAGTGGGTAGGAGAAAAAAAAGTGAGATTTAAGTGATTTCAAACTATTTTCATTGATGAAAGCATCTTGCCCTCAAATCCACAGGCTGTTTGGCTCGCCACAGACTGGATTGACCCGAGTTGTTGGCTTGTCTGACTGGGATGGGATGTCACATGTCTCTCTACTCCGCAGCCCCTGTGCAAGAAGAGAGGTGGAAGCAGCTCCAGCTTTCCTGCCTGGCTCAAAAATTCAATTAAAATGAAACGCCTATTGATTTTGCAATCAACATTTCAGGAGGACTCTTCTGCTTGCTCGCCCTGAGATAATCAGCCCCTGTAGGAAAGCTGGTGCTGCGTAGCCGGGAGGACTCAGTAAAGAGCAGTTGCGTTGTCTCCGTTGCGTGCACACAGTTGTTCAAGATGAGGAGCATGGCCAAGACATGCACCTTGGCCTCTCCTGGGGATATTTGATGGTAATATTGCCCTTGGACCATGGAAAATTTAGCTGTTCCCCTCCCATAAAGAACCGTGTGGTATGGTGGAGTCCTATGCCCAAGCCCCAGGCCATGGAGAAACCCAGCTGGTCAAAGCTTGAAGAGTTTGGGGTTGTCCCCAAGTGTTTGGAGGACACCAATGTCAGCACCAGGGTGGCTGTGGAACCCGGTTGAGCTACTTCAGCTGTCAATACTGGCAGCATGAGACTCTCCATCAGGAGAAATGCTGCTGTCACAGCAGCACGGTGCCCATTTCCAAGGCTGTGACATCTCACCAGAAGATGCTCATGGGGAAGGTTGTGATGAAGATCTCATTCGCACCTGACAGGCTGGGAAATGGGCACCTGCTAGCGGGAGAAATGCCATATCTCACACCAAAATTGTATTTATTGGTGGTGGACAGCACTGGGACCATTGTTGGGTGGCAAGAGCGAGACCAAAAATCCGGGGACAGAGCTTGTCCCCATTGTTGGACCTGCTCCTGCTTCATGCAGGTGCTGCAAGAAGGTCCCATTTCTAAAAAACATCACTTGAGTGTCTTACTATATTAGAATTACAGCTTTCAAAACCGAGGAGCTGGTTCCTAAAGATGCATTTGGGTCCCCAGGCAATTCATGTCAAATCCAACCTTGGAGACGTACTTCCATGAAGGTGGCAGAGAGCTGGTACATCTAACAGGAGACATCTCGATTGAGTTATAATCTATTTTTTAAAAAATCCCCCTACGTTGCAAAAATGCTGCTGGTTTTGCCAGGACCCTGTTTGGGGAAGAAAGGTCTGGAGAGAGCAGAAATGTTTTGTTTCATCTTTTTTTTTTTTCAGAACCTAAACACTTTATTTATTTAATTCTCCCCACTTTGAAGCGTTTGGATTTCAATTTGGTTTTGAAATACATAAGCTGACGTTTCAGAAAAGCCTAAACCAATGCTTTTGGAGGAGTTTTTCTCCGGAGAGATGGGGGAAATCTGGATTTTTTTTTTTCTTTGATTTTTATTTCTTTGAGGACATCAGTGAAATCCAATTTTCGCGTTTGTGGGGCGCGAGTTTCTGAACTTGGCAGCTATCTGCTCGGGGTAGGTGTTGCTCGTCAGGTAAAAAACCTGCATTTCTTTGTGCTGCCTGCTGCACGCAAGAGATTACAGGTACCCCAAGGAATTTATAGCAATACAGGTCACCGTGCAAGGGGAAGGTGGAAAAATCCTCCCTGAAGAAAAGATAACCAGCTCTTGAGCTTTTTTCCCTCTGTGCCCAGCTGTAATATTTTACTATTTTTTTTCAAATTTTTTTTTTTGGTTCATATTTTGCCTTTTCTTGAGGAGCAACTCCATCAAGAACAACTTTAACCCATTGCATCACTATCCAAAATTAAATAAAAGCAAATTTCTGCTCCTCTTTTTGGGAATAATGCCAGTTTGATTTATTATGGAGTTGGGATTTATTGATATTTCTTGATGGACTGTGATCCGCCAAAGTCAGGCGACAGATATAGAGGGTCCGTTCCCCCAACGGGTGTAAATTGGTGCTGCTCCTTGGCAATCAATGGGACCAGAGTGGACTTACACCAGGCACCACTCTTGCCCGTAGCAGACTAAAATTGACTGATTTTGTAATATTTTACCTAGTTTTTTGTGCCCAGCTCCATAGCAGCATGTGCCGGGATAGGGAGGGGAAATGGGCATTTTCTTGCATTGCCCAAAACTATTGGTTCTTGCGCAATTTGGCCAAGGTGGATGGATGTCGAATTAAGCTGTGCTCCTCCTAAGGGTACCGGGGAGCAGAGGGACTACTGGATCCCAGGAAAAATCAGGTTACTGGGGTGGCTCAGCCTGAAATAAAAGCCTGAATGATGCTATTTGGGATGAAGGGGCTCTGCAATGCCCCTTTGGTGCCCGTGGTGTGAAGTACACCAAAAAAAAAAAAGAAAAAAAATCCCCATTCCACGGTCAGGAGAGATGGGACCTCCCAAACACAGCAACAATTTTCATTAAAAAAGAAAAAATTTAAAAGAAAAAAAAAAAAAAAAGGCTGAGCTCTTGCAACCTCAGCGTAAATCCTGGGGTGAGCTGTTACAGGGTCTCGCAGCTCGGTGCCGAATTAAGAAGCAGATCAATGCTATTTATTTTTATTATTATTATTTTTTTTTCCCCAAGCAGAATTTGTAACGTTTTATAGCAAAATCGATGCAAATCTCCATGAATAAAGCAATGGCATGCTTTAGAGAAATAAGGAGGGGGAAGCGCACCAAAGCCGTCCAAGGGCACGTCGTGCTTGGAGGAAGAGGGTTTGGGGACCAGCCTGGGGAGTAAGTGTGATGCTCAGCCCCAAAATCACATCCCTACCTCAGCTCATCCCTGGGGAACTGAGACCGAACTCAACAGATGGGATTTTTTTTTTTTTTTTTTTTTTTTAGATGAAACAGCTCCTGCAGCTTTCAGCCCTAATTTCCAGCTTTTTAACCCCAAAATACTTAGCGTGTTGCCTCTTCCCTGCGCTTGGGATGGAGCCGTGGGGTGCTGGGCTCCTTTGCAAGGGCGGTAGGAAAGTGTTGCATGCTCTTGCCTGGAAATCGCCAAAATAACCTGAATATTCATAAATCTGGCTACAGTTTGCAAGTGGGCTTGGGGGGCTGCCATGCATCGGAGGAGGCTGCTGCAAGCTTGCAGAAAGGCTTATTTTTAGGAAATCCACCCTGAATCCATGTGGAAAAATTAGTTGTATGAAGGTTAGCTCCTGGGAAATAGCGGCACGTTGCATTTTTCCCGTTAAAAACATCCCAAAGCACCAACATATCCCAAGAAGTGATGGGCACGTTGGGGTTTTGGGTTAGATCAAGACTGAGGATGGAGCCCGTTGCGATGCCTGGCACTTGCTTGGCCAACTCTCCTGCAACTTGTTAAAAATAAAACTTAAAAAAAAAATTAGGTTTTTTAGTCTGCAAAGACACTTGCAGGCTTCGGCTCGTGTCTGGGAGATAGCGATTGGGAGCGAAATACGGCGTCCCCGCTGAAATGCAGCAGATAAAGCAGCGGGTGCCGATGGAAATGCGGGAAAATGGGATGGAGATGGGATGGAGGGGGGATGCTCCTGTCCCACTGCCTCATCCCTTACCCCGGCTCCTGCTCAGCCCGTGTCTCCTTCTTATCCATCACGATTAAGCCTCGAAATTGGCCAAAGACAGGGGAAAAGGTGCCAATTAGAAGCTTTATTTCAGCTATCCGTCTTCCTTTCAGGCCCTCCGCTTGCCGGAGAGGGACCGGCGGTAAATGAAAAAAGACTTAAACGTCCCCAAATGACTTCCGAAATGTTTAAATAAGACTTCCATCTGTCTTCCCCCCTCTTTTTTTGACCTGGTGTTTCAGCAGGCTGGGAATGGGATGATTTACAGCTCTACGGCTCCCTAATGGGCTCGGCATTGTCCTCGGCAGCTGCGGGAGGGGAGGAAGAGGAGGAGCGTGAGGAGCAATGAAGGCTGAAGGTCGAGGGAGGAGGATTTCAAATTTGAGAAAAAAAGAAAAAAATCCATTTAAGGATTTTTTTTTTAAAAAAAAATTTTTCTGGGCACCTGTGTTTAAAATTTGGGGTCTTTTTTCTTGGAAAAATAAAAAACCTCTCGAAAGGCGGGGGGAGAAGGGAAACACAAAATGACTGAAGCCTCAGCGAAATGCATTGATTGAACCCATCATTTTTAAAGCTTTCAGTATTCAGACTTTCTGGAGATTATATATATATAAAAAAAATATTCCCCCCTGACTTGGGGCAGAAACATTTATCAACATCCTGCAGAGAAACCACTCCCCTGGTCCTGTCCTCCTGGGGCAGAGCTGGGCTTTAGGAAGCAGAAACCAGCGGCGTTTTGGGACGGGTTTATCCCAAAATTTGGGTTAAACACAACATGTACATCATCCAATTAGTTTCTCTCTATCACCTATATGGGGTTTTTTTCCTATTTCTTTTTTATTATCCCGTTAACGACAAGGTTGAATCTCTATTAACGGGATTTGCCAGGCCTGGCTATGTTTGAACCCTTTCCCTGCCTTAACGCTTTGCCTTTAAAATGTGATTTTTTACCCCGAATTGCCACCCAGTAGCAGCTTTTATTGCGCTTCCCTCACCAGAAATAATATACAAAAGCAGATATTGGAGGAAAATTGGGAAAATCGCTGCATGGTGGATGACTGTAACCACCTCTGAGGTCTCGGTGATGGGGGAACATTGGGAATTTGCAGAAAGACGGGATTTATTTTTTTTTAAAGGCTGAAGGATTTTTTCGCCTCTACCAGACCCTTTTGCCCGTTGCGCTTGCGGAGCATTGAAAGGAGAGCAAATCCTCCGGTGACAATTCCTGAGCCAGGATCATCAGTAACAGGAACGAAAGTAGCCGGAATAAATCTTGTTGGGAAATTAAAGCAGCTTAGGAAGAGACAGGAAGGGTCGGGGGGGAGAAAAAGGCCATTTGCGGATTTCAACCTTAAATGAATGAATCCCAAAGAAATGCAAAGAGGGGGGGTGAGATAAATGCAATTTTTCTGTCCGAAATGAAGGCACGTGCTGCAGAGCAATATTTGAGTGTGTCCCTGCGGACTTGGTTCAGCTCAACTCCCATTTATGCAAAATTTAACTTTGAAGCTTTCCTCAGCATCCTCCTCTCGTCTCTCCTTACCCTCCCCAAGGCCAGATCCATCTCTTTTCGCTCCAGATCCATCTTTTTTTTCTCCCCAAATTCTCACATTCTCTCTTGTGGCCTCTCTACCAACTTGCAAACTTACCACCCCAATGTTGGGGTGGTTTGGGGTTCAGAAAGAGGCTTTTTGGGTTTGAAGAGCAGCTTTTTGGCTCTGGAAGAAGGCTTTGGGAGGGAGGGGGAGGTTCTGGGTGGTTTTTATTCCGTGTTCATACGATCATAGAAGCTTTAAGTTTGGAAAAGACCTCTAAGTTCATCAAGTCCAACCGTCAACCCAACACCACCATGTCTACTAAACCATGCCCCAAAGTGCCATGTTTCCGTGTTTTTTGAACACCTCCAGGGATGGTGACTCCACCACCTCTCTGGGCAGCCTGTTCCAATGCCTGACCACTCTTTGGGTGAAGAAATTTTTCCTAATATCCAATCTAAACCTCTCCTGATGCAACTTGAGGCTGTTTCCTCTTGTCCTTGAGGCCATTTCCTCTTGTCATCATCAGATACAGCTCTTGAGTGGGAAGAGCACTGCAACCTCACCCTGGGGAGCAGAAAGGCAGCTGACCCCAAGCTTGCAGAGTTTTGGGGGGGCTGTTCCTTCCCTGGTTCACGGTGGTGAAATCCTGGGGGGGCTTTTTTTTAGGTGCTGGGCTGAATTCAGGCCAAGCATGAACCCCCTTTCTCTTCCCCTGGGGAGTTTTAGCTGCACGTGGGTGCACAGGGTGGATTTATCCGTCACCAGGTTCTAGTGGGATTGGTTCCCCATCTCTTTTTCTTATTTATAGGCAGCCTACGGAGGTTGGAAAAAAATCTTAATATCGTGGGGTTATATAACGCCTTGCGTGCCAAAGTGCTTGATAAGGTGGGAACGGCTTCACCCACCAGCAAAAAGGGATTGCTGCGGGAGTGGGAAGCTCCTCGGTGTGCAGAGAGCAGCCGGGATGCTGCACATAAGTGGTTTTGGGGAGATTTCTGCCAAATTAGTGTATGTTGTGGGGCAGGGTTGGCTTTCCCTTGGCGTGGGGTGATCCATCCGCATCTGTCCCCAGCAAACCAAGGGGAAGGGATAGGGTTAATGGTGCCGATGTGGAAAAGCAGGAGGGAAGTTCTGCAGGAATTTTGGGGGACTTTTGGTTTTTTGAAGAGAAAAAGCAACTAATTTGTGCCGGGGCGATGACAAATCTTGTGTTGCTGTAAATTTGAGACCACTGATGATAGGATCTTCTCCCTCCTTTAATTAACCTGAGCAAAATTGAGAGCACGCATTGCAGGGGAGCGGTGTCCTGCTGATTCAGCATCCTCAGGAGCTGCAGTTTGGGCTCTCTGGGTTTTGAGGTTTTGATTTTTTGGGGTGTTTTGGTGGTGGTTTTCTTGGTGTCAAGCCCTTGGTAGTGATGATGCTCTGCCAGGAGTAAAGGGCAGGGATGCATACCCAGAGGGGTGATGAGATGCTGAGCCCCGATTGCTGTCATCGCATGGATGGGGGTGCAGAGAGTTGCCAGTAACAGGAAGATTTCCAAGCATGGAGAAATTATATTAACCCACCGGGGGCTTGATATTAGTTATTCAGAGATGAGGGATCGATGGGCCCTGATCCTAAATGGAGTATTAATGCATTAGCAGCAGTTCTGCAGGGAAGCAGCGGTGCGGCGACGGCCCTAATGCGATTTCCCAAGGCTGTGGCCAGCAGCCAGCGGGCACCGGCACTGCTGCCTGTGCTGCCCACACCCCGTCCCTGCCTTCTTTCAGAGGCCCAGGACCAAATTCCCTCTAACTCTGTCCTCTCAGGTGGTTTAAGAGGTATTTCTCAGCTTTTGGAGGTCTCCCGCACACAGTTGGGTTTTTTTCTTCCCCTTGGTGTTGGGACACGTGTGAAAAGGCGTTTTTCTAAAATATTTTCCCTCCTCATAAATCAGATTGGTGTGTCCTCACCCAAGCAACGCCGAGCTAACTGCAGAAATACTGCATGATGGATTTTTTAAAAAAAAATACTCAAAATCTGAAACAATTTTTAGCAGAGGAATTAATTTGGCAAATATTTGACTTGGGCACTGTCATCCCACGCTTTCCTTCTCGGTGTCAACACCGGCGCTGGCTAAAAGGACTTTGAGTAATTTCCTATTAATCAATCTCTTTTTAAGAGGAGCTCTAATGACACTCAAGGCCGAGGATGGAAATGAAGGCACGGGGCCAAAATAATCCCCGGCGCAACGTTCCAGACTCCAGTGAAGGCAGGAGTTCCCAAATTCTTGGGAGCACGGACATACTTCCAGGATAAGCGGAGGAGTAGAGGCGCGGAGCGATGCTCGGCTGCAGCGGTTTGGTCTTGCTCCCGTCGGCAGTGGTCCAGCGGCAAACCTGCGGGTACCCGGGTTTTAGGGATGCTGGTGCAAGCAGCATCCAATCTAAAGATGGGTTTAATTGCGGCGACGGCATCTCTCTCTAAGGGGGGCACAGCTCAAGCTGGGAATAGGGCTGTGAAGGATGGAGGTGGCGAAATGAAGCTGAAAGAGCGAAAAGGATGATGAATTGGGGAAATAAAAGGTCAAAGCCAGTGGCGCTTGTGCTGGGAGGGAGACGGCGTGAAAGCCCCACTGCGAGGGATCCCGCTGCACGGGGTGTTGTTGCAGCCTTGCAGTGATTTTGGGGGGGGAGGCAGAGCAGGACGGGGACCACCCCTGCAAACCCCATTTTTCCAGGGAACACCACCACGACCCCAACTTTCACCCCACTTCTCGTAGCCACCTCGAACGGCTTTTGCTGCCAGCACGGGGTGCCGCGGGGAGTTGAGTCGCAAAGGGAGCGTCGAAACGCGGAGGGACCCCAAGTCGTGGGGAAATGGGGCGAGCTCGCGGCGTGCCAGGGTACGCGGTGTGCGTGGGGGAGGGCAGCTAAATCGGGCTGCTGGGTGAGTCACAGCACGAGGGATTTGCTCAGCTGCCTTGGAGAAGTTTGCTTTCTCTGGGTTACCAAAGCTCAAGCGGAGAAGAAAGGCGCCGGCGATCTCCAAACGATGTGCAAAAGGACAGACTCGAGCTGGCTGCGGGTTGGTTATTTCTGTTTGGGGTGGGGTTTTTTATGATTTTACTTTATTGTGAACTTTCTCAGAGCTGGAAACAAGACTTGAAATGAGCACTGATCGGCTGTTTGCAGATGTGGCCAGGGATGTGGCCACAACCTTCAGCATCAGCCCAAATTATCCCCAAGCATTAAAAACCCACTTTTAGGTGAGGTCCCTGCTCACAGCTCGATGCCCTTTCTATCATCGCAATACGAAGCATCTCGGCTGGGGGAGATGGAGAAATGCAAAGTTTGATGCAACGCTGAAGGAGAGAGCCGGATGAAAGGGAGAAGAGGGGAGTTTTTGCTGGATATTTGATTTTTCTTGGCAATGCCGCCACTCAGCCCTGCCCTCTCTCCGGGGAGGAAGGGACCAGTTCTCCAACAACAAGGAAAACAGTCCGCTTTTGTGCCCGGCCCTTTCTTTTCCTTGGCTGCCGGAGGATTTACCAATTAAATGGTTGTTTAGGGCTCTAAAACCCCTAATCAGATCTGCCAAAAGCCTTAATGAGAACTTTTCATTTCCTTTCCTCTTTGTTTTTTGGTGTGTTTTTCTTTTTTTTTTTGGCATTTTAAAGGTTCATTAAAGATCCACAAAGGATGGCAACAAGTTTCTCAAGCCACGCTCCTCTCCCCAAAATAATTGCACCGGCAGCTCTTGCCCAGCCTTTGCCACCGCCTCTCGCTAACATGCCCCCTGCCATGCTGGTGGGAACTGGGGATGGGATGCTTTTCCCTGGGAAGCATTTTGCTCTTCTCTTCCCTTCCTCATTTTCCCCTTTTTCTTTTCTTTTTTTCATTTTGGGCCTTTTTCCTCCTTTTCTTTTTGTCTTTGCTATTGTGTGTGCAAAGGCTGTGGCAAGCGCTTAGGAAAAGCGTGTTGGAGCACGTTGGGTTGGCTCCATCCTTGACCTCCAAATTCCTCCTGGATTTTTTTTTTTTTTTTTGCTGCTCTCATTCCAGATCCTCTCACTATTTCCAGCCTTGGAAACTAAACCTCTCCCCAAAGAGCATGAGCCCTTCAAGGGTAGCAGATGGCTGATGAGGAAGAAAGTCGTGGGCAGAAGGATGCAAATGATCTTGGATGTCTTTGCAATATTCATTTCGTCAAGGCCGTGCTGCTGGGGAAATGCATCATCCAGCTTGGCTCGTTGCAGGTTCTTCCCCTCAATCACCCAGGTTTTGGGGTATTTAATGAGAATTTTATGCTTTTGCAACACTTCTAATGTTTTGGTTGCTATCGCATCATGCGCTAACAAAATATTAAAGCTCCAGTGAAAGTGTTTCGTAACATTGCCCAGATTTTTCTAGAGATGCTGCTCCAAAACAGAACCCCCCCCGCTCCGCATCTGCGGGCAGTTTTGCAATGATATCTTCTTCGTCAGCTGGAACAAACCTGCAAATTTCAGGATGTCAGATTTTCTCCTGGGATTGAAATTCCATGTTTTGACCAGCTGTAATTATTGGGTGTCACCGTGTGCCGCTTGTGCCATCCGAGCGCGTAGGCGTTTCAAAGATCTCAAGAAAATAACAATTTCCAGTGGGAGTTTAGCTTTCAAAAGTTGGGTTTATTTGCAACAAAATGGGATCTGCCTGTGTCTTGCTAAAAGAAACTCTTGCTTCTAGACCCACTGCCAACTCTAAGTGCGGTGCCGAGCAGATATATGTTAATATTGAAGGGAAAAACTGTAATAACGTACGCAAAAAACGCCGGGGAGTTTCTCAAAGCTACTTATCAGCTGCAAAACTTCATCAGCCCTCTTCAAAACTGCAAAACTCTGCTCTCAGATGAGCATATTGCACATTTAATTCTCTCTGCACAGATCTCCTCTGCATTGCTAGGCGGCTTAAGATACTTTAATGTGTGCAGCAAAGGCTGGTGGTGACACATGTAATTAAGTCTTGCAGAACACCCTTCAACAGTAGAGATCAAAGCAATTTGCAAAATAAATGTGCGTCATTATCTCGACTTTACAGGGAAACTGAGGCTTAGAGAGGGGAAATCTCCCAGCAGACAAAGGCTGGAGGCAGGGAGGGGAAAACAGGATTCCCAAATCCCTCTTCCGCTGACGAGGCGAAACCGTGGAGCACTAAATTTGCCGGTGAACTTGTTTGGTAGCCTACGAACAATGAAGGCTCCAATGGGGGAATAATTCGGCTTGAAAGAAGAAATGAATTGAGATGCAAACAGATTCTCTCCCCCAAAAAATGACAGCTTGAAAGAGGGACTTGACTTGTTGCGTGGGAAGCTATTTTAAGGAGAAAAGTCAGTATGTTACTGTGTTGATGCAAGGACCCCTGTCCTGCATGAGCAAACTCAGTCTGTCTCTGGTTTTCATGCTATAAGATGGGGTCACCCAACCTGTTTGCATCCCGTAGGTTCTACCTCACCCCAAAACTCCTGCCTGCTGCCTTGGTACAGCATGTCCATAGACCACGTCTCCAAAATGACATAGAAATTTAGGATGCATTTACATGCTGTCTTGTTCATGTCTGTTCATGATTGTGCTGGCCAATTAAGAGTGGACCAAGCCAGAGGTGTCCCTCATGTCCCCATTTCTTGTCTCTGTGTGGTGGTGATTTGCTCCAGACAATATTTCTTGTTCATATTCTTCATTGAGCAGAGCTGGATGTGCCACTTGCCTACCCAAGGCTCTTTGTTTCCAAAAGCCCTCAAGATAGTACCCCCACGCTTTCTTTGCCGTAATTAAATTTTGCTTTGCAACCACCAAAAAAAAAAAAAAAAAAAAGCCTCCTGACAACCAGTGAAAAATAATTAGCAGCACATTGTGTCATTAAACACTAGACTTTAATTAAATTGCATAGAGATAACTGCCTCTAACGACTGGAAGTCTGGAGCCTTGAGACAGCCAAGCACTCAGCAGAATGGAGTAAAAGACCTCATAAAATAGACACAAGTCAAGTCCTTTCCTCTGGCTGATGAAGCACCTGCGTAAGTAGGACATCACTTTGCATCTTCCACCCGAAAATAGCTTATTATCCCTTGTTCGCCCCCTCTTTTCATCTCTTTGGAGGTGTTTGTCGGGGTTGAGTTTCGTCCTAGGAGGAGATGCCGCTCTTCTCATGTTGGCCTCCCCGTATTTGGCAACTTCTTTTTCATCTTCGTGCCTTGGGAAAAGAGATTTCCCCTGGGATGTGGGGTGGCTGGACCTGGACCAACCATGACAGCAGCTCGGTGGAGGTCACCCACAAAGCTGCAAACTCATGCGAGTAGTGGCTTTGGTGGGTAAACTACAGGGAGAGCTTCTTGGAGCATCTAGGCCATTGTGTCCCATTGCTTGCCCGTGACCTTGATGGACTTGAGCTTCTCTTAGAGGAGTTGGAAATCTCGAACAGACTTATTTTAAAGGTCATTTTGGGTCTACCCACATTTCCAAGCTGATTTCCAGGCATGCATTGGCTTTACTACCTAGCTACAAGTCTCCCTGCTTGACATACATAGGCTGAGTTTGCACCGTTTATGAACTTCTTGGGGTTTCTGTGCATGTTTAGCTGGTAAAAAGGTGGCAGTTGAATTAATATTGGGCGGGAGAAGGTGCTCCCAGGTTTGCACTTGCTTTTTCAGCTGAAAAGTGTTACATTTTTCTAGTATTATTGCCTTGCCCTGAATACAATTGAAATCCCCTCCGTCGCTGGCCCACCCCGACGTTTTATGCTGACTTCTCCCAACGCGGGTGCAAAGCAGAAGCCTTCTTCCGCGTGAAAATTTAATTACTGCTTTCTCGCATCTCGCTGCCAGACCTATAAAAAGAGGCTTATCGAGAACGATAAGCCCAGCGTCCTCGGGAATCGCACCGTAACTCATGCACGGAGCTGAATTGCAAAGGGGCAGCTCCTTTTGTGGCCTTTTTCCAACTTTCTTCTCCTGGCAGTGTGACAGCCAGGCACTTTGATGCAAATGCCGAAGGTTTTGGGCTTGGTTTTTTTTTTGGTTTGGTTTTTTTTTTTTCCCCTTTTAAATAAAGTAAATATCATCAAAATTCAACTGCTGCTTTCTTACTTTTTGCTCTTTCATCCTCACCTCTTCCAGCCATAGTAACGTTTCCCCCCACACACTATTTCAGTTGTGAATCCTCTTGGGAGAAGGTTGATTTTGAAGGGAGCCCGTTGCTGGTGTAAATGAGTGGAAAGGATCTGGGTCAGATGTTGCCGGTGACTTTTTGCTCGCCATCGTGTTGCAACATCCCCGAAACCTGCCCTTTTGCGAGCAGATGTCTAGCCGAATCTCCAATGAGCTGATAAATAGAGAAAGCAAAAGGAGAGCAAGATGCCTCCTTGCTAAAAGTGAGTTTTCTGCAAATTCCTCAAGGTGCTTTTCCTCCTCGTAAAACTGCCCGTTACAGACCAAGGTCGGGTCTCGGAAGAAAAGTCATGTGCCGGGCAGGGCTGTGGATGTGCCCAGAATTGAGACAGGTGCCAAGCGTGATGCTCGCTGTAAAACTGCTCAAGGAGGGCAAGGTCTCCTCTAAAAGGCTCAAAAAAAACCCCTTAAAAAGCAGAATTCTCTCTCTCTGAGCTGGAGGTGAGGGGTTGCACTGGTACAAAGCAACTGGCTCCCGTTCTCTTTTGTTTTTTTTCCTCGCACGAGCCGGGCCATGCTCGTCCCCTTTGGCCTCCCCGTTGCTTCACGGCAGGTTGCGGCGGTTGGCTTTGATTTATTATTACTGAGTTTGCTCAAAAGCACCGGGGAAGGCGATGCTCTGGCTCTCATTTCACCAGGGCCAGCAAAAGAATGAAAGCTCCAAGCAGTGCCAGAATTATTATTTATTCTATTTTTTTTTTTGAAGCAGTTTTTATGAAGAATAAATTTTTCTCTGAAAAAAAAAAAGTAATAATAATACTGCTTGTTCCTCTGATTGGTGGGGGAGATGCACAGGATCTGGCTGCTCGTCTGCATCCTTTACGGTCAGCTCTATACATTTTCACTTGCGATATTAGGCTGCTAACGCCCTGGCTTGAGCTGATGCTGAGTTGTGCATCCAATTGACCAAACCATCTTGACAGTGTTTCTCTGTGGAAAGCTCCGGCTCTTTTTTTGAGGTCGTTTTTAGGCTCCTTGCCCCGCCTCATATAAAACGTGACTTCTCCCAAATTACTGCCGGCTCCGGCATGCAGGTGTGTTTCCATCCCCATGCAAACCATCGCTGCCTCCATGATTTTCTCAAGAATTTTGGGGGTTTTTTTAGGGTTTGCTCTCATCGGAGCAATCTGGCAGGAGCACGGCTGCATGGGTCTGCTCTCGAGTGCCGGCAGGGATGGGCAGGAGCTGGCTGCAGGCAGCGATGGGCCATCTGGCAGGGGTTTGTGTGCAGGCAGGTAGCTGGCAAGGGGAACGCTTGGTGCTTTCAAAGAAAAGGGGGAATAAAAAGGCGTTTGGATGACGCTTACAAAGTTTGCAGGCTGGAAAGTCTAGTGTTTAAGCTGGGTTGGTGGAAGAATTTTTCTTACAACCCTTGCCCAAATCTAGCCATTTAGAGGGCAAAAATACCGAGCGTGGTAACTGGGTTAAATATTGTATTGGATAATCCTGTAAATTGATGGTCTGGCTTCAAATCTGAGCTGTGCTCCTATTCCTGCCCTCTATACGGATTACAAGCTTCCTTGGGTTTGGGAGGTTTTGGGTGAAAAATAGGGGAAAACCACAACGTGCTCAAGAGCATGGAGTGATAAGACACCTACATGCGCTTGCCCGCCTGTTCCCACATCAAGGTTTGCTCAGTGTTGTATTTATTTTGGCTAGTCTGGGGGAAAAAATAGTAATTTATTCTATGAGGGAAGCATTTATAAAGCCTGCGTGACTTGGAAAAAATTGTCTCTGAAGAGAGATCATGAAGATTGGGCTTATTTATCCAAGAGGAGAGCCTGGTAGAAAGGGTATTATGGACCTGGGAAATACAGAATAGGGTAGAGGTGAGAAATCAGGTGCTGCCGGTCCTGGAAGTGGCTGAGAAATGCTGCAAAAACTCAATGGGGAAAACGTGATCAAATTTTGAAGGTCTGATCCTTAATGAGACTATATGCCGTGATTTTCGCTGTTTTGTCTTCCGGCTCACTTAAATCTAGACCGGTGGATGCTATGCTACAGAGCGTTGGATTTGTTTTTCAATGAGAAAAGCTTCCCCGCCGCCATCAGATGCATTTCTTTACCCTGTTTCCATGCAAACTTCGGCTCTGGTTTATTCTGCTCTTCTCCAGGTACTTGGCGGAGGATGGATTTAATACTTAAGTACAGCCTGTTTGTGCTCCTCACCTGCCCGAGGAGATGCGAGGAGTGATTTGCATATTTATTAAATATCTTTTAGTAGGATACACAAGCCGCATTGCTACATCTCACTCACGATGCTGGGAGGTGAAGCAGTGATGGGAGGAGGGGGATACCTGCCACAGAAGAGCATGTTAAAAAATATTGAAGGTAAAATAAGCAGGGGTGCTCGAGGAGTCAGGATCTTGCTTTTTCTCCATTATTTCCTCTTTTCTGCTAAACCTCAAGCAGTGAAACCATCCCGGTGTTCCCAAAGGAGTTGTCTGGAGTCGGTGCAAGCGTAGACGGGTGCTGCAGAAAGCACTCGGGGTCATGTTTTTAGGCTCAAAAGACGTACGCTGTGCTCGAAACGCGTTGCTTAACGTGGCCTTAATGAAAAAGAAGAGCACCTGCGGTGATGGGATGCTCTTGGAGATCAGAGCGCGATTCATCTCGCTGAATTTTTGACGCCTGCCACGCGGATGCTTTGCATCTGAGCACTGAGAAAGGAGCTGAAACCGGGCGGCTGAATCCTGCCTGACTTGTCTTCCTCACCGGCAGTCGATAAAAACAGGCAATTAATGCAAATGTCACGTATCAGCCCCGTGCTGTCCCTCTTGTCCCGTTGTGCTCTGAGCATCTGCTGCGGGCGAAGGCGATGGGTCGCCCCTGGGGTGGGGGGATGGGTTTTTTCCCCCAAATTTGGCAGCAATTCCTATATTCCAATGTGGCAACAATGAACCACTGAGTCCCCTTGGGCTTGCCCATAAAAAGCTTACTTTTATTTTCATTTTCGCTTCGGTGTGGGTAAGCAATGAACCATTCCATAACGTATTTACAGGTCCAGAGCAGGGGTGTTGGACAGCTTGTTTAAATCCATTTCCCTAAGGAAACCCATCTTGTGCGACTGCTCCTTGTCCCTCCTTGTGCCCAAAACCTGAAATTTTGGGCCAGCTTGGTCAGTCTTCTCAAAATCCCCATTTTGAGTCTTTTGAGCCAAAAAGCATCCTCTCCTTTTCCCTCACCCATCCCTCACCACCAGGAAGGCATGCACAACAGCAATGCTACAAGCCCTATCATGGGCTTCTCTTGCTTGCCTGGATGTCGAGGAATTGACCTACATATCTTCAATTTGGGTCAAAACCGAGGGGTTTTTTGCTCTCTTGCTTGCAGTCGTGCTTGCTAACCCGGCTGCTGGGACAGCTTGCATAATTCACCTTTCTTCCAAGGCAAGAAAGAAAATATATTGCTCCTGGGGGGAAAAAAAAGCACACAAACAAGCAAATCCCATTTACACCTTTGGGAAAGAGCCTCAAACGTGTGGAAATAAATGAAAAACTTGGCTGAAAACTTCCCCAGTGCCCAAATTTCAGCTGTTTATGTCAGTGCGTGTTGCCCGTTATCTGTATTTTTCACTGGGTGATGGAGAGCGCTTAAACTCGGCATCTAGAGCAGAAAAAACACTCTCTTCTGAGATGGATGGATGTTCCCCGCTCCATGAAACATCTGATGTGCCCAAGGTGATACAGACAGTGTAAGAGCTCCCTTGACAATATTTAAAAAATTTATCGTTGCTTCAAACCCGCAGATTTATGGGCTGGGGAGGTAAAGCTGTGTGAAAGCAAAGTGGGTGTAGGGACGCTGGAAGCGAGTGAGGAGGAGGAAGGTCTGGATGATGCAGGTGGTGTGGGTCTGTCCCGGTGGTGTTAATACAGACTTGGAGCAGAGGTGTGGAGGAATTGCAGTGAATTTGCTGGAAAACATGCAATTTTTCCCCTGGAAAAGGTCCGTCTGGGGCAATCCCTTCAGGCTATGGATGCTACGAGGTGCGCCGCGAAGGGAAACAAACTTCATCGTATGGGACGCAAAGAGAATTTAAGAGGCACGGATGACACGTGAAAGGAGATGACAGCTGAGAGAGGCTCGGGTGATATTGTGTTTGCAGGAGTGCAAACAGTCAGGAGATGCGCCCAACGGCATCTCTGTTTAAACAGACGGCGGTTGCTGTTTGCTCCCGCGGAGCTGGGCGATGAGAAGCATCGAAAAGCTACTCGCCCCGCTGCCGGCTGAGATTACCCCCAGACGAGCCCCTCTGCCATGGAAATCTCTCTGCAAATGTATCGGGGATGTGTTTGCCTCGCTAAGGGCAGGGAAACGGGGAAGGGGGAGAGGTAGGAGCCAGCCACCCCCCCGCTCCTGCCGTGCCAGGGAGACGGATGAGGGCTGGAGGGGACCTGTCTCATCGCGTTTGGCTGGGTCCCGGTGAGCCCTGCCTTCCCAGCCTTGGCTTTTCCCAAGGTTTCGGGCATCCGCGGAGGAGCTGAGGTCAAAAGGGGATGCAGGCAGGGCTGGAAATGCTCCTGCTGCCATCAGCATCCTTCTTCAGCCCCTCTTTGGGGAGAAAACACCGCTCAGGGTGTGAACCCACCTTATTCCCCGAGACACAACCCTTTTGTGAAGTGGACTTTCCATACAAAAATATATATATTGTCCTATGAACATCCCATAAACGCCCAACCTGTGTTGGGTAAGCCCTGGATCAGCCCCCCGAAATACAAGCGAGCTCAGGCACAGTGGAGCAAGGCACCAGACACAAAAAAGACCTGACAGCCTTTTGCAAGCGAGCGATAACGACGGGCATCAGTAAATAAACAACAGAGATCTCTGCGCCCGAGATGGCAGCGGGGCTGGGTTCTGCTGACCCTGGCGTCTTTGATACCTGAAGGGAAAAAGGCTCTATAAAGTATTAGAAAAAAGCAAGTAATAGGAAGGTGGGCAGCGTGATGGCCGTTCCCGGAGTCACCGCTCGCTCCTTTGCAGCCCCAAAGTGCAGCTGGGCGAGCGAAGCTGCAAGGGGGGAGATGATCCCAAAATATATTTTAGCAAAATATATTAAAATCCCAACGGTCTTTGGCCACGTGCAGCAGCTCTGAGCTGGTGGGGAGCTGCCCTCTGCTTTCCAAAGGTGGTTGTCCCTCCGTTCGTGTGTCTGTTCGTCCTCTGCTACTGCTCGAGGCTGGAGACGCATTGCGCGGGGTGGGTTTGGGGCTGGCAAGGTGCTTTGAGGGGTTTTTCCCATTGTGTGGAGCAGCAGCTGGGTTTTTCTGGCTTTACACTGAAAATTTCCTCCATGAAAGTGGCCCTGACCATTAAGACAAGATTTACTTTTGGGTTGGGTTTGGGGTTTTTTTTGCAAACAGTTGAGACCTAAAGGATGCTGTATCCATCTACTGGTCCCATTTTATCCTCAGCATCCCCACGCCAGCACTCCAAGCCCTTCTGCCCAAGCAGAAATCAACCCCCAGTGCCCATCGGAGGGCAGACCGCTCTCCTGGCGCCCTTGATGCATATGGAAGAAAAGTTTGCAATTATTTCCCAGCCCCCAAATTAGATATCTATGTTTAAATCCCAAATCCACCTTTCTCACCAGTGCAGGAGCTTTGAGGCTCAGCTGTTTGGCTCTTCTTTCTTGCTAATGCCTTGTCGCGACCAGGAAATATTATTTACCCCTTTTCCTGCTCTTTTTTGGGCTCCTCCATGCCCTGCCAAAGCCACCATCAGACTCGCGCAGGATCCTTCCCCAGGGGCTCATAGCTCAGCCAAAAAACCCCATGAGATGCTGTAGGTAGCTCCAACCCAGCGTCGACTCCATCCTTTACCCTCTCAATTACATGGTAATGCATGTTAAAATTACAATTTTATTTATAGCCTCTATTTTTTTCCTCCCCCCCAACTCCACAATTTTTTACAGCTCATCCGCCGTAACAAATTTGACTTCATAAAGCGAAGGCGCAGGTTATTATTGCCTTATGGAAATAAACGGGAGCAGCCGATCTTTATTCCCGGGCCTGGCATTTGTCTCCCTGAATGCTTAACATGGTCTCGGTCGACACTTCGGATTTGTTCCAGTTGCTAAAGACGGTGACAAGCTCAGCTCGAGGGGGGGTATTGCCTCCCTCTCCTCGCTCCTTGTGTCAGATATTGCTGGTGAACACTCTGTTATTTGTTCACCTGGGGATGCTCCATTGCAAACCCCCCGTTATTTTTTTGCTGGGGGGGGGGGGGGTGCTCCATTGCAAACCTCCTGTTATTTGTTCTCCAAAGTGATGCTCAGTTGCAAACTCCTCATTATTTGTTCTCCATAGTGATGCTCCGTTGCAAACTCCCTGTTATTTGTTCAAGGAGGGATGCTCGGGGAGGAGGTGGCAGGGATGCACGCCAGCTCTTTTTGCAAAACTCTGAGCTTTTGGGGTGGTTTTCTTGCAGCCCGCTGATGGAGCAAAGGGTGCTGCTCTGGGTTTGGTTGCTGCAACGGAAACCCAGCTCGTGCAAGGGTCGCTGCAAGGGAAACCCCCGAATTTGCAAGGGCTGAAAGAGCAATGGAGCCAATAGGATGGACACAGGGCCATCTGGGCCATCTGTTGGCCATCCAACCCCATCCGTTGGCCATCCAACCCCATCCGTTGGCCATCCAACCCCATCTGTGGGCCATCAACCCTATCCGTCGGCCATCCAACGCCATCCGTTGGCCATCAACCCTATCCTTTGGCCACCACAGGGTTGAGATGCCTAAAAAGCCAGCAGAGTTTTGGGCATCACCCCACGGTGTGGTCCCCCGGTCCCAAACATGGAGGGACGATGGGGAAAGCGGGCGATGGCCACACTCTGCTCTAATTTCTCCACTTGCTCATTTTTATAGAAATTTTCTTTTTTTCTACCCATCCCACAGGGGGAAAAATGCCGAAGCGAGCCTTCGGCACAGCTGCCAGCATGAGAAAAAGATGTTAAAAATGTTGCTTAATATCTTTTTAACCCATTTTCAAAGCTGAGGGGTCCTGGTTGGGCATCAGTGGGTTTTTTTGGAACCAGGATTATTTGGGGGGAAAAAAGGAGCATTTTTGTCTGTGTCTAGCGTTGTTCAGTGGCAATTAATTTGGTGAAGATGGAGATGGCTACAATCCCCAGCAACCTAAGCAAAAAAAAAAAAAAAAAAAAAAAAAAAAAAAGCCATGAGGCTGGTCCCAAGCAGGTTTTGAGGCCATTCAACCCATCTCTGTGCAAGCAGCATCGTTTTAGCGCAAAAATGGGGCTTGGGGGAGGCTGGAGGATGGTATTTTCCATCCCTTCTGCAAGGCGTGTGGGGATGGAGCTGGGAAAAACACCACGGAAAGGGTGCCTGCAACTTTTAATCTTATTTATATCCACCCTGTAGCTGTCAGCAACCTATTTATACAGCTGCGAAGACGTCTTCTCCAACGTCTTATATGTATATATATCTGTACATGTGCAATTTTATATTTATATAGCTCCTAGGAGGATTCATTTAGCGATGGGAGATGTTTCTTGGAAGTGTTTGAAGGGAATTTAGGGTTGTGGGCTGGTTGAAGCGGTTTTTGGGATGAGCCTCCTGTTAAAAAAGTAAAATATTTCCGACAGCGGTTGGCATTGAAATAACTTTTTTTTTCCCCTTTCCAACTTGGAGATGCTGCACAAGCATCATGTACGCTGGGCAAAGTGCAGCCCCCAAATACAGCAAATAATTTTGGGGACAAATTTGGGGAAGAAGGGTTGTTCTAGGATGGAAAAAAAATATTAAGGTTTCTGGCAAATCATGGGTTTGGGGGAAAAAAATGAGCAGCTGAGATGTTTGGTCTCAAAGGCAGCCGAAATGTTTCAATTTGGGGTTTTTTTTAAGGCAACGGTGAAGAGATTTCTGTAACAAAACGTTCTTCCCAGCTGAAAACCCGAAACCCTCCATTTGCGGGGAGGGAGAGAAAGGCCACGCTAATCCTTTCAAAATACTCCCAATTTTTCTAAAAACATGACATTCAAGCCCAAAACCCCTCCCTGAGTGACTTACAGGCATGAAATGCTGCCACGTTTTTTAAAAAATGAGGGGTTTTTGACTCCCCCAGACCTTCATTTTGGTGGAAAACAGCAAATCCAGCCTTAATATTGACTCACGGGCTCAGGGGAAGGACCGGGCTGAACATATGGGAACTTATATTCTGAATTTTGCCCATATAGATGGGACATTTCTCCCTCTTGCGTGACCGTATTTTTACTTATAGGATCCCATTTTGGTGCATAGATGAATGAAATAAGTTTTAAAATGTATTAGCTACTGGCATGGATTTATAAATATTATTATAAATAATAATGGAATAATTATGGCCCTAAACACCAGCCCTGGGAATTAGTCAATGCGTGGTGGAGCTGAAGCAAGAGGCTGGGTTGAATAATACCTTACATTTGAGAGATTTGGGGATAAAAACCTATTTATGCACATTTAGGCTGCTGGTTTGGGGGCTCTGGGGTTTGCTCCTGCCCTTCTGCGTCGATGCCGGAGTGTATTAATTACAGTTTATTAATTACAGCGTGCATGCTATGAAAAACCCCTCGCTAACACGATGATGCTCTTCTGCTCCTCGTGGTTTTCCACCGCTCGGCTTGTCAAGGGAGGAGAAAAACCACGAAAAAATCGCTTTAATTCCCTCCTGCATCGCAGGGCTCGAATGCTTCACGTTACCTGGCCGGAGCAGGCTCGGTCGAGGGCATCCAACGCTCAATGATACGCTAAAAATAAATGCAATGAGATTTTTTTTTTATTATTTTTTTTTTAACCAGGGAAATGGTGCTTTGGCTCCAGCTGCTTTGCTAAGAAACACTTCTGGCAGGAATGCCAGAAAAGCTGTATTTTGGAAACATCGTTGTTTGGATTTTACAATGGGGGTTTTATTGTTCAAAAATGGATGTCGTGGGTGGGAAAAGCCAGACCTCGGGCTACTGCGGTGTAGGAAAATGTTTTGGGTTAAATGCGGCGTGTTGGGTCATCCCATGATGACGTGGGTTTGGGTTTTTTTGCTTTCTGACTGCTGGCATTTCTATTTTTTGATGGAAAACTGTTTGTGGGGAGAAAAATGGATTATTTGAAGTCGGGTACCTGTGACTTGATTTAATTTTGCCCCCCAGGTTTCAAACCATGGAGGGATGCAAAAAGGGATGAACTGGGGTTTGGGAGCACTTGTAGCGGGGCACGTTTTTCCGCAGGGTAATTAGCCAAGGATAACGCTAATGGGAATGATCTGCAGCTAATTACCCTTTCGTGCTGCGGCTTCGATAACGGGAAAGCGGATGGGAAAAGCCAAGGTTGCTCTCCACGTGACGCAGGAAACATCTCCTCTCCCTCCCGACGCCTTCGCGATAGGGACCGCGGGACGCGGCACTGGGATGCTGATGCTCTTGGGGTGAATTGATGTCGCTTTGTCGAAGAGCATCCCCCCCAGTTTGGGATTCACCCCGTTTTGGGAGGCGCAAAAGGTGAGGGGGGGGGCGGGGGAGCCACGTGCTGCTCTTTGCCTGTTCTCTCATTAATCTTGATTACGGAGCCCTCGCGCCCGAGTTAATTTTCTTGTAGATGCGTATCAGTCATGTAGCTGGGAATCTCTCAAAAGCTAATGAGGAATCGCATCCTTGCCACGTTATTACCCGGCTAATTAGTACACGGGCTTCTTCTGGAAAGGTCAGGAAAGAGGAGCTGAGAAATTTCACCTTTCGGAGCCTTTTTTTGTGCCGAATTGGGGTCGCCGAGGACAGACGGAGGAGAGTCGCCCACAATACCCTGCCCTGGATTTACGCTGCTCCCAAGGGATGTCGGGGATGAGGCTTTGGACCTAGTTCTCCAGGCTGGATCCATCCCTCATGAGAATGGGAAGGACAGGGCTGGAGGACGACAGCTCCATCTGAAAAATAGTGATATTTTTTTTTTTTAGGGCGTGATGCCTGGAGGAAGCGATCCAGTCTTTTGCAATGGGATGGGGCTGCGAGGAAGCACTTATTTATTTTAAACAAATATGGAGTAACCTCCCTTACGGTTTGGATGGTGGCATTTGGCCGGGAAAAGAGCGTCACTTCCCATCGGCTCGGCTCACTTCATGCCTTTCCAGGGGACCGAAGCCCCTGGGGCTGTCAACCGAGTAGCTTTTACCAGCCGCTGTATTCACACGAAATTAAAACCCAGGCGAAACTCAACCGAGCCAGACACCTAATACAAACGGCAATATTTTTATCCAACAATTTACATCACTTACTGTCTCCTTCAATGTCCTGGGATCCGGCTGATGGCCCGCGTGCTTCTCTCTGGGTTTCCCTGCACTCAAATATTAAATCTGGAGGCTGCCAGAGACGCTTTACCACGGGAAAACAAGTCCTGCTCTAAATGTTTCGGGATATTTAGTTTACGCTTCTCTCACCGGGTCATCGCTTTTGCTCTGGGGGAAGGTTGTACAGCCAAAAGGCAGAGCCGGAGCTGCAAGGGGCTGAAATTCAGGTTGAAAAGGCATGGGATTTATTTTTTTTAATTATTTATTTTAATTTTTATTTTGCGAGGAGATATCTCAGAGTGCAGCTAACGAACATCTCCGCGTTGCTTTTATCTGGATGCCCCTTCTCTACTCCCCAGCCTAAAATCTTCACCTCCTTAAGCACCTCGCCTATGGGTTACCGCATTCGAGGGTGGAAAAAAATCCCTCCGTGCATCTCCTTGGGAAAAAATTAAAATAGGGTTATCCCAGCTTGCTTGGGATGGGACTGAAAAAGGAGATGGTGAGTGATGGAGGTGGGGGTTTGCGGCTCAGCAGGGCAAAGCAAGAGGAGGAAAAACCACATCTCGGCAGAGGCATCTCGGAGGAGCAGCTCTTACAGAAGCTGACAGCACCATTTGGGTCGAGCGCGGGCTGTTAACCCGGCAGAGCGGCTTTAAAACAACAGCAGCGCGCTTGGCTTGGCTGAACTCGGTTTTACCTCGGGGCCGGCTAGTTAGGCTGAAGCTTTTTTAGGGTCTGCTGGGTTTGCCGGGATACGGCCCCGCGAGCGCTGGTTCTTCCTACCCGGGCTGTTAAATTCCTGGGAGGGTAAAGTAAAAGCAATGTCTCTCGGGGGTCTATCAAATCTGCGATCAAATAAAGCAAGATTTGATTTCCAGACATCTCCATGCAAGAACGAGCTGCGGCTTTTCCCAGCGGATGAAAAGCAGAGGGAGAAGGGAGAGAAAATCCAGCTCACTCACAGGAATTTCAGCAACTAATTGATTTTATTTAATACTTTTTTGCACTTATCTACTCAGAGGCGGATTTTTTCACGGTGGTTATTTAAGAAACAAGCCATAACCCACCAGTTTTCCTTAGAGTGGTGTCACTGGTTGTGCCAAAGTCTCGGCACAGGGGCTATCCCCCATCCCCATCCCAGGGAAACCTTTTGCCCTGATGCTGGTTTTTTTTCAAATATACACCCCAAAAGAGGATGCTGGATTTTTTTTTTTTTGCATGGGGCTGGCGTGTGCTGCTGGAAATGAGGGGGGTTTGCGTGATTTTTGGGAAGCGATAAGGCTAAGCTGGGCCTGAGGGCTGTAAAAAAAAAGATGTGGGGGAGACGGGGTGACCACATGGGACCAGAAAAAAAAATCAAAAGCAATGGCAAAAAAGCTGATTTTGCAAAGAAAAAAGGTGTGTATTGGGGAAGTGCTGCTTCTAAGGTGGAATAGCAGCAGAAAGAGGCCTCCAAACTCGAGGAAAAGCTTCCTCCAGCTCCCTAATCTCGTGTTCTGCTGTGGCTGCCTGCACGCCCCAGGCCATCCCGCTCCCCACCTGGGCTCTTCAGAAATAATACTCGCATTTTCCCCTTTGTCCAGGAACTAATTAAATCTGGGGAGCTAGAGGAAAACAAGGTCATCTGCGAAGCAGGGCCACGGAGGGATGTGCGTCCCTGGCTGGCATGTGATTCTGGGGGGGCACTGAATGGCTCCGGGGCTGGGTCCTGCTGCTGGGGGGTGCAGGGAGAGGGGAAATGCTGAAAGGGGGGGGGGGGGGTTGGCAAATGGAAACTGCTGCCCCAGGGCACCCCACATCCCTGCCTGCATCTGCCCCCCCTGCCTGCACCCCACATCCCTGCCTGCATCCTCCCTACGGTTCCCTCCCCTGACCGTGCCTCCCTGCCTGGATCGCACATCCCCTCCTGCACCCCCCCTCTCACTGTGCACCCCCCAATGCACCCCCTCCCCAAATCACCCTTTCCCCCCCTGCACCCCCCAAAACGCCTCACATCCCTTCCCGCACCCTCTCCCTCAACCGCGCCCCTCCTCCTGCACCCCGCACCCCCCATCCAGCGCCCCCCTCCTCCCGTGCCCCGTTCACCCCCCCGACACATCGCCCTACCCCCCATAGACCGGGGACCCCCTCCTGCAAACCCCCGTCCTGGACTGGGCATCCCCTTCTCCACCTCCGTACACCACGCCCCCCTTCCTCCGCCCCCCCAATACACCGCGCATCCCTTCTAGAGACTGCCTTACACCCCCCTACACCGCCTTACACCCCCCTACACTGCCTTACCCCCCCCATACACCGCCTTACCCCCCCCTCCATACACCGCCTTACCCCCCCTGCATATACCCCCCCCGCATCCCCTTACCCCCAGATACCCCCCCATCCCTTCACTCCTTACCCCCATATACCCCCCCGCATCCCCTTACCCCCCCGCATCCCCTTACCCCCCCGCATCCCCTTACCCCCATATACGCCCCGCATCCCCTTCCCCCCCCGCATCCCCTTCCCCCCCCTGCATATACCCCCCCCGCATGCCCTTACCCCCCCCTTACCCCCATAGACGCCCCCGCATCCCCTTACCCCCCCCCACATCCCCTTCTCCACCCCGCACTCCCCCTGCATCCCCCCCATATACCGCGCACTCCCTCCTGCACCCCCACACAGCGCTCCCGCCCCCTCCCGCACCTCCCGGGGGCCGGACCGGGGCGGGCTCAGTTACGGGGGGGGGCCGGGGGGGTGGGGGGGAGGCGGGCGGCCGCCAGCTCGCTCCGCTCCCGCTGCAATAAATCGGCTTAAGGGCGGCAGCGCGGCGGGATCAGCGGCGGGTGCGGGCTGGGCTGGGGGGGACACGGAACCGGGGTGAGCCCCCCCCACCCCCCCCCGCCGTGATGCCCGCCTGCCCCCCGGGCAGGGGGCTGGGGTGCCGGTGAGCCCCATGGGGCTGCCCCCCCCGCCGGCATCATGCGGACGATGAGCCCCCTGCCCCTCTCTTTGCTGCTCTGGGACCTCCTCGACCTGGCGCTGGGTGAGTGTCAGCCCCCACCCCCACCCCCCCCACCCCTGCCCTGGGGACAAGGGGGACCCCCCCCTATAGCCGCTGGAATAGTGGGGTGCTCACCTGCACCCCGGTAAGCGTGGCTCTGGGCTCCGCACCTTCCCCCCCTCAATGCTCGTGGGATGATGGGGGGGTTCCGGAGGGTGCAGGGTGGGGGGCAGGCACCCCCTTTGGAGCCGGTAATAGGGCGCTTGCTAACGGAGCACCCATTGACAGGGTGCTGGCGTGGGACCTGTTAATGGGGTAACTGTTAATAGGGGGGGCAATTAATAGGGCAGCAATAACAGGGTGCTGCTTTGGGCCGGGTGATGGGGTACCGGTGCTGGGGGACAGGGCGAGAACGTTGGGGGGGGTGCTCGTCCCTCGCCCCTGAGCCAGAATCACTGTGGGGGGACCCGTGTCCCCCTTCCCTGCCGCTCCGTACCGGGGGTCCGGTTGTGAGTCCCAGCCCTGGCTCTACTCGCTCCGTACGGGGGTCCTGCGGGTCGGGGGGGGGTGTCTGTGCCCTGGGCACCCCCATGAGCTACAGCTTTTTTGGGGGGGTTACAGCACCCAGGGGCACCCCAGCCCACCCTGCCCTTTGGGCATGTGGGGGGGTGCCCTAAACCTTACAGATGGGAGGGAGGGGCCACCCAGCAGGGAGAAGCAGCCCCCCAAATCCCCGCCGTCCCGGGGGTTTGCAGCATCTTGACTCCCTGCTTCGCTCCGCAGAGCTTTTAATAAGAGCCCCCCCTATCCCGTCCCCAAAAGCGGGGCTCCCGGGAGGTGAAAATCAACGGGGCAGGAAACTTTCCCCTCCTCACAGCCCGGAGGCTGAGGGGTAGCCATGCAATTAAATTTCTTGTGCATTTGAAGGCAATTTCCCTCCTCTTTCCCCCTTTTCCCCCCATGTCCCCCTGCCCGCATCCCCCCAAATCACCCGCTGCGGGGTCTCGGGTAGCCGTTCTCTACCGAGCACAGCAAGACCCGGCTGCTCTCCGGAGGCTTTGCCGAGCGCTGGGCGCTGGAGGGACGAGCAGAGCTTGCTTGATATCTTTTTTTTTTTTTTTTTTTTTTTTTTTTTTTATTTGTAATGTACTTTTTTCTCTCCGGAAAGCCGCCGTCAGCTGCTGCAGGGCGCGGGGAGGGGGGAGCAGCGGCCGTGCTCTGCGGGGTTGAGCGGGGAGAGGTTGACACAAAAGAGCTGATTCTTCCCCGGCATCGTGAGCAGCTCCAAAATCATCCCTCGGGGACCGCGGATCACTGAGGTTAGCCGGAGCCCGGCTTGGATTTGGCTGAACCAGGGTTGGGAAGGCATTGTGCATCTCCCGCATCCCTCTGTCATCCCCCCGATGGGTTTTACGTCCTGCCGGGCTGCGGCTGCTGCTCTTTTCCCCCCTCCCCGCTTTGCTCCGTGCATCCCGAGCATCCCACCGGCATCGTGCTGCCGCACACGCGGTCGATAATAAAACCTGCGCGGTTTGGGGTGGAGGGAACTTGTGCCAAATCCAGTCCTGCCTCCCACCTGGATCTCCTTTCCGCCTCCACCGTGGTTTTAAGGTCACGGATAGACAATTTTCAAGGAACAATGCATCCCCTTGGTTTTTCCTCAGCAGCATGCTGTCCGTCACCGATGCACGGATCATTTTTCCTCCCTTTCTCCTTTTTTTTTATCATTGTGAATTGGGCGATTGCTCTTCTGCTGCTGATCTGTGAGAGCGGGCGAGCGGGTACGGGTATATCTGTGTGTGCAATGTGTGTTTTTGGGGGGAAAAAAAAAGAGGTAAAAGTTGTTTTGTGGTGGGTCTAGAGGAAGCTGGTGGCCCCGGGGGGGTGGTTGTGGGTTATAAGTGATGTGGAAGGAGGATCCTGGCGTTCGGCACGGTCTCGTGGCCAGGTTCAACGGGCAGTGCTTGGGTTTGGCCACCCACGAGCTGGGTTTTGGCTCTTAAAACTACTCTGGGACTTTGCTGCTTTCCCATATCCTGAGGATCAGCTGCGTTAAGTATTTCCTAGCCCTCAGCAGAGAAATGCTGTCCCAAAAAAAGCCAGTTCGCGCTCTACTTTTTCAGCAAGCAGCTCAAAATCACTGCAAAAAAGCCTGGGTTTGGGGTGGGTCCACCCCTCCTGATGCCTCCCTTCGCTCCGGGCAGCAGGAGGCCAAGCGCTGCTCCCGAAATTCGGCGGGCAGATGGCTTTTCCGTGGCTGACGGCATCCTTGGCTGGAGCTGCCGGCGTTGTGGCGGCGAGGGAGGACGTGCGTGCCGAGGTCCATCCCCTCCCCATCCCGGCGCTTCGCTTGCAAGGGATCGAGCAGGATCTGGCCGCGTCCCCTGGGAAGATGCAGCGGGGCACGTGCCCAACACGCAAACTCCCACTGCTCTTCCCTACAAGCACATTTGCTCCCGGCGTCTGCCGTACCCTCCTAAGCCATTTTTTGGGAGGAATTTCTCCTATTTTTATTATCATCTTATATATTGGTGATATATATATCGGCGGGCAGCCACCCCCATCGCTGCAGCATCCAGGAGGAGCAACAAGGTCCCGCTGCCGGCGCGGAGGAGAGCATGAGGGGATTCATCAGCTTCCCATCCTGCAAAGCATCCGGCGCCTTCGTTGGGAGCCTTTTGGGGTTTTCCATCCATCGCCTCGTAACGAAAAACCCTTTTATTTACCCGAACGAATCCGCTTGCTTCCTCGCCGCGCGGTAGGTCGGTTGGATCCTTCCCGATGCGTTATACGTCCCTCTGGGGAGCATCACCCCTTGTAATACAGGGTTTTGGTTTTTTTCCTTAGAACAAGCTCAATCTCTCCCTTTGGCCAGAAAAAGCTGCCTAGGGTAGGGCTAAGTGGGTTAAGGAGCCGTCAAGATGGAAAAAATGAGGGCACGCGGAGGAGGCGAGCGGCTGGACCACGGATAATGATGGAGCCGTAGCCCCAGGGTTGTGTGTGCGTGTGTGTCCCCACCCCGGTTTTGGAAAACCGGGAAGCCTCATCTGCAAGCTTGGCGATGGCTTCTTGGCATCGCCGAAATCGGGGCTGGCTGATTAGCCGGCGCTCAGCTTGTCGCCTGAAATATCGTTCCCGTAAAATGTTTCGTCGGGGTTTGTTTTACAGCCGTGTAAAATCAGAGCTGTGTTTTGCAAACATGAAAGGGAGGGCTAAATATGTCGAGTTTTGATCTCGGTGAGATATTTATATAGTCCTTATCGGAGCGGTTTGGTTTAGCTTCTGTACTCCACCCCCCCCACCACCCCCGGCACCTCCTGTGATGGGAAAAAAGGGGAAAATTCCAGCGGAGCTCTTTCTTTGAAGCTGCTTTACGGGTTTTCTGGGCTTTGCCCCAAAAGGGCAGGTTTGCTGGGGCTGGGGTTTGCAGGGACCTGCCCTTAGGGCTGTGCCCGTGCTGCTTCTCCAAGCCAAAAAAAGAAAAAAAACCAACCCAGCTTGGAAAATTCCTTTTACAGTTATCATTTTTATCAGCAAGCTGAATTTCTCCCCCCTCTCTCTCCTTTCCCAGGGACCCCCCCAGGCTTTTCCTCGCAGGGTTTTTCCCAGCTTGCATGCAACCCCCGGGGCGGCTCCTCCTTGCGAGCCTGGAAAAGCTTATTTTACTCCTTTTGGCAGGAAAATAACAGCGTACGGCTTTTTACCGGGGTGATGGGAGCCACCTGCTCGCCTCATTTAAAGAAAAGAGATGTTGGGTGGGAGTTTGTGTGCTGGGGGGGGGGCAAGGGGAAAGGAGGAGCATCCTCTGCGCCACGTGGGAGCGAAACCTGCTCTAATTCACCTGCGAATGTACAGCTCTGACCTGGAAAGCCGTCCCACGCTCCGTTCATCCTTTTCTACTCATGCTTTTCCCCGGCAAATCTCACATTCAGCTCAGGGTCACCTCTTTTTAAATCTTTTCCTACTATTTCTATGAATTCTGTATTTCCACAAAGCCCGTGCTTTGCTCTCCCGGTAAATCCAGGCCACGTGGGCGGCCGAAGCCCCTTCCGAAAATCCTCCTAACTGTGCTAATTGCCCTTCCCCAATTAGCCCAATTTTTGTCTTTTCCCACCAGCTGTGATTTGTAGCGGTTTAGAGCTGCCAGTTTGAACCCAGAGCTCTTAAAAAAGCTTTAACAAGGATCTTCACCTTGCCTTGTACCTCTCCAAGCTAATAAGCATCTTCAGGATGCAGAGATACTCCGGGCTCCATTTCTCCGGGGAAATCCTCATGCATTAAATCGTGGCTGGTCCTTAAACATTCCCAAAGCTCTTCCATTTGTTAGAGCTCAGTTTTGGGGTATTTATCTCCCAAATTCCCTTGCTGCAACAAGTAATCCCTTGGTATTATTAGCACCCCCCCCCAAAAAAAAAAAAAAAAAAAAAAGCTGAGGGATGCTGTAGGGTTTGGGTTGGGGATGTTGCTCCCCTCTGTCCTGAAATAAGGACTTGTGTTACAGGTTGTGGGTTTGCTTCTAAGAGCCTTGAGCCAAGCAGCCCCTGCTATATGTACTGTGCAAAATGCTATATGCAATTTGCTGCATGCCAAATGCTATATGCAGTGTGCCAAATGGAGCGTGCTGCATGCTATGTGCAATTTGCTAAACGCAAGGTGCTGTATTGCGCACGCTAAATGCACGGTGCTATATTGTACATGCTAAATGCAAGGTGCTACATGCTATATGCAATTTGCTAAATGCAAGGTGCTACATGCAACGTGCTAAATGCAATCTGCTACCTACTATATGCTAAATGCTATATACATCACAGCCCTCGTATATGCCCGGTGGCCTCTCTGGTGCCTCCGAGCACTTGCAGGCAAGGTTTGCCCTGGCGCTGCATCCAGGCTTGAGCAACGTGGAAATGCGGCTCAGCTCCTGCATCGACGGGTTTTGATGGAGCATCCAGACATGACGTTAACCACGTTCCCTTCCCGTGGAGACATTTCAGGGCCCTACCTGCGCTTTTTTTTGCTTTTTTTTTTTTTTTTTTTTGGGTTGTCATTGCAGAAATAGTCTTTTCTGTCAAAAAAATCTTTGACTGGGAACGCTTGACCGGCTCTCGCCTTGCTCCTTTCGCCAAGTGCTTTAAGATCTGCCGATGAAAAGCTCTCCACGGTGTGGGGCTAAGAGCAGGTTTTATTTAATCCAGATGCACTAACGGCTGGGGAATGAGGCTGAAGTGGGGCCAAGGATCCTGCTGAGGCTCCTGCAGCGTTTGTCGAGGGAAAAGCCTTCCAGGGAGGTGGGGATGGAGCCGAAACCTCGCCCTGGCATGGATGGAGATGGCCAGGACCTGCCTGGGACTGTGTATGGGAAGGATGAAGCATCACCCCCTTGGGACCCGCCAGTGATGGGATCTCCTCAGTGCTTTGAGGTTTTTTCCCCCTACCCCCTAAGAGAAAAACCTTGATTTCAGTGACACCGAGTCAGTCTCTTTGCTCTGACATCGGCAAAGAGGAAAATCAAGGGCAGGACCCCCCAATATCCCTATTTTTTGGAGGCAGGAGGTGCAGCTCTCCCCTTGCAAACTTCCCGGCTGGTAAATCCCGAGCAGGGAGGATGCAGCTGATGTGGCTGGTTTTGTTCCCTTGCCAAGCTGCTCTCTTTGCCCTTTTGTTTGCTTTCTGCCGAGGCACTTGGAGTACTGATGGGCTTGTTTTTAACTAATGACTGGCGCTCACATTATCTCTCCCCAGCATTATCTCCTTCCCACTTTTCCTGTCTCCTTCCTAAAATAAACCGTCAATCACGGGCTTGTTTTCAAAGCTTTTGGGGCTGGATTCACCGTGAATGCCAAGGGCAGGAGGGCCTATAGCGAAGTGCGGGGACGATAACCCACCGCTGTGCTTCCCTCTATGGAGTTATGATATAAAATTAGGTTTTTAGGGTCTGCAAAACCATTTCGGCTGGGGAAGGTGCATGCCCTGCTTGTTTTCACTCTCAGCTGGCTGAGAAATGGGGTTCATCCCCCAACACTGTGTCAGGGCCCTCCCGATGCGCTCGTCTAACGGGGTGACCTCGAGCCCTTTTGGGGTGACGCTCCTTGCTGCATCCCCACGATCTTGCAGGGTTATCACCTGCCGTTCCTATCCCTTTGCAGCAGAAGCCAGCGCTGGAGCCGGTCCTCTGAAAGGCAATTAACGCTTGTATTAGCTAAAAGCAAAACTATCATTAATTGGGTCCTGACAGCCCTGGTGAGGGAGGTTTGAAGCAGGGAAGGAGGGTTTTCCAGCGCTGGGCTGAATCCATGGCAAAGACCTGCTTGCCAGAGACCTCCAAGGAGGTTTGGGGAACATCAGGAAAAACCACGTTTCCCAGCGGAGGGACATTGCCACCCAAAGGAAAGGGGCTGCCGAGGTGGAAATGTGGCATTGCCGAGCCCTTCCCAGCCTCCAGACCCCACATTTCGTCTCTTCTGGTGCCGGGAGCGCATCTCCATCTGCAAAATCCTTCTTGGCTTGAAGAGCCAGTGTCTCAGAGGCATTGCAGAACCAAGCAGGGGAGGCAGGGATTTAGTTCATCTCCTGCCCAAACCTCTGTATAATTTCCCGTTTATATAATGCCTTCAACAATATACTTCGGAGAGGAGGCCGAAGGGGATTAGCAGCAGTTATTCCAGCCCCGCTCCGCCTCCCTGTACTTGTAGATAAATCCTGATGCTGCATCCTATCTGGCTAGGACAGGGAAAAGGGGAGCTGGAGAACCCTCTGTTGGGATGTACCTGCATTGCACGTGAATTTATACTCATTTATTTGTTTGCAAAGGTGTCCGCAGCGATGGGCATGGGCTGGAGGGATGCAGAGATGCTCTGTGGTGGGGGTTTGGTCCTCCCCAAGGGAGCAAAGTGATGGGTGGGATGCGGGGTGGCAGGGGGGACATGGTGGGTGGCACTTGGGTTGGCTTCTAGGTGGATTGCCATCAGTGGAAATGCTTTTTTGGGGGATGGGTTTCATGGCTAACCCTGGATTTGCTGGTAGCAACGTTGCTTTGGATGGTGCTTGTGCTGTGGAGGACACCCTGGCTGGTGCCCAAGGTGTGTTTTGCCCTTGGTGCTGATAATGCTTGAAAAGAGGAAGATGATGAAAGGGGCAATTTTGGCTGGCAGTTGGAGTGATGGTTTTGGGAGCTGCTGGCTCCTCGCAGTGGGGCTGAGATGGGCCATAACACCAGGAGGGGGAGAAAAAATCTCCAGCTCAGCAGCCATCACCAAAAGCACCAGAATCACCCCAATATTGAGGTGGTACAGACATGGGTCAGCTGAGCTCCCTGTACCCTGGTGACCCCTCTTGTGGAGATCAGCACCTTCTTCATGACAAGTCAGCCGTTGGCTGCGTCTTTCCTTCTGGGGGAAAAAAAATAATAAAAAAAAATCCTTGGTTTGGTTGGAAATGATCTGAAAAGAGATTTTAATGGCCAAGTGATTTAGGTTTCCATCCCGGCTTTGCACCTCTAGAGAGCAGGGTTCAAAGCTTGGCTCTAAGTCACGCTTAGGAAGGTTTCCAGCCTGAATTCAGGTAGTCCCTTGATGAACCGCGATCTGAGATACTTTTTCTGCTCCATCAAGCATCTTTCTCACATTGTAATCCTAGAAAAGCCTCGTTCACTGCTGATTTAGCTTCTGCACAAGCTAGTAGAAGAAGGGGATCACACGCACAGGCTTTGCCATCCTACCTCCGTGCCCCGCTTGCAGCACCGAGAGCATCCCAGGAGCCAGTGGTTGAATTTGGCCGGTTCTCTTGCTTTTCTCCTAAAGATATACCTGCCAAGTCGCATTGCAGAAGGATGCGGTGGCTCAGAGCATGGTGGGAGGACTTGGGCATCTCCACCGTGCCTGGCACCCCAAAATATATACAGCAAGCTGCTGGGGAGTGGGGTTTCCTCCATGGAGAATGAATAACAGGCTAGATCTGCCGATGGAGAAGCACCGTATAATGGGTAGATATTGCTCCAGAAAGGATATAAAACACGTATCACCACCAGGAACAAGGCTGGGTGATAACACTGCTGGTTCAGCTTCCAGACAGACCATCATTCATGGAGAAAAACCTCCAGCTCTTCATCTCCACTCGAGCCCTTGCAACTTGATAATGGGATATTTTCCATAAGCGTTGGCTGAGGTGGCTCTTTTTAAGCTATATTTGTGTCTTGTTGCGTTATTATGACTTTTTTTTTTTCCTTTGCTTCTCTAATGAAGTTCTTTGCAAGCAGCTGATGTATGCAAACTGGCTGGAGATAGTTGGGTTTCCTCCTGACGGAGACCAAATTTACGCCACTGTAATTATAGCAGCGGCGTGGGAGCGGGAGCGATGCTCAAGGAAGCGCAGGCGAGCCCGGTTTCCAAATTAAACCCTTCTGCTCCTAGAAATGTGTCTTTAATTTTCTTTTTTTGGAGCAGGAAAATATATCTGGGCGACTTCATGGTGGGAAATGATTTGGAGGGGGCAGGATTTGGGTACTTGGATGTTAGGGATGCTCGTGCCTCTGGGTTTGTTTGCATGGACCACCCTCCTCCGTCTCCTGATCTGCTAAAAGCTCCCCGTCGCGAGAAAACAACCCGACTCTTTAAAATTGAAAGGGCTTATTTAAACAATGTTATCTCTCTGGTGAAGGGAGAGAGCATATTGAATGGTTATATTTAGTGCCGAGCGTAGGACAAAGCAGATGCAGAGAGATTTTTAACACGAGAATGTTAATCACTTATGCCACACCGCCTCGGAGATGGGTGTATGTATATATTTTTATATATATGCAACACACACTTGCTCAGACACCCGTGTACTCGCTGAGGATGAGGATGGGAGTTGAACGTCCCTCCTTGATTTTGCTTTTTGAACCTTTTTCCACCTGGAAAGCCCGTCTCGATGGGGCGAAACAACGTGGCTCGGGGTGCTCGGAACTCCCTGAAACGCGCAGCAGGAGGGATGCGTTTTGGCTCTATGGGGGCACACGCAGCCCCCCCCGTCTTTCTGCCCCCCAAAAATGGGACGGGGATGGGAATGAGAGCACTTAGAGGCTTGCAAATGGGCTGTTTAACAACCCCAGCAGTGCTCTCTCCCCCCCGGCGAGCTGCGAGGAAAGCCTACCGCATTACCCAGACTCTATTACCCACCCTCGCGGGAGCACTGAATTAAAGGAAATATTTTATGATCCTACGCTTCGTTATGTTTTATTAAAAGCAGAGCATCGGCCTCCCCTGCCACATTCATCAGATCAGCGGCTCTGTTGGGTTTTTTTTGGTTTGTTTTTTTTTTTTTCCCCTCCCTCCCAAGCTCTTGCTGCCGTCGCTGTTGTTCCCAAAGCATCCGACTACTTGGGTTGGCTGCAGGGCTGGTCCAGGGTCTCCTGGCAGAGAAGAAAAATATGTAATGAGGTGAAAAATGTGGCTGTTTGGTTTATCTAAGGATGCTCCGTATCCAAACTGGCTTGGGGATGTGGAGTCGTGCTGCGGAAGTAGCTGGTGGATGCGGGAATAGGGATGGACGTGGGAAAGTGGAGTCGTGGGGAGATGTCGTCCCATGGAGGGATTTGAGTCGTGGGTGGGGATGGGCTCATCCCCAGGAAAAGGTGCTCAGAAAAACCTCCCCCCATTTTTCAGCTTTGCTCCTTCTCAGGGTGATGAAGCCCGGGCTGGGAGGACCTCCGGGATACCGCTGTTTTGGGGGAAAATAACCCCAAAAATGCCATCATCCCCTTTGCAGAGCTAAAGTAGCAAGCAGGGCTGGGAGTTTGCTATATCAGCCTTCAAAATCAGCGGCTAAAAACCAGAGAAATATTGATAACCAAGCATATCTGGAAGCAGTTGGGAGACAGAAAAGTATTAATTAGCAGTTATTTCTCAACGGTGCGGAGATGGATAGGGATTAAGGTAACAGCCATGTGCATCCTCTCCGTAAGCGCGGAGAAGTAACGGTAAATCAGCGTTATGAATCGGTGCTGTAAGAGGGAGATATGTTTTAATCTTATTAGCGGCGCGGCGTTACCGAGAGAGCAAAGGGATTATTAATCACAGAGCGTAAATCGGGGAGAAGAGGGTAGCTTCGAATTAGCAATCCTGCTTTGTACAGCAAGAGGGGCAGCAGAGACGGGGGAGAAAAGGCAGCGGATGGAGGTTGAGTCTGGGGGAGGGTGCCAAGGGAAAGGGCCGTGAGCCCATCCAGGGGATGAGGGAGAGGGTGGGATACGGCTGCCCCCCGCCTCAGCCAAATCGGAGCCCAGCAGTGAGCGAAGGGGCGTCTCTGGGCCAGTGCCGAAGCCCGGAGCTGGAAATCCCTGTAGGTTGTGTCTGCTGTGATGTAGGATGTGCAGGTATCTGTCCCATCAACCCACCCGTCGGTCTGTCCCTCCACCCATCCCTTCATTCCTCCATCCCTCCGTCCACCCATCCCTCTGTTGCTCCCTCTATTCTTCCCTCCATCCCTTCCTTCATCCCTCCATCCCTCTGTCCATCCCTTCCTTCATCCCTCCGCCCCTCCATCCCTCCATTCTTCCCTCCATCCCTTCCTCCATCCCTCCCTCTGTCCCTCTGTCCATCCCTTCATCCCTCCATCCCTCCATCTCTCTATTTTTCCATCCCTCTCTCCATCCCTCCCTCCATCCCCTACCCCCATATACGACCAGTAGAAGCCACCGGCTGCCCCCGGAGCGCTCCCCGTGTGAGCACAGAGGGGTTTGCAGCGGTGGAGGAAAGGAGCAGAGCGGCTTTGCCTGCTCTTTAGCACCCAACTCAGGTGATGACGGTGCCGATCTGGCTGCCCCAGGCTCCCCCGAGGTCATTTTTGGGGTAAAAAGCTGCACATCACTCTCTAAATTGCAAAAATAAGTGGATTTTGTAGCACTTGGCGCTTCTGCCTGGCACCGGGCTTTATTTTTCCCCTTCCTCTGCCTGAGGCTGTGCCTTCAGAGAAGTTATTCAGAAGGAAAATGGAGAAGAAAAAAAAAAAAGTTAATAATAATAATCCCTTTCCAGTTACATGGCGCAGGAATCGATGGTGCGGGCAGAGATCGCTCACGGCAGACACCTGGGGAGGGAGGGGGAGAATCGATCGCTGCCTCATTTGTCACCAATCAGAAATATGGGATAATTGGATTTCCTGCAAATAGAGAAATAAATAAGCAAATTCATCATCTGGGTCACGGTCACCTACTTCTCCTGGGCCACCTTGGCATGGCAAAATCCCGCTGGCACCTCGCCGGGATTCTTAACTTGGTGGGAAACCTGATGGCAGCATCTAAATTAAATCCTCGTACCTGTTTTTTGGTGAAATTAGTTATTTCTCCCTCTTTTGCCCACCCCAAGCCTGAGTACATCCCGCTGAAGCTGGAAGAAGAGAAAGTTTAGGGAGGATTATGGGGTTTCGGATGGGAAAATTCAAAACTAATAACCCCTCGCTATTACGCCGGGATGAGATTTTTGCTGGATCTCAGATGGGTTTGTAAAGGGTCTCGCTTTCCCCCTTGCAACTGGGGAAACTGAGGCACGGGGTGGGACTCGCTCCAAAAGGCAGCTCCCTGCTGCTTCCAGCTCTGCTAATTAGCCCTGGCTGGGATTATGCTCCGGCCTAGATTAACGCCACGAGCCGTGGTTTCCAAGAATTAACTGCTGGTGTCGTAATCCTCACCCCATCGGCTGCTGCCGGCACGTCCCTCCTCAGTTCGCCCAAGAAGCGGATCAGTTTTTGCCGGGAGCTTGGCACCTTTTATTCCCAGGTTTCAACATCTGTATCTAATCCATCAGCTTCAGTTCGGAGCTCTAACAAACCAGGCTGGATACAAATAATTTGCTTTTTTTTTTTTTTTTTCCCTCCTGAATTGCATCTCTGGGATGGTTTTTGCTTGGCAGCGCTTTCGGCACCGGCTGGAGACGAGACCCTTGATCCCAGGTGAGGTTTTCCATAATCCCCCGTGCTCGGGAGCAGCATCCAGATGTTGCATCTTCCTGATGCCGACACGGGGAGAGATGCCAGAAGGGCATCCGATGGGGAGTCTCTTCTGCGTCAGGATGGAAAGCCGAGCCTGTTGCTGGAAAAAGAGGGTCTGGGTATTTGCTGGTGGGGGAAGAAAAAACCCGTTTCCAATCCTTTGCAGCGCAGGATTACAATTCAGTATCTCCTTCTCCTGCCACGCTTAATTCTGGATTAAACCCCACATCTGCACGGGGAGGGTTTTGCTGAAGATTAGCAGATCCCACCGCCCTCGCTGTGATGCCACTTGATTAAAAATACTGAAAAAGCAGAAAGGGTGTGAATTTTTAGCGTGCACAAGCCTGGGGGAGGCTGTTAAGGTTGCAGAGTATCCGAGCATCCCGGTTCCAAGCATTAGTGCCCAGATGTCGGGGAGGCACAGTGCTCCGTTGCAAGATTTTGGGGGGAATGCTGCACCGTCCCGGAGGCATTGCATTGAATTTGGTGGCCGGCGATCGCTCCTGCTCTGCAAAAGTGGGGTTGTAAGAAAATTCCTCGTCCGGTGAGCTCGGGATTTGCTGGGGCAAGGCAAGACACCGCTGCAAGTCTCCGTGGAAATACGTGCAATTACTTGGAGGAGCGGTCCACAGTGCAGGATGGGAGAGAGCTGGTAAAGTGAGAACAGGGTAAAATAAGAAAGAATTGGGTTTTGGGTTTTTTTTAGCAGGTCTTGAGGTTAATTAGGATCTGCAATGAGGTGCTGTTAGAAAAAGGAGGAAGCAAATCTCTCCTGGGAGTTATCAGCAGAAGTGGCACGCAGGAGGGAATTACTGTGCCGGAGTTGAGGGGGGTGTCAGCAGTTTTGGGTGGAAAGTTTTAAGGAAAATCCAGCTGCCGTGGAGGAAATCCGCAGGAGAGCGAGAAATCCCGCAGGAGCCAGGTTTGCTTAATTGGGGAAGGGAAAATTTGGGGCGAGAGGGGAGGGATGCGTACTTAAAACGGGTGCAACGCAGCGTGCGCGGGGGTGGGTGGCATCTCCCACCCGTTGCACCTCGTTTTGCCAAAATCTGCCGGCTTTAACTCACGGGGTGGGAATAATATTGGGGTGCAACTGGTTTAGAGGAATCTGCCTTAAATAGCTGGTGCGGGGGTTTTCAACCAGCACAAATATGGCAGGCTGCAGGCAGTCAGCCCCGATTTGCATATATGCAAACATGCAAATGAAGAGCACAGTCGCCATTTAAAAAACGAGACATCTGAGGTCTTGGTTGACCCCGGCGCGTTTTGGGCTTCGTTTTGGCACCGGCAGCGGCTCGCGCAGCTGGAGAGAGGCCAGGAGGTGCCAGCAAAGCCGTTGCTCCGACTCAGTGATGCCACCGGCTTTTGGGGGGAATTTGGCTCTGCTGGACTCAGTTTCCCTCCTCTCCTGGGACAAGATATTATTTAGGACTCTGAAATCTCCCCCCCAAAAAAGCACTCAGGATGGCCAAATCCTTAAATAACCTGGAAACGGGGATAAAGGAACAAGACTGATGAGCCACGTAATGATGACAAACATCCTCCCCTTCCAAAAAACCAAACCCAACAACCCATCGCGGGTCACGGCCACCAATTTTAGCAGCTATAAACCGCAGCCGGGTGCTTCAGTGCTGCGCTAAAGCATTATATTTTAATGGCAATATCAGTAGGGTGAAGATGTAGTAGTAAAATACACTCCTTCCCCCTCCCTCCCCGGCATCGTTAGGAGATGGAGGCGTGCGTCGTAAGCCGTTGGCTTTACGGTGATGCGCTGAGCACGCCGGCAGCATGGGCGGGGGGGGGGAGAGAAATTATAAATAAAACTTTACTGCGCTAGAGTAAATGCTGCTAAACATACTTCACGTCTGCGCAGCGGCGGGAGATAAATATTCAATGTATAATTTATGTATGTGGCTTCCCAGCCTGTGCAGGGGGGTTCTGGTAGCAGCTAATAAAATACGATATATCAAGAAGACTTATCAATGCAGCAAACACAACCCTGCTGATAATCTGCATGGGGTGGTGAGACCCATCTTCTTCATGTTGACTGCTCTTTTTTGGGGGTTGATTTATGGGGTTTTGGGGTTGGGTGGGTGTTTCCCAAGCGGCTGTTGGGTTTGGTTGTGTTTCTGGTCTTCCTTCATGTGTGTACGTGTAGAGAAATGCTCATCTAGGGGTCATCTCCATCTTCAACCTTGGGGGTGTTGAAATATGACCCAAATGGAGGATATTTTCCCATTCATCCCAGTAGGAACCCCCAAAATCCTACTGCTCCCAGTTGTCCAGAGCTGGTTGCTTCCCTCCAAACCTCCTTTTTCTTGCATTCACCCCCAAATTCACACTTCTCCACCATCTGGAGCACCTCTCGTTTTGTAGTCAGTGGGTTTGGCTTTGCGGCGGGTCACGTCTCTTGGGATGGGCAGGATGCATCCCTTGGCTTCACGCCTTTAGGATTTACACCACCGACGTTGTGTCTCTGAGCTTCTCTCTGGGAAATCGCCTGATTTTTAGGTTGAGGGATCCACTGAGCATCCAAATGACACATCCAACATCATCCCAAGTGTTTGTAGGAGGGCACGGGCTTGCTCGAGCCGAACACTCTGGCCGTTTTGCCTCAAAACTTCCATCTTTATACTGGAACAACCAATTTCCCAAGGATTTCAGGCAAACGCCTTGACGGAGATGTAGTACAAGCACTAACTTGGCGCCACGAGTAAAAGGAGCCGAGCTAGAAATGGGCTTTCTCATCTTGTGCTCCGATGAGCTGGAACAGCCTTGCCGATGAGCCTTCGCTTAGAAAAGGCGCGATGAAGACGTTAAAGTGGTTTTTTGTTTCAGTCCGTGCCCAAGCCGCGTAGCTTATACGGATGGCTCTATCTGTCTCCGCAGGAGACACATGCCGGAGGTGGCGACGGGCTTGTAAAAAGCTGGTGTTTCCATCTATTTTATCAGCCGGCATTTGGTGATGGATAGAGCTGGTGCTTGAGTAGTTGACAGAAGAGTTGCAGGAGAGGGAAAGGTGGGAGTGCTGGAAGGAGGAGATGGAGAAGAGGCAGAAGGTGGGCGTTGGAGAGGGAGAAGGAGACACCACAGCATCCCCCGGCTCCCACGACCCAAATCACCCATTGCATTTTCATGCCCAAAGTGGCCCAAACTCTTCTGTTCTGTGTCTAAGGTCGTTTACCGTGCTGAGGTTGTGCTGATGTGCGTGAAAACCCCAACGGAGCCAAAGCATTTGTAACGTGTTTTCAGCCCAGCATGATCCATTTTGAGCCTCGCTCTTCGTTTCTCCACAGCCTGCGGTGTTGCTGCACCGTGCCAGGGCTTAGCTATAGGCACTGGTATATAAGATCCAATCCCTGCCCTTAAGAATGTAAAAATGACTGTACTGTTCATAATGAAGACAAAACTGGTCTAAAAATTGATTTTTCTGGAGAATTATTGACATAACTCTTTGGGAAGCCCTTACATGATTGCGCGGTGTTGAAGATGCTCTCCACGATGCTAAGACGGCTGCGTGCAAGCGATGTTGGGTACCATGGCACGGCACAAAATTAGGCGTTATTTCTTTTTCTTTTTGGCTAGGATATTTTTTTCCAGGAGAAATTCAGGATTTAAGGAAAAAAGGAAAGCTGTGGGCAGCATTCAAAAGTCCCATCTCAACTGGATTTTGTCACCAGCATTGAAATTGTTGGAAGTTGGGTTTGGGTTTTGTATTATACAGCCCAAACCAAAGCAAAAAAAGCTTTGGATTGGGACACGGTGATAAATTTTGACCAGTAAAGCTTAAAACCCCCATCA
Organism: Balearica regulorum gibbericeps; assembly: GCF_011004875.1. Lineage (NCBI taxonomy): Eukaryota > Metazoa > Chordata > Aves > Gruiformes > Gruidae > Balearica > Balearica regulorum. The sequence goes on along the minus strand of NC_046204.1, from coordinate 7,581,350 downwards.
TTTTGTAGAGTTTTGACAGACTTTGATCATTAAATCCTCACTGCAGCAGAGCCCTTAGGGTCTGTCTGTCCCCAGCAGCCCCAGTGAAGTGGTTTTCTCAGTTAATCTTGATTTAAAAGGGGTCGAAAGGCCAAACCGGCCACGCTCAGTCAATGTATTGATTAAAATTATCGATTTACATTACAAAGAGCTAACAAGACACAAGACGCATCCATAGTATCTGTCGAGTCCAATGCGCCTATTAGTTAGAGAAAAATGGACCAAAGCTATATATTCTATACGTCATCGTCTTGGCTCTGCAATACCTAAGGATTTAGGGACCGGTTTGGTCCAGCGACCCCCGTAAAGAATAACTCGAGGTACAGCTGCAAAGTGTTTCCTCCCACTTATGCAAATGGACGAGGTAAAAAGCATCTAATTAAATGTTTGTACTTTAATACGCCGCGGTGTGAAGGAAGATGAATTTTAATTACCGGCTCTTAATTGTTTGGTCGGCCTGTTAATATCCTATTTACACAGTATTAATACAATTTGCTCTCTGCCAGCAGGGCTCTTCCTCGCGGCGGGTGACGCCGGGTTTCGTGGTTTTATTTCACGCAACAGCCTCGTTCTGCAATAGCCAGCGCAATTTTGGGGTGGATGGTGGTGGGTTTGGGGGTGCTCGGCTTTGCTGGCGCTTGGTTTTTGGTTTTCTTGAAGGAAAGGTTGGAAATTCAAGCAAAGCGCAAGGAGTTCATGCCTTTAGAAACACAAACAGGCTCCCTCCGATCCGTTTTTCCTTTCCGTCTTTGGAAGCGCGATGCTGACTCCATCTGTCACATCCGATTCCACTTACTGTTGTTAAACCTGTGTTAAAACACTTATTCCTCCATTTAAAAAAAAAAAAAAAAAATCAAAAATCAGTGCAGCAGCTTTCCAGGAGGAAAAACTCAAGATTCAGCAAAATTTGGCCACTCTGGATTGGGACAGATGCGAATCCTTCACCAGTTCATGCCCCTTGCAGCCCTCCCGGGTTAGCAAGGAGAGGCAGCAACACATTATAATTGTAAATCGTCCTGGAATATCATAAATAAAGCATCGCCGGAGCTGGGGAGGGAGGGAGAAGGTATTTGCTGTGCTCACAGGAACAGGAGCAACCGCTGGTGTTTAATCTTTAATGAACAAGATGTTGCAAAGTGCTGCGAGTCAAAGCGAGTTTGCTTCACGCTCCTCAGCCCCGGCGTGCGGTGGGTGACGTCCCCGTCCCCGGGGCTCCACGCACGGCCGTGAACCCTTGCACGCCGGTGCCCTCCCCTTGCGCTGGCCATCGGTTTCCTCTGGTTGAGAATGGGGAGCAGGATGAACCCCTGCTTTTTTGGAGGGTGATGTGTGGATCCTTTAGCATCCCAGGTGGCTCTTCTGCAAGGGGCAAAGCGCTTCCTCGAGCAGCAGATGCTTGGGAAATGATTCCAATCAGCCCTGCACCAATTAGGGGGGGTCCTGGTCCCACTTTTCCCCCCTCCCTCCTTGTATTTGCACCCCAAAATTCCGTCCTGGCTTGGAAAAGCGAGTGCCGGAAGGTGGCGGAAGAATTGGTGTGAATTATGTATGAGCCCCGCTAATCACAGGCTGATTAAAATGATGATGTGTTAATATTATCTCTCCCGGTCGCCTCCGCCGAGGGGGACGTGTTGGCACCTGAAGGACGGGGCGGGGGGGGGACGGGGACACGGCGGGGGCAGACGGGGCAGCTGCGTCCCCATGTGTCCTCTCCTCCGGCTCCATCCCGAGGTATCGCTGCCCCCCCCCCACTGCTCCGAACAACTGGGCCCAAACACAAGGATGGGGAGGCTGAAGCCTGGGGACGCGTCCCAAAGGGGCAAAACCTGGAATTAGTTTGAGATTAATTTTTTGGAAAGAGCTGGGAGGGGGGAAATCAGGGAACAGGGAAGCTGGTTGATATTAATAAATTAATATTTCATTTAGATGTAGGTTAAAAAATATCAGGGATGCGGGGAAGACATGGAGGGGTGGCTTGGTGGTGCTGGGACGTACCGAAAGGCTCCCTCAGCCCAAGGTTTTCAAGGGCACCCAGGGGTGCTGTGGCGGGTCGCCTTTGGGTGGCCACCAGCCGCCTGCCCAGCCGCTCTCTCGCTGCCCCTCCTCGACGGGACGGGGGGGACCTCAGCCTGCTGGGGGGGTTCAGCCACGCGTGCTGCATCCCCAGAGATTTCCATGGGGCGATTGGCTGCTCTCATGTGCAAAAATCCCCGACGGGACGCTCAGACGGGGCAGGAAAGGGGTTTTCTACCGGCGCCTCGGTGGAAGCATCCGGCCACGTCCTCCGCTTGCATGGCCGGGGTGAAACCTGCCTCCTCCCTCGCAGCTATTTGGTAATTGAAAGCGTGTTACCGTGTGCTCCTTTTATTAACGTGTCACTCCTGATTTAGAAGGACATTTCATTTATCTCTCCCTTCCCCCTCCCTTTTTTTATTTTTTTTTTTTCCCCTCCTCCTTAAACTAGATGTCACAAGAATTCCCACCGCTCACTACCAAAAATACTCTTTTCTCCCCAGGGATGCGATCTAATCAGAGGGCTGAATTTCCATAGGTCAGAATCTAATCAGAGGGTGGCCCGGCACAGCTTTCACTATGAAATACGGCTTATTTAAAAAGAGCAAAGGGGAAGGAGAGGAGCTTGGGGGTTCGGAGCTGCCTTTGGTATGCTGGTAACGCGGAGGATGATGGAGATGTTGGGTTGGGCTCTTTCTGTAAAGGTGCAAACCTGGTGCTCAGCCCTCTTTAAAAAGTCCTTAAAATTCAGCAATACCTGTCACTGCTGGTTTCTTCTCCCCGGTAAATGCAAAAAAAAAAAAAAAAAAAAAAAGACCAAGCCGGGGATTTTGAGAACCGGTGACACTTCGCTGTCCTCCGCTGTCAGAAAGCAAACGGGAAGGGGGGACGAGGGATGAGATTCGCACGTCAAGCCCAGCAAAACAGCAGGTTTTGGACGGCTCCATCTGGATTCCTGCTTTATTTTTCGGCGCCTGGCTTTATTTTCCCTGCTTTTCCCCCTCCCCTACACGCATCCTTAGCATTTTGGGAGCCGGCTCCTCCGGGGACCATGCATCTGTTTCTGTCTGTTCTCCCTCTCGCTCTTTCCCTCCTTCTTTCCCCCATCTTCTGGGGTGATTTTGCTCTGAATCAGGACAGCTGATGCTCTTTGAGCAGGTGGATTTTCACCTCCCATCCCCTTCCAGGCATCTCTGCCTCTCCGGCATCAGCCCTCTGCGGGGTCCCTCTCCTCCCGCCCCCCCGACAATAAATCACGGAGCTCCAGAGCTTCGGCTTTGCCGTGCAGGAGAAGTGCAGGAGCATCCTCTGGTTACGCTCCGGTATTTTTAACGACCGGATGTCCTTCCCAGCACACCCCAGCCCAAATTACCGGGCGTAGAGGTGGGAGCTGGTGGGCTGCAGCCCAGTTGCCATCTCAAAGTGGTTTTTGCAGCGTGTGGAGGGAGCAGAGAAAAAATAAAAAAAGCCCTTTTTGGCTTTTTTTTTTGGAGCTATCTAAAAGATGGAGGTTGGGGATGTGTTTGCAGAGGGATTTGCTCGGGTAAATGCTTGTGCCAATGAGTTTGCTGCACGCGAGTGGAGGTGGGTGGCTGGGGCCACCCCAAACTTGGCCATTTTTGACGTTAAAAAGCCACCAGCCATCAGGAGATGGTCTATAACCACCACCAAAACGCCTGGCTGGACCGGGATGGGGATGCTGCAGCTTTCCGTTGCCATGCACGGGGTCTGGACCGCGACGCCATGGGACGAGGGATGGAAAACCATGCCGAGATGCTGTGGTTACAAAGGGGGAACTCCTGCACCTCAGCAATTCGCAGCACGAGGGAAAACGCAATCTTAGCTCTGTCTTTGTCACCCATTGGTTCTGCCGCCGGCTTTATTTAATCGCCCTGTTGATCCGCGCCGGGGGCAGGAGGGAGATGTCATCTCACCCGGAGGCTCCCAGCGCCGGCTGATGAACAGGCTGAGCTTTTCCACGCACGTGGAGGCTCCGTCCCCGGCGCGGATCCGTCCCTGATTTCCTCGGGGCAGATGCCGCTGTGCTGCGAAAACGTTTGCTCATCCCCCTCCCTTTGCTTTCGTGCCTGTTGCTCGTCTTGGTTTCAGAAATGTCAAAAGCAAAGCGGGGGGAATTGGGGCGCCCGCTGCGAGACCTCGCCTGACCTTCCTCGCGTCCCTCTTCCTCCCTCTCCCATCGCTGCCTCTCTATATCTGCAAAGCCCTGAATTCGAGGGGGCCGTTGGCAGCCGCAAGGAATTAATCCCCGCTTTAGTGTGCTAAAATAAACCCTGTCCGGGCGAGGAACGAGGCTGGAAAGAAGCCGGCCCTGAACGAGCGCGGCTGCTGGCGGGGATTTGGCTCGCCGTCAGCGAGGAGAGAGGCGTCGGGCTGGGGTTGCAAAGGTGTGATATTAAAATCCATCTTGCTGTGCGCTTTTTCGGGGCTGCAAACATTTTAATTTAGCCCCCATCCTCACTCCGTGCTGCTGTATCCCATGCACGCTGCAAAACACTCTCCAGGCATCATCACTGCCAAAAAAAAAATCCACTTTTTTCCTGCATTTCCTTGCAACCAGCCGATTGCAGCAGGAAACCTGTTTGCAGCCCTCCCCCTGCCCAAAAAAACCCCCACAAACCTGCGCAAAGAGGGTTTCTTGAGTTTTACAGCCCTGTGCTCAATATGCCGGGCCACGCTGCCTTGCTGGTGCAGCAGGCACGTGTGCGTGCAGCGTGCTCTCCCGCAGGTCGTGGCTGAGATTTATTGCAAAAACACCGGCAACTTGTTTTACGAGTGGTGAGAGCCTCGAATCGCTGGCTGCGGGACATATAAAATCACCTTTCCTCCTTTCGGGGGATCTTCTGCGAAGGAATCTTAGTTTCCGCAGCCTTATTTCCAAACTTGCTTCCATTTTCCAGGTGCTCTGGGTTTTTTTCAGTGTTGCTTTTCCACCTGATGCAAGCAGGAATTGGGAAAAAAAAAAAAGAAAAGGATTTTTGCAGTGGGTTAAGGGCTGTTTTGGGGTGACCTGGTTGGAGACGGTGTCAAACGGGTGCAGGCAGGGTGACGATGTTAAAGAAAGGCTCGGATCTGGCGGGCTGTCAGTCTGGCGTCTTCCAGCCAGCTGCAAGAAATAGAGGAAAATAAAATTGAAATGTAATCGCCTGCCCTCCTGACCCCGGCTGCTCCGTGCTCCCGCAATAGTTTTGCAGCAAATCAAGGGGAAACGGGGAGGAACCGGCCAGACCGTGTTCTGATTTTCCCTCTGCTGTGAGGACGAGTCCTTCATCCCGCCATGGGGAGGAAGATGAGGAAGAAGCAGGCTGTCGGCCAAGGCTGGGCTGTAAAACCACAGGTTGGGCTTTGCGTGCCCTCGGATTGATCTGTTGGACCCGTTCCCGTGAGAAATGAGTCATTTTGAGGATTTTAAAGCAAATCTGGGTGGAGGAACTTGGTCTGCAATGGGGAGAGATCCAGCATGGGGCAGGTGATGGTGGAGACAAAGTCAAAGTCAAATCTCGGTAGAAAGGACGGGTTCGAGCGTGCAGGTGGGAGAGGTGGGATCAGGGCTTTGTGCAAGCCTGAAAATCTGGGCGTTTGTAAAATCAGGGTTTATCTGGGCAAACGTGGGCAGTTTTGGAAAGCTGGGGAGAGCAGCGGGGAAACAGTCGGTCCTCGCCTTTTGGTGCCATAAGCTGGTAAACAAGGTCAGGAAGGATTTTCCCCAGCTGGTGCTTTTTTGGTGTGTTGGGAGCAGCCGAAATTCATGGCTGTGAGAGGGCAAGACGCCACGCTGATGGGCTTGCCCATGGGTTATCCCTGTGTGGGATGGAGCTGGCGTTCGCTCCCCGTGGCAGAGCTATTCATACCATAAACCCACTTGAGAACAGTGTTTTAACCCCTTGCCCCACACTTCCCCGGCAGCTCACGTCTCTTTTTCTCCTTTTTTTTTTTTTTTTCACTTTTCCAGCCTACCTGACAGTCAGCATCGAGCCGCTGCCACCCGTGGTGGTGGGAGACGCCGTCACCCTGAAATGCAACTTCAAGACGGATGGGAAGATGCGGGAAATTGTCTGGTACCGGGTAAGCGGCGCCGGTGTTTCATTCCTGCCCTTGGGGACGGGGACACGAAGCCACCCGGCTTCTTTGCTCCTGTACAACACAAGGTCAAGGCTGGATGGTGGAGACAAAGGCGGACCCCGCTCCCGCTGATGGGGACTATCGATTCGGCAAGGCAGGCAGGCAGGCTGGCCTTTGAAAACCTGGGAGGGGGGAGAGATGTCAAATGGCTTTGAAATCATCCCGAGGGCTGTGCCGGGGTTTTTTTTCCAGGCGTTTTGTTAGGTTTTCTGGGTGGGTTTGGGGTTGGCAGGTTCGGTTCTGTGCTGCGGGTTTTGGAGCGAGGGTTGATGCCAGTCGGGGTTTGGATCGGCGAAAGGGGATTTTCGTGTTGGGTGTGAAATGATGCAAAAAGGAGGGTGGGTTTCGTGCTGCGGGGGAAATTATGCAAAATTGAGGGTGGTCGCGGCTTGGGGAGTAGCGCTGGGCTCTTCAGCCCTGAGCCTCCCCCAAAAACCTTTCCTCTTCCCATCCCTGTCCCCAAAATACTCATGGATGTGGGACGCTGATCCGGAGCAAAGCAAGACTCATAGCATCTGGTTTTATCTGGGGAGGGGGGATTTGGAGGCTGTAGCTTTTCCCTCCCCACCAGCATCACTCCCGTCTGCACCAAACCTGGATCCAGCCTCAGCTATAATGGCCTGGAGCAATAGTTTTGATTTCCTCCAAGGAATTTCAGGATAAGCTGCCAAACACAAATAAAACCCCCACAATGGTCTGATCAGAGAAAACTCAGAACTTTCCCA